>NW_004955419.1:16890346-16894681 GCF_000276665.1 Chinchilla lanigera | reverse complement strand
AACAGGACCTCTAATCCTAGTTTTTTGAGGACTCTTCACACTGATTTCCACTGTGGTCACACCAGTCCACACTCCCACATCAACAGTGGAGAAGGGTTCCTTTTCCCCTACAACCCCTCCAGCATTTGTTATTGATTGATAATAGCCATTCTTGATAATAGCCATTCTTTCTGGGGTGACATGGACTCGCGGTGTTGTTTTAATTTGCATCTCTTGAATGACCAGTGATGTTGAGTTTTTTTTCATATATTTATTTGCCATTTCTACTTCTTCATTTGAGAAGTGTCTGTTCATCTCAGATGCCCATCAAATGGAATTTCCAGTTCTAGTTTTTTTTTACAAATCTCCATAATGACTTCCATAATGGTTGCACTAGTTTACATTATTATCACCAATGTAGAAGGAGATCTATTTCCCCCACAGCGTTGCCAGCATTTATTATTATTTGATTTCTTGATGATAGCCATTCTTTTTGGAGAAAGATATTGCTGCTTTAATTCTCATTTCTCTAATGGTCAGAGATGTTGAACATTTTTTCATGTATTTATTGACTGCTGCTACCCATAGTTTCAACAGAGTTTTTAATCTAGTTTTCTGTTTGGTACATTTTCATGGACTCTAGTTCTTTGCAAAAACTGTTCATTTATGTTATATATTATTGGGCATAGCTCAGCTGGCTTTTCTTTAGTGTCTGCTCTAAGCTTGATGATCATATTGTTTATTAAATCCACTACCTATTTAGTTATATCTTCTGTAAGCTTACTGAGCACCTTATTGATCTGTTCTCATTTTATTTCCTCTGTTATCCGTTTGAACAATTCAGCTGTTGTCTTTTGATTTCCTCCCCCTGGATGGCCCATGGATAAGCTCTGGGGGAGTTGGGAGTTTTTGGAGCATTTTATTGCCTTGTCTTCTTATGTTTCTATTGTTTTTGTTTTGTGCTGAGGTTTGTGGGTGTGATAGCGGAAAGACTGGCTAGTATGGATAACTTTTTAGTTAGTGTCTGCTTTTCAGTAATGAATTCTGGGCACTGCTGACTGTAGGCCTTTACCTCTGACTCAAGAACCAGCTCCCTCCATAAACTGGGAAGGGAAGGATGCAGTGTAGTTGGCCCAGCACTCAGTTCTCTGGGAATGGGGAGCAGTACTACTTATGATACAAAGGCAATCCAGATACTGGCATACAGAGAAAGCCTATTATTGTTTTTTTAAGAGTATGAAAATTTGTTAGAGAAAAGGAATGGGGAATAGGAATGGGAAATAAGAATAGCTCTTGAGAGATAGGAGGGGTCCCAAACAAGTTGCCCAGGAAAGGCTATTAAAGCCAACAAGTATGCCATCCTAGCAATAGTAAATTAGCAACAATAACAACAAAGACATTACTGACATATGATGTGAACAATAATATACCATCTTTACCCATAGAAAAGCAATTTATAATTACAGTATAAACACCAAAGATTGATGTACAGTAAATATCTAGTAAATGCTACAACAACACTTTTACAAGCACCAGATATGGATGTACAGCAGATGTTTATTAAATGCAATAACTAAACTTCTACAAACAATAGGGAAGAATTCAATGATAACAGCAGAGAGTTAACTGAAGGTTAATACGGCTTAATGGTTATACTTGTAAAGATAGAGTAGTGGGGATTGGAGACTGAAAGAAGAAACATTTGACACCTTAAGCGATGGAAGATGGGAAGGCAGAGAGAAAGCAAGCTAAAGGAGTCTACTAAGGAGTACAGGAAATTAATAGAATTAGGTAAGGGCAATGAACAAAGAAGGAAGAAAAAATACATAAAAGAAAAAATGACAAGGAAAAGAGAAAGAAAAAAGAAAAGGGAAATTCCCCAACCCTCTCCCCCTCCCCTCCATCAGTGAAGAAAGAGACAAAGAAAAAAATTGAGTCCTAAATTTTTTTTTCTATTTTTGAAGGAGTGGTTTCTTTCCAGCACCCAGCAGTTTGGAATCCAGCAAGTCCATTCTCTCTGCCTAGCTTTATGGCCTGTGGGCTTGGAAGGTGAGCTCCTAGACCAGAGGCCCCTCAGGCCTTTCACCCAGTGTTAGAGACCCCTGTAATGGGCTCCAACAGCAAGGCAGAAATGGAAAGAAAGAGCAAAGATAAAAATAGAAGGGTGGGTAGCAGGGGTCTGGGAGGGCCAGTTGCTCCTGGGGAACAAAAGGCCATGAGGCACTCAGATTTTTTGTGTCCATTCATTACACCTGAGTCCAGGCCAACAGGTGAAGGGCAATGTGTGTTCCGGGAACAGTGATGGTGACTATGGTGGGCTGGGACTGACACAGGGGAAATACGACTCCCAACCTGCTGGATGTCCAAAAGGCCAAGTCTGTGTTCTCTAAAATCAAAGAATGGATTCTATGAACAACGGAGGTTAAAAAACCAAAAAAAACCAAAAACAAAAAAACAAACAAAAAAAAAAACAAACAAAAAAACAACAGAGGTTAAGAGTAGGAAGAATTTATTGAGAAAAAGAAAGGTTCTGTCTAAAAGGGATAGAATGGGGCCTGGAAAGTGGGTTGCCAACAAGCCCACCTCTCAAAGGAAGTTTTATAGACCAAAATCATGAGGTGGGTACCACGTGAGTCAAAATTATGATCAACCAAGAAGATTGCAAGTGCAGTTTCTTAGGTAACATTGATCTAATGGTAGCAAGATTACATGGGCAACATCATTAACCACGGTCGATAATCTGTAGTCTTAGTCTTGTCTTTAGATTTAGTAGTCTTAGTCTTAGTCTTAGTAGGTGGGAGAGGATGGCCCAGCCCTAATGAGATAATGGGAGATCTCCAAAGGGTGACACCAATAATTCCAGGACTCTATTCATCCTTAGGGAATTACGTAGAACTAGCCATTGTGACTTTAACCTTCAGATACACCTCCAGCCACAGTCCTGATGGATTCTCATCTTCTGCACAGACTCCCTAGAAGGCCCAGCCCTGTCTGACTGCCTACTGTATTTCTACCTGACTTAGCCGTCTATAGTAGGGAGGAAGATCAAAACATTTTTGCAAGGACAAAGACAAGTACAAGGATAACAGTGTCCCCAGGTGCCTTATTCTCTGTAGCAGGTCTAATCTTGCCCTGTGAGAGCCACAGCAGTCATTAGCCCTAAGGCTTCCAGCTGAGCCCTAAAAAAAGCAAGGAGTTTCCTCCTTCCAATCTGGCCCAAAAGGACAGGACAAGGACAAGCTTGGTTGTCCGCTAGACTCATTTATAATACGTAGTCTTCAATGTCCCTAGCTGTGGCAGCTGCCAAGCTGAAGCATGTCCTTGGTCACACTGGTAGATGGAGAAAGCAATCAGAACTCTGAGCTGTGCTGGATGTAAGTCACAGGCCAAGGGTTCCAGCAGACAGCCGTACTTCACATCTGCACTTTCAGATGCGACTGCTTCTGAAAGCCACACGTGTCAGACTTGGCTTCTCACTATGGAGGGCGGAGCCCTGTGTCTTTCCTGGTCTGAGTTTAAACTTCTCAGGGGGTGTAGCCTTGCACCTCGTCCTGACTCTCCCGTGGCTGTCTTTTGCCCAGTCACTGTGGAAGAGTAACACTGGGAACTCTGAAGTACAGATGTTTTGGAGTTGTTCTAAGGCTCAGTGTTCAGTAATCACCATGTTCCTGAAAGGGAGTCTGAGCCAGGCGTGGTGGCACACACCTGTTATCCCAGCACTCAGGAAGCTGAGGCAGGAGTATTGTTGCAAGTTTCAGGCCATCCTGGGTCACAAAGTGAGTTCAAGACTAGCCTGAACTGCATAGTGAGACCCTGTCTCAAAAAAAAAATTAGATTAGTAAAGAATAACTGGGATGGGGGAAAAGAGAAAAGAAAGAAAGGGAAAATTATGTATATATGTATACATAGAATAGCAAACATAGTTGTACTACTGACTTCTACTGTTTTATTGAAAGGAACAGTTAATGTTTAATTATTTGATGAATCTTACAGGTCTATATGTGTTTACCTGAGTAACCAATTTGAAGGTATCAATATGTAATACAATAACCATTGTTAATTTCCTATCACCTTGTCTGAAATTCTGTATTGCTTGTATTGTTTTTGTGTTATTTTTTAAATGTATGTATGTTTGTTAATATGTTTTCGTTCCTTTATCTTTAAAATAAAAATAAATTTAAAAATGTAAGATTGTTCAAACAAAGAGAATAAAAAGTAATAAAAAGTTTTAAAAAATGAAATGGAGTCAAGCATGGTGGCACACACCTGTAATCCCAGCACTTGGGAGGCTGAGGCAGGGGGATTGTTGTGAGTTTGAGGCCAGCCTGGGCTACAAAGTGAGCTCAAGGCCAGCCC
>NW_004955419.1:16887956-16890246 GCF_000276665.1 Chinchilla lanigera | reverse complement strand
AAAAAGAAATGGAGTCTGATTAAACATTCTCTGGCAATATGGTGGGCACTGCGTTGGATTCCTTCTTCAGCTCTTTTCTTTCTTTTTTTTTTTCTTTCTTTCTTTCTTTCTTTCTTTTTTTGAGACAGGGTTTCAGTCTCACTATGTATCCAGGTTGGCCTTGAACTCATGGTGATCCTCCTGTCTCAGCCTCCCTAATGCTGGGATTATAGGCATGCACCGCCATGCCCAGCTCCTTCTCCAACTCTTGCCTGCCATGTGGCAAGTCACTTTCAGAGTAAAATCCCACAGTGTTTTTCCAGTTTCCAGTAGCTGTGGGCTTTTCTTTGGGTTAATGCTGCTAGCCTAGTCCTTGTCTCTCCCTGGAGCTCCAAACCCTGGGGCTTCCATTTGTGTTTATACAGACAGACAGCTTTCCCTTCCTGGAGGCCAGGGTAAGTTTTCAGACCCCTTCATCTTTTTCTCTGCATTGTGGTCCATTTCTCCAACTTTTTTGTAGCTTCTAATTTTCCTGTCAGTTCCCTTCCAATTCCTGGGATCTACCTTTTTGTTTTCTTTTGGTCTTGTTATTTTCCAGGTGTCTGGATTCTGGGTTCCAGAGAGACTGTTTCACTGCTGATCACTACTCTGCTATTTTAGTTCTTAGGATACTATAGCATATTATAGTCACCAGTTGCAGAGTTTAAACTGTTGCAGGTCTACACATATACAAAAGAATCTTCTTAGTCACAAGGTCTCCGAAAACAAGTATAAGGATAGGCAAAGAAGGACAGGAAGAATGGCACTTTTCAAAAGACTGCAACTTCCAGGACCTAGTCACCTAGTAGAAACAAGCCCAGACTATCAATACTGACATTCCCTTGGGTAACTGAGCTTCCTTTCCTTTCAGGGCCACCTCACCAAAAACTCCTTAAGAATACTCTAAATCTATACATTAACTTTTTTGAGAAAGAAAAGAACAGGAACCTGATTTTTTTTTTTTTTTTTTTAGGAACCTGATTTTAAGATAGAGGTACAGACTCAGGAATTCAGAGAATGCTTAAATTACCCGTCCATCCAAAACAAAACAAAACAAACAAAAACAAACACTGGATTTATATCTGTCAAGTGGGTCGGCACAACTCTACGAGGTGGGGCACCTTTTCTTTTTTTCCTCTTTTTTGTCTTTTTGAGACAGGGTCTCACTATGCAGTTCAGGCTGGCCTTGAGCTCATTTTGTAGCCCAGGCTGGTCTCAAACTTGCAATGATCTTCCTGCCTCAGCCTCCTGAGTGTTGGGATTATGGGTGTGTGCCACCATGCCCGGCCTTAATTTCTTATAAAAGTACTAGTAAGATTAGAATTGCAAGGCACAGAGTGTATATAAAAGTATTAATCAGTGGACTCCTTCCAGAATATACAAAGAACTCCTACAGATCAGCAAGAAGAGGATGGAGATCCAATACAAAAGAGCTAGTTCAGGTGGTCATCAATATCAATTTGGCCAAAATAATCCTGAGGCCTACTTGTACTAACAAAATAATTTCCGTTAAATTTAGAATATAAAGGTCCCATTTAACCCAGCTATTCCCCTTCTGGGTGTTTTTCCAGAAGAACTGAAAACATCATACCACAGTGATAGATGTGCACCTATGTTTATAGCAGCACAACTTGTAATAGCTAAATCTTGGAAACAACCCAAATGCCTATCAACTGAGGAATGGATAAAAAAGATGTGATTTTTTTTTATACAGTGGAGTACTACTCAGCCATAAAGAAGGATAAACTGGAGTTTAGCGGTAAATTGTTAGGCATGATGGCACACGCCTATAATCCCAGCACTTGGGAGGCTGAGGCAGGAGGATCCTTGTGAGTTCAAGGCCAGCCTGAACTACATAGTGAGACCCTGTCTCAAAGAGACCAAAAAAAAGAGCTAAATCAAATCAATGTAACTTGAGAAGACCATACTCATAAGTGAAATAAATCAGACCCATATGTGTAAACATTATATTGTCTCCCTTTGTGAAACAGAACAAGTAAAGAAGATCCAAAATGCACAATAGATACTGTGAATTGGGAAGAAATTGTTCAAAAGAAAAGACAAACTGTGATGGGGGAAAGGGGAAATGAAGAAAGGGAAAAAGGAAAAATATATTTATACACAAGATAGTTCAGATAGTTATACAGCTAGTTTCTTTAGTTTATTCAAAAGAAAGATTTGTGGGGGCTGGGGATTTAGCTCAGCGGCAAAGCACCTGCCTGGCAAGCGCAAGGTCGAGAGTTTGGTTCCCGGTACCAGAGAAAAACCAAAA
>NW_004955419.1:16869237-16886231 GCF_000276665.1 Chinchilla lanigera | reverse complement strand
TCTTTCTTCCAATGAACTTGTTTGGCCCCTTTGTCAAAAATAAGGTGGCTGAGTGTGTTTGTGGTTGTGGCTGCATCTTCCAGTCTGTTCCATTGATTCTCAGGTCTGTTTTTTTGTCAGTATGGTGTTGATTTTATCACAGTAGCTTTGTAGTATAATTTCAGGTTGGGGATTGTGATGCTACCTTTCTTGTCTTTGTTGCTCAGGATTGCTTTTGCTATTCTGGGTCTCTCATTTAAAAAAATTTAGCTGGTTGTGGTGGCGCACGCCTGTAATCCCAGCACTCAGGAGGCTGAGGCAGGAGGAGGATTGTTGCAAGTTTGAGACCAACCTGGGCTACAAAATGAGCTCAAGGCCAGCCTGAACTGCATAGCGAGACCCTGTCTCAAAAAGACAGAAAAAAAAAAATTATGAAAGCAATACAGTTTCTGTTTTTGTTAGTTCGTTTTTTGTTGGTTTGTTTTTTTGTTGTTGTTCTTTTGAGACAGGGTCTTGATATGTAGTCCAGGCTGACCTTAAATTCACTATGTATTGCAGTGTGGGTTTGAACTGTCAGTGATCCTCCTGCCTCAGACCCCCAAGTGCTGGGATCACAGGCGTGTACCCCCATACCAGGCTTTGTTTCTACATTTTAAAGTAAACACTTATTATTTGGGTGTGGTGAAGGCAACAGATTGGAGGATTATACCATTGAAAAGATAGTTGGTTACTCACAGTTCCTAAGAAGAGGGGGCATGCCAGGCAGGTAAGTGCCAGGGTAGCGAGAGGCAGAGGGCTTTAGGAGGAAACATGAGCAAAACATTTACGGTGGTTTCTGCAGGGAGGAACAGACAAGGCAGGTGTAGGATTAGCCGGTTTGAGCACTTTCAGTGGACTCTGAGCTAAGCGGTGTCCCTCCTTGTCCGCAACTGGGAGTTGGCACATCAGACCCCAAGCATGAGTTTGATGTGGGGCCGTGGGCTCTGGACTGATTGGTCTGTGTGGGAAAGACAGCTCACAGGTAAACGCTCTACCATGTACAGAAACTGACTCACCTAGGAAAACCAGTCTCCTCAGGGGCCGTAATGTGCCACTTCTCAAAATATCAGCATAAAAAGGCACTTTTGGGAGGAAAACTTGGCGTTACATACTATAATTTTTATTTTGTTTATCCAATGGAAAATCATTATGAATTTGAAAAAATTATCTTTTGTTAGAAATAATCACATACTGTCCAAAGGTTCAGGGTCGCCCTCCAGGGTGACCATCCAGCAAGCATAACATTGTACCACTCCGGGGGTTTGTTCTTTCTGCCCAGTTTGCTGATTTCATGAGTATGATATCTTGCAAGGTGCATCCTAGAATTACATTTTGTGCTTCTGAATTATGCATGTGATCTGAATAGTTCTTTCCAATGTCCATGTTTTAAACAGCAGCTAAAGGATCATTTAGCAAATAATATGAAGTTTCAAGGTTTTAATCTGATTTGAAGTTCAAATTGTGGATTTTATAAGAATGACTATCTTGTTCCTTTTCATTATTTTCTTTAAGTACTGTAATTATATCTTCATTAATCCTTTGTAATGCCATATTTCTAATTTGACATGGGTTATGCTCAGTATCAAAATATCTTGTTTTTTTTTTGAGACAGGGTCTCACTAGTGCAGGCTGGCCTTGAATTCACTATGTGGCCCAGACTGGCCTCGAACTCTTGGTGATCCTCTAGCTTCAACCTCCCAAGTGCTGGGAGTATAGGTGTGCACTGCCACACCTGGCAAAAATAGCCTTTTTTGAAATTTTTCTATCTTTTTCTTTTCAGCTGTGTTCTCTCTTGAGCTTTCTGTTCACATTGCCTATTTTTATTATGATTTTTGACTTACACTCATTTTATAGATGCAATGGATTAAGAATTCACAGTGATCCTGATTCCAAGTGCTGGGATTATAGGCATTTATACATATACATACACATACATATATATATATATAATTCATGTGAAAGTTTTTAACTTGTAAAATATTAATTTTTTTTTTTTTTTTGAGACAGGGTCTTGCTATGCAGTTCAGGCTGGCCTTGAGCTCACTTTGTAGCCCCAGCTGGTCTCGAACTCGCAGTGATCCTCCTGCCTCAGCCTCCCAAGTGCTGGGATTACAGGTGTGTGCCACCACGCCCAGTCATACTTGTAAAACATTAGTTAAAACTTATTAAATTTTTTTTATAAAAAGTAAAGCTACTCAATTCTAGTATTCAATGTCCATGTACTTGTCAACGTTAAGAATTATAATTAGTACCAAATTTCACCTGTTATACCCAGGCCTGTATATTTCTATACAGATTTGTGAGTATGCTTTTTCTTTTGTAACATGGCAGCATGCTTCTCAGATGTGAGTACATTACATTACTTCAGCCTGTGGATTCCTAGCAACCAAGAACTGAAACACAAAGAAAAGCATGAGAATGGATTCTCCTCCATTACAGGACACTACTTTTTTTTTTTTTTTTAGGACACTACTTTTTGATACAAGAGTAAACTGCATTTTAGGCCAAGAACAAAAAGTGGAACAGTTAAGGAAATGTTCTTTCACCCTACGTACTGTTCCTTCTGCTCTATTCCTCACTGCATTCTGAAGTTTGTAAGTCCATCTCCTATATGGATGGCAACCAAATACCACTGCCGTTGTATCAGTTACATAGCGCTGTGTAACAAACAAGGTCACAACCAAGGCTTACAGAACTTCTTTGGATACTGACCTGACCATGCTTTTGTTGGTTTTACAAAGGCTCATTCTTTCACTGAACAAATACACATATTACACGTATTTCATTGGGATATATATCATTCTGGAGAATTCTTTTTTTTTTTTTTCCTTTTTTTGAGAAAGGGTCTCGCCAAACTGTTCAGGATGGCTTTGAGCTCACTTTGTAGCCCAGGCTTCTCTTGAACTCAGGCAATGATCCTCCTGCCTCAGCTTCCCAGAGTGCTAGGATTACAAGTGTGCCACCACACTCCGTTCATTCTGGAGAATTCTCAACTTTTCATCTATGTATTAATGCCTCTTGGTAATTACATAATGCTGCAGCTTTACCTCCAAAACAGGTGTCATGTTTTGTTTTTCTTCTGTTACCAGGAGTCAAACTCACGACCTTGCACTTGCCAGGCAGGCGCTGTGCCACTGAGCTAAATCCCCAGCCCATAGGTGTCATGTTTTGTGACCATTATTTATGATCGTTGATTTGACTACTTTTGGGTGTGTCTGTGGGTGTGTGTCAGCAGCTGACTGGCATGTAGGCCAGCAAATTGAGTGGGGAAGACCCACCCTGATTGTAGGTAGCATCATCCAATAGGCTTGCAGCCTGGGCAGAATGAAAGAGGCAGGAGGAGGGAGTTGGTATCCATTTGGAAAGCTCCACTCTGCTTGAGTGTGTGTCTTTTTTGGCACTGCCACCTGCTGTGGACATGAGATGCTCGCTTCTTTGGACTTTCAATGCAGACTCACACTTGTAATGCTCCAAGGTACGTAAGTCCATCTCCTATATGGATGGCAAACAAATACCACTGCCCTTGTATCAGTTACATAGCGCTGTGTAACAAACAAGGTCACAACCAAGGCTTAACAGAACTTGGTGGCTTCCAGGCCTTCAGTCACAGGTTGGCACTGCATCCTGGATTCCTTTTGTTCTAAGGCTTTAGCTTCTTGGGTTGGGAAGACACTAGATCCTCCAGCTCTCTGGTATGCAGTCAACGTGGTCTATCCCACCTCAGATCCTGTAAGACTATCTATCTAATGAACTCCTTTACATAATATATATATAATAATAATACATAATAGAATATATATTATAATAATAATATATATGTAATTGTTTTTTCTTTTTTTTTTTGAGACAGGGTCATCCTATTCAGTTCAGGATGGCCTTGAGCTAACTTTGTAGCCCAAGCTGGTCTCAAACTCACAACAATCCTCCTGCCTCAACCTCGAGTGCTGGGATTACAGGCATGCACTACCACGTCCAGCTCCATACGAATTTTTGTTATGGTCACCAACCTCCCATTTTGTGTTCTGGTCCTCACCTTTCCTAGGCTGTCAGCAGTGTTTTGGTAACTCACAGATTCTCTTTTTTTTTTGGTACTGGGAATCAAACTCAGGACCTTCCCCTTGCCAGGGAGGCACTTGTGCGGCTATATCCCCGGCCCCTCAAGATTCTTTCCTGGAATGCTGTGCTGTGTGCTGCCAGGATAAACTCTGTTTTGGCTGCCCTCCACTCTGACCACTCATAAATCTCCTTTGGTGGTTCCTACCCTACTCGATCTCTGCACACTGGGAGTTCACCAGACTGTCCTGAATGCTCTCCAGCCTGGGTTGTCTTCCTAGACGTTCTCACATATTCCTAAATGCCATCTGTGACAGTGTCCTCCCAATTCCTATCGCAGTCCACTCCTACCCCTTGAGCTCTATTCTTTTTTTTTTTTTTTTTTTAGCTCTATTCTTGTACCGTCGCCTGCACAGCATCTTCATTTGAACATACACCTTGGAAGCATCTAGCTTAACATTCTTAGAGATATGGACTCCCAATTCTTTGTTCTATCTCTACCACTTTCCCAGTGCCTCTGTAATCACCGCCATCAACCTATGTCCTCAGTAACTAAAATTCTAACAGGCTTCCCGTAGCTGCCAAATTGAGCTCCTAATATCAAAGCGTGCAATTCCTTTCAATGGCTTCTCATCACTTCTAGAATAGGAAAGGACGCGGATGACCGGACCTGCAGGCTGCCTTTGCCCTTTCTGTTCTCACCTGGAAAGCCGACTCCCTGGCTCCTAGCGAGTCCCAGAGTCCTTCTCATCTACCAAGTTTCAGCTCAGTGACCTCACAGAACCATACAACCACCTGACCCAAAGCAGGTCTCATTATTCTCACTTACTGTGCCTGGCCTTTCGCTTCTTTTTGCAGCGGATATACCAGCCCGTTAGTCACTAATTTCTCTTCCCCCACTGGCATGCAAACTCTAAGAGGAAAAGGGACCTTATTCAGTTATACCCCAGTGGCACAGTGCTTGGTGCCTAACAGGCATTCACTCAGTAGTTATAAGACGTCTGAATTCATCACCCTGACTTTAGACCAGGTAGAAACACAGGTAAGCATCTGTCATTCAAATCCCGGCTTCCCCATTGGCTCAACGTGACGCTGGTTCTTGACCTCTGTCTGTGTCCTCACTAGTATCTGGAGATTACAGCATCTACACCAAAGACTGTTACAAAGATTAAACTAACAGCTTGAGGATGCTCAGTATATGATTCTACGATTTTCATTAAACTTGAACACTTTCTTTAAGCAGACTTGCTGTATCTAGAACGCAAGAAACAATCTGAATAACTGGTTCTTTCCACACATTTACCATTCAGGTTGGAACTTCTAACCAGCTTTATTAGACTATGATAGTCAAAATCCCCATGGTAATATTTGGGGCGAGCCTCTTGCAAAAGGACAATTTCTAACTGACACAAGTGGATTCTGTAATCATTAAGGAAATCGGCAGTTGGTGTGACCTTCAGCACAGGAATCTTAAACAATTCCATCAGTAGACATCAGTGATGGTCTTGCTGATTATATTCCTACAGAATGAATTTACCGGGGCTGGGGATTTAGCTCAGCGGCAAAAGCGCCTGCCTGGCAAGCGCAAGGTCGTGAGTTCGGTTCCTGGTACCGGAGAAACAAAACAAAACAAAACAAAACAAACAAAAACAGAATGAATTTACCTGCTAGAAGACAGTATTGTATTATCTTTCAATTCATTAAGGTTAAAAATTTTTTCAATATACTACTCTTACCTACACTGCTGATAACAAGACACTTCACTACGAACACATTAAGATAGTAATAATTTTGAAAAATCTTATGACATTCAATGGACACAAGGCTACTAAAACGTTAAAGAATACATAAAAATAATTATGACAATAAATGGCCTTTTCTCATTTATTCTGAAAGCTACTCAGACACCAGACAGTTTTAAAAAGGGTAGAATTAATATTTTATTGTCATTTATAATCAGATGGCAGTTGGGTATATAGTTTCCATACTTCATATTTTTTTTGTAAATAAAAAAAATTAAGTTTTAAACAGCCGATAGCAGGTTACATTCTTCAGAAAACACAATTAGATTAATTCATTAATGGTGGCTTCAAGCTTTTCCTTATTAGCGCCAGAGAACTCACTCACCTGTTAAGAGAATATTGCATAGGCATTAGATACAGCAATGAACCACCTTTTTAAAAGATATGATCACAGAAATGGGAGGAAAGCATAATTGTATTTAAAATGAACTTCCCAGATTAACACACATTAGAAAACAAACTGAAAAAACTTTGAGAAAAGTCAATAGCCTCAAGTACAATTTAAAATTTTACTACAAATACTTCCTCACAATGTTAAATGATCTATCCAAGTTTAAGAAATCCTGTATACTTAAACATGAAGCATCGATCACAGGGACTTAGTGTCTAGTTCTAAAAACATCAATTTTTTCTTTTCTTTTTTTGTCTTTTTGAGACAGGGTCTTGCTATGCAGTTCAGGCTGGTCTTGAGCTCACTTTCTAGCCCAGGCTGGCCTTGAGCACGGGCAATGAAACTCCTGCCTCAGCCTCCAGAGTGCTGGAGTGCTGGGATTACGGGCACGTGCCACCACGCCTGGCTCCCTGCCTCCCCGTCCAAGGATCTTACTATGCAGTTCAGGCTGACCTTGAGTTCAAGGTTGGCCTCAAACTCACAGCAAACCTCCTGCCTCAGCAGGGATTACAGGCAGGCACCATCATGCCCAGTTGAAAGGTCAGTTTTCAAGTAGGTATCACATTATGTGCTTAAATCAAGAAAAAAATGATATATTCAATTTTTTTTTCTTTTTTTTTTTTTTTCATTTCTGGGATATAACCCAGGGACTCTGCACTGAGCTACATCTCCAGTCCTTTTTGTATTTTCAAACAGGGTCTCACTAAGTTGCCGAGGCTGGGTTAGAACTTTTGATCCTCCCGTTTCAGTCTCCTAGAGTGCAGGTCCCAGCACAACCGCTGAAACTTTTCTTGAAGGCAGAAAATCGCAACATGCTTGATATTGTGAAGGGATGAGCAATTCAACTGTTTCTTCATTTACATATAACACGAGCTCGCCTTTGGCCCAGTGAGCTTCCAAGGCCAGGCGCACGTACCTTCTCACCCTTTTTAAAGAACTGGAAGGTCGGCATGCATTTGACTTCACACTCAGCAGCAACATCCTGGGGGAGAGAACAGCGGTACTGCGCTTAATGCAAGCGGCCCAAGGCCAGAGCCTCGCTCCTGTTACACCCCCGACCTGCGCAACAGGTCACTTACCAGCACAGAAAACCAGTACAATGAATGTAACGGCAGCACTGAGGTCAGACCGGTTATATTCTCAATTAAATACTCTTAGTACTGTCTACACCTCCTTCAAGGGGAACCAGCAGGCAGAATGCTACCTGGATTAGTTACAATGCAGCGATTCACTACGTTGTGTAATTCAGGTCTTGGCTGCTTCATGGTTTCACGGTTTTTTTTTTGAGACAGGGTCTCACGGTATAGTTCAGGTAGGCTTGCAGCCCAGACTGGACAATTCACAGCAATCTCCCTGCTTCAGCTAGGATTACAGGTGTGTGCCACCACACCTGGTTGTTATTTATTTTTTGTCTTTTTGAGACAGTCTCGTTATGCAGTTCAGGTTGGCCTTGAGCTCACTTTGTAGCCCAGGCTGGTCTCGAACTTGCAACGATCCTCCTCCTGCCTCAGTCTCCAGAGTGCTGGGACTACAGGCGTGCACCACCATGCCTGGCTTCTGGCTGTTATTTTAAAGAAGCAATACATTTTGCAGCTATCTGGATTTAGGACTGTATCTTCACTCTTCCTTAGAATAGCAGTTCTGGCTTCTTGCACATAAATTTTCTAGTTTTATTATGTGAGATGGATTCACAGATGCTAAGTATAAAGGCAGGACATTTAATCAAAGTGCTACTCCTTAAACCTCATCAGAGGAAAATATAGTGTTACAGTCAACATAAGTGATAGAGTTTAGTCATGCTGTCAGATTTGGGACATCTTACATTCACCCAGAGATGAGTATTCTTTCATTTGTGCAACTGTTTTAATTTTCAAGAAAATGCAAGTGTATTATAAAAATGGGGAAAAGGAGCTCACAGACTAGTGTTGCTAACGTTCTGAGACAGGTGAGCCAGGATGCTACACCATAATTTAACCCCCACATGGGATTTCTAGGTTATTTCCAATATGTACATGCTTGCCAGTATGTAAATTATGACATATTCCTAGGGCAAAAACTGTAGAGCAGGATTTCTGGGCTCAAGATGATTTACATACACTTTTCTTTATAAAACTCATGTGCTATGACTCATAGCACTCATGTAACATATAAACTCATGTAGCATATAAACTCATGTATCATATAAAGAATGTGTGGCCCATGAAAAAGTAACATGTGCACGTTTACTCTCCCAC
Organism: Chinchilla lanigera; assembly: GCF_000276665.1. Classification (NCBI taxonomy): domain Eukaryota; kingdom Metazoa; phylum Chordata; class Mammalia; order Rodentia; family Chinchillidae; genus Chinchilla; species Chinchilla lanigera. The sequence goes on along the minus strand of NW_004955419.1, from coordinate 16,877,733 downwards.
AGCAGTTGTCATTTTGCCAACCCACTGTTTAATGGGTAAGCGGTTTTGATTTTTACCAGTGTAAACATTATATAAATGTTGCTATATACAAGCTCATTACCCCCACGAACCCTGGAAGTAGAACTGCTGAAAACGTATGCTTATTTTAAAATCTCTAGATACATATTACACAACTCTCTTCCAAGTAACTTTTATTAGTTTACCAATATTTAATTATGATTTTTGCTGCGTGGTTTAAGACTTCTATGTAACTGGGGCTGGGGATTTAGCTCAGCGGCACAGCGCCTGCCTGGCAAGTGCAAGGTTGTGAGTTCGATTCCCAGTACCGGAGAAAAACAAAAAAACAAAACAAAAACAACAAAAAAAGGAAGATTTTTATGTAACCAAATCCGTAAGCCCTACCCTTCCCCACTCACAAAAGCACAAGCTTTAGGGATTTTGCATCAGATTTCAGCTCTGCGCCTGAACTTCCCCAGGTCATTTCCTCAATAGTCGAAGGGAAAAAAAGTGTGACGGTACTAAGACATAGGATGGGTGTGTACAGTGCCCATCCTCCTCACACGTCTAATGTTTTCTAGGCTTTTCATCTTTACACTTCTTTTAGAATTACCTGGAAATAAAGAATGAGGTAGTGTTACAACATTTTAATCCTGAGTGGTTTATTGTTAATATATCAATAAGCAGACTTGGCTCTATTTTTCTGGACTTTTGTTTTTTTGAGACAGGGCCTTGTTATGCAACCTAGGCTGGCCTTGAACCTAGGGCAATCTTCCTGCGCCTCAGCCTCCCAAGTGAGGTGTGTACCACCAAGCCCGGTCTTGGGCTTTTCTATTCTAGGGATTGACATATTCTGGGTACAAAACCACAAAATTAGGCTGGGCGTGGTGGTGTATGCCTGTAATACCAGCACCCAGGAGGCTGAGGCAGGAGGATTGTTGTGAACAGGAGAAGAGCCTAGGCTACAAAGTGAACTCAAGGCCAGCCTGAACTGCATAGCAAGACTCTGACTCAAAAAAAAAAAAAAAAAAAAAAAAGTTGAATAAATATCCAGGGACACAGTATTCTCATCTACTAAAATATTTTATAGAGCCCTGCAGTTTCATAGTTTTGCCCAAACTCAGATTTTACTTAGAAAACAGAATAGGACTAGATTTACCTTACGTTAAATAACTTAATTTTATTAATTTCTAGGTTAAAACTCCACAGAGCCAAAATAAATTTAAGCACGCTTTTGCCATCTGTGTAATTATTGTTTTGGTACTTGGAATTGAGCTTAGGACCTCATGCTTGCCCACTGAGCAAAATCCCCGGCCCCTGCCACTTGTATTAACTCACTCTAGACTCTCCTATTCACAATCTAAACGTGTGACATTTCCAAAGGTTACAAAATATTCCAATCTAAATCACTTTGTTCCTTGTTTTCATTTACTTCTTTTCTTTTCTTTTTTTCTCTTTGAGCCAGGGTCTCGCTATGCAGTTCAGGCTGGCCTTGAGCTCACTTTGTAGCTCAGGCTGGCCTTGAACTCGCAATGATCTTCCTGCCTCAGCCATCTGAGTGCTGGGATTACAGGGGTGCACCACCATGCCTAGCCTCTTGTTTTCACTTACAAAGTATCATACCCTGTTGGCTGCCAAAGAAATATGTTCAGTCTATCATTTCCCCAGTACTCACACTTTCCTATGAGTTACTTTTATACATGTAGGCCTTTAAGTGTCTGTTTGAACCTATGATACCTGTAAGATAATTTCTTCCTGCTCCAACATTTAGGGATCACTCTATGCTGCTCAATCTTTTTTTTGGTCTTTCTGAGACACGGTCTCACTATGTAGTTCAGGCTGGCCTCAAACTCAAAGCGGTCCTCCTGCCTCAGCCTCCTGAATGCTAACCCCTAAGGATGAATTCAGCATTCAAAATGTTTTTGACTTCAGAGCACTTTGGATTTTGGATTAGGAATGCTTAGCTTGCGTAATAATACCCTAACTTCAGAGAACTCACTCCATGCAGGCATTGCTCTAATCACTTCGTGTTACCTCACTCAACACTAGCAACTACTTTACAGAGGATGAAACTGAGGCATGGAAGAGATGAATGACTTAACCAAGCCTCCACTGAACTAGAAATAAAGCAAGTGGTCTGGGTTTAGAATCTGTCTCATTCCACTACCATAAATGCAATGGGAAAATGGGGGGCCAAGAACAGCATGAGGGCAAAGAAAGACAAAGCTCGCCTAGGGCACCAAGGAGGTAACTGGAGAGGGTACGCAGAACACACGAGGTGAAGATTAACCAGGAGCCAGCAGGGTAGGAGGAAAGGATGGACCAGAAAGGACAGCACCAAGGCAGGTGTCTTCCTCGCAGTCAGGAAGTGAGCCAAGCAGCATCTGGTGCCGGGGGGCTCTCACGTGCTGAGAGCGGGCCGCCATGTACCAGTTTTAAGTGAGCCCGCAGCCCCGTTGGTGGGCATTCCATGTTTACTCAGCAACTGGCAGCTCTGGGAGGTTAATGGGGCAGGCAGAGAAAGGAGCGGAGTCCAGGTTGAGCACCTTTGCTGCATAGCACGCTACCCTACGCGTACATGTTCACTGATCTGGAAAGCGGCCCAAGATGCCGCATGCTGGGCAGCTCTCCCAGTTCAGGGGGCTATGTAACACGCGAGGTCACATGCCGGGACCAGCTCTGTGTCCACCGCACGCCAGAATCCTCTGAAGTGCAGTGGGGAAGAGTTAGTGCAGCAGAGTGGGGCTACCTCACGCTAAGCACTCGCTCTGCCATGTCACCACTGGGACTCCAGGGACAACCATCTCTGTTTAAGTTTTCTCACCTCTAAGTCAGGGGTGATGACAAAGGACTGAGTGAGTCAATACTGGCAAAGCACACAGAACTGTACATATCCAGTGCAAGACAGGATTTTGTTAAATAAAACCATCCTGGAATTTCCTGCCAATTATTCTCAGCTTTCTAAGGTACTTTCTGTTTAAAGCAAATGGGTTTTTCTTTCCTCTCTTCCTTTTTTCTTTTTTTTTTTTTTGATAGCACTGAGGATAGAACCCAGGGCCTTTCCACTGAGCTATATCCCTATCCGTGCTTGAAAAATTTTTTGAGACAGGGTCTGGCTAAATTGGCCAGAAAAGACTAAAACTTATAATCCTCCTGCCTCAGCCTCATAGTATGTGGGGATTCCAGCTGTCTGTGAGGCACCACTGACTAAAACCAACCAAGACTAGAATAGGCTTATAAATACCCATCGCTGTGCCATGACAAGTTCATAAAGAATCTTTAAAGTGCCTCACAATTTGGTCATACCATCTGTGGATTTATTGTAGTCAAATGTGATTTCTGTTTACTAAGCATTTCAAAATGGTAGACGTAGCGGTTTAGGCGGGTATGGAAATGACTAGTTACAGAGGCCTCTATCACTTGTACCTCATCTACTTTTATGCTTGTTTTTTTTAGGATGTGATGTACACAGCTCCCGATACCTAGGGTTAAATCCGTAATTGGCACAATTATCTGTTCTTCTGAAACAGAATGCTTTATAGATAGGATTACTGTTCCAGTTTTATCTGATGTATTTAGGAGAGAAAAACACTGTACAATTCAGACACAAAGCTCAATTTGAAAGGATCAGGAGTATCTTGAATTTTCAGCTACATACCTGACAGTCATCCACATCTACTTCAAGGAACAACACGTTGGAATATTTTTCAGACAGGGACTGGAAAATTTAAAATGCAAAATTCAAAAATATTTAGCACCGGGTAAGGCAATCAATACAGTCAAGCTTCCTCAATAGAAAACTAGGGGCAAGAAAAGCACACGGAATATACACTTTTCTCAGTCAAATTCTGCCTAGTGCAAAGTATTTTGGCACATTGACTATGAGCACTGAATTTCAAACTGGGCATATTTCAGCTTGAAAAAAGGTAAACCCAATTAAGATGAAAGAAATGAACTTCTGAAAATTGTCCTCAATGGGCTCCATGTATCACATCTCCATTATATATTATTTTCAACCAATGATCTAACAAAACAAAAACAAAACCCCCCCAAATGATCTTTTCCTTTTAGCTTTGAGACCAGCGCCCCCCAAATCACACAATCTGTTATACGTACATGAAAGAAAGGCTTGATCATTTTGCAAGGCCCACACCACGTGGCTGAGAAATCAACTACTACCAGTTTATCTCCTGCAGCAGCCAGGGCTTGCTGAAAGGCCTCCTAAAACGGACAGAACAAAACCTTGTGTTAAATACAGTAGATCATTTCTAAAAGCTTAGGGACTCAATAAGATGACACACAGCACAAGCTAGAGGTTCTCCTTACAGAACCTACTTTTTACCCAAAAACCCCCAAACAAAGCAAATCAAATAGGTCTGAAGGAATCCTAGGCACCACTGGTAGTTATACCTGATAAGATGAAACAAGATATATGTGTATTGTGTGGACAGTCACGTCTTCATGAATATTTTATAAAATCTTATCAATTCCCTGAGTTATGATCTAATGAAAGGAAAATAAAAATTGATATTTATATTGAAAATGTTTCTACATCAAATGTAGGTATATGGTAGACACTGGATTCTTATAATTGATGGGGGTCCCTGAAATTGAAGTCACAAAGACATACGTTTAGTAAGGGAAATATGTTACCTGCCCCTCCCCCAAACACTTGGAATATTTGATCCACTCCCTTGCTCTGAGAAAAAGAAGTTCAGAAAACAGACCTCTAATACTCAGACAATCACACTGATGTAAGCACAGTGCAGGGTTGAGATGGCACCGCTAACCCACCTTTGACTTTTGTCCTTTGGCTCAAAACTGCCCTCACTGTTTACGGAATGAACCACAGTGTAAATGCTTTGTGAAGGAAATTTTCTGTAGATACTATTTTGCATACAGAATACACGTTCAATGAAATTCTCAGCAGAACATATCAAGAAATCCCTTACCACCAAACACCCTGAATTATTCACCAATGGTAGACCTAATAGTCAAGTTACAAGAGACACATTTTAACCACAATGAAGTGGTGACCAAAACCCAAACAGGAACCACAACGATAAAAACACAAACATCTATGTCTGAAGTCTACAGTTTTTGTTTCAGGGAAAAATGTTGGTCAAATTGCTTTAAACAAAACCTAACACTCCCCCTTACTCTGGAATTTAAGAACCATATTAGACCTGGTCCAGTAAAAGGAAAGCAAATAAAACACCATGCAACACACTAAAACCAAAAACTAATATGAGTTTTCATAAAGTACACTTATTTCTCTAGATTTTTTAAATTTTACCTCATATTCTGGGGGGGGAACCATTCACAAGTGGTACATATCCTCGAGAATGATAAAAAAATGGTATGATGTGCCTTTTAGCTTTTTTTTTTGGAGACAGGGTCTTGGTATATGTAGTTCAGGCTGGCCTTGAGCTCATTTTGTAGCCCAGGCTGGCCTCGAACTTGCCACAATCCTCCTGCCTCAGCCTCCTGAGTGCTGGGATATAGGCGTGTGCCACCATGCCTGGCAATTTTGGTTTTTTGGAGATAGGGTTTCCCCATGCAGCCCAGGCTGGTGATGCTTCTGCCTCAGCCTCCTGTGAGTGTTGGCATTACAGGCATGTACCACCACGCCCAGGGTGAGAACACTTCTATAACATTTTCAGTTATATAGGCCCACCAACCCCACCTTTGTGTGTGGAGATATGGGTTGAGGGCCAGGGTGGGGTTGGGATCAGCAGAAAACAAGTTAGAAGTATGGATGTTACTTTTCCAACCACTACTGATTGTTCCAGATGAATTTCAAAGTTTTCCTGTTTTGAAGGTCTAATCATCCATCCATACTCTACTGTAAAATTAAGGTAAGATGGAAAAAACAGCAGGGAGTAACAATGTCTGGCCTGGTTGACATGTTCTTTTTATGAAGATGTCTGACCCTCAACAACTTAAACAGATTAACTTACAAGATGGAAAGGCGTTTCTTTTTTTCTTTTTTTCTTTCTTCTTTGTTTTTGGAGACAGGGCTTGCTATGTAATCCAAGCTGGCCTTGAACTCACTATGTAGCCCAGACTGGCTTCAAAAGCAATCCTCCTGCCTCAGCCTCCCAGAGTGCTGCGATTACAGGCATGAACAACCACTACTAGCGAAAGAACAATATTTCAAACACCCTCAAGGTTTCCTCAAAACAGTTCTGAATCAAATTTAAGCAAAACTACCTGAAATTCTGAAAGCAACAATAACTTTTGGCTCGGTATGCGTAAAAGCCAGGTGTGGGCAGATTTCACACACAAATTCTCTTCCTTAGGTTTGCCTAAAATATTTGTAGATATTGGCTTGAAAATCATTCAAGGTTACCTTAAGAAGACGCCAATCACAGCCGAGCGTGATTGCACATGCCTGAGGCAGAAGGATCACCAGGCCAAGCCCAACCTGAACAAGATCCTGTCTCAAATTAAAAAAGGGGGGCGGGCGGGAGACATAGCTCAGTGCAAAGGCCCGGTGTTGAATCTCCAGTACTCGGAGAACAAAAAAAGAAAAACAAGAAGCCAATCTCAATATGTAACTCCCAGAAACTAAGGATCAGAATTGATAAAATACCCCTATTACAAACAAATAATCTGTAAACAAAGCACAACTAGGGTGGATAAAAAGAGCAACAGCCGGGCGTGGCGGCCCACACCTTAATCCCAGCATTTGGGAGGCTGAGGCAGAAGGATCTTTGCGAGTTTGAGACCAGCCTGGTCTGGAAAGTGAGCTCAAGGCCAGCCCAAACTACATAGTGAGACCCTGTCTCAAAAAGACAAAACAAAACAAAAAAATAGCAGCAAACTTCCTAAACACATCCAACCCAAGGGTAATAACCATGAGTTATTACTTAGCCAAGTGCGGCGTGAGTAGTACTTCAGTAAGTGGGGTAACTGTAGCTGTCAACTGTTGATTTCTTCTTTCAGGCCATTATTCCACTCATGTCTGGGACAGATCTCAGAGCCCCATGCAGTGCTTCAAAAACAATTATTTTAGATGCCTAATGGCACCACCTTTAGACCATCAGGATGAAAATTAAGTATGTCTAACATATACAAATAACCAGATTAGTTAACTTCAGATTGATCACTCTGGATCACAAGATCAGCTGAATACCCCCCAGGGCCTCTGGGGCCCAAGGTGTGGTACTGTTTTGAATAACGCATTTTCCATCACCCCTGCACACCTTTCTTCCTGGAGAAGGAAGGTGTCATAACTGTAACTCAGACAGGGAAGTGTGCCCTAGGAACCAACCAACTTCCTGTTTGCAGTGGATGCATTCTGGGCAAATTGCCACTCGAAGGTATTCTGGATGCTTTACTGGGTTCTCTCTCACCAGCTGCCTTACTCTGATGTGGTTTTGTGACACTCAAGAACAGAACCCCACCCTCATCTTCCCCAGACACAAAGTAGGTGTTGAAAAAAAATGGACATGGAACAAAATAAGGATCTCCCTGCCACAAATGCGATGGCTATTTGTAATATAAAGGTCACACAATTAAATGAGGACTCTAGCCGGGAGTGGTGGCCAATGTGCCTGTAATCCCAGCACCCTGGAGGCTGAGGCAGGAGGATCCTTGTGAGTTCCAGGCCAGCCTGGGCTACAAGGTGCGCTCAAGGCCAGCCTGAACTCCATAGCGAGACTCTTGTCTCCAAAAGACAAAAATAAATGAATAAATGAGGACTCTAATCAGAAAACCTGATCAAGAACAAGATAGCAGATGACGGCAATATATGAGAAAAAAATTGAATAATAAAGTAACAAAAGATCTTGTACCACTACAAACTGTAACATTATTTGTTTCTGAGGCCAATCCAGCACCAAACAGGTGCTCTTTTTTTTTTTTTTTTTTTTTCCCCTTGTCTTTTTGAGACAGGGTCTTGCTATGCAGTTCAGGCTGGCCTTGAGTTCACTTTGTAGCCCAGGCTGGTCTCGAACTTGCAGGGATCCTCCTGCCTCAGCCTCCTGAATGATGGGATTACAGGCATGCGCCACCAGGTCCCGCTTCAAACAGGTGCTCAAGACCTGCGGGAGGGGTGGAGGGTGTTGCACCGTACGCACTTGCTAGTGGCCTTCTATCCATCTCCCCCCAACCCACTTTCTGACTCGCCTTTAACAGACATTTCCTAAGCGGCTACAGCAGGCAGTGTTTCCCAATCTGGAGAGTATTATGAGGCTCACTGCAAGTTTCCAATATGGGAACACTTTTTCCCTTGGGCATTTTTAAAAGGACAGAATCACGCGCTGGGTTCTGTTGGGGAGCACCCACCCCACGCGGCTACACCCAGCGGGCACCCTGGCTCCCAGGAAACCTACTGACTTGATGAATCACGAAAGGGAAAGGCTGTAGAGGCGCCTGGGCCCAGCCTTGGGGACTGAGTCACGCCGCAGCCAGCGCCGCCGGAAGCACGCTCCGCGCAGAGAGCCGTCGGCGGGCGCGGCCCGGGTCGCCCCACTTCCTCGCGGCCCCCTGGGG
>NW_004955419.1:16864580-16869057 GCF_000276665.1 Chinchilla lanigera | reverse complement strand
GCCCAGGCCCGGCTCCTGCGAGTCCCAGGCCGAGCCTCGGCGCCCCCTGCTCGGCGCGCCGCCTTCGCAGCTCCGGGGCTGCGCGCGTCCTCCTGGGCTCCCCAGGGAGCACTTACTTTGGTTTCGATCTGCTGCACCATTCTGGCTGCTGGGGGCCTGACGAGCTACCGAAGCCAGCGATCGACGCGGATGGAAGGCGCGGGACGTAGCTCGGAGCGAGCGCGCCGCCCGCCTTCCCTTTATAGTGACGGGGCGGGGCGGGGCGGCGGGAGCGCGCGCGCGCGTGTGGCGGGAGCGCGTCCGCTCGGGCCTCCCGCGTTCGCCCTTGCGCGGCGCCCGGGCCTCGCCCCCGGGGCCACCGAGCCGGAGCTAGGGGCGTGGCTTCCAGGTGGGCGGGGCTGGGGCGGGGCGGGGCGTACCGCTGGGAATGCTCTGTCCGGGAGGAGCGGCGCTTCTAAAGACCCTGGGGCTACGCGCAGCAGTGGGAAGCTCGCGGCCACCCGCAGCCACAGGGCCGCTCCTGGGTCACTTGGCAACGCGTCAGCCAGGCCTTAGTCGGAAACGCCCAGGCTCGGGACGGGGACAGTCCTGCAGTCCTGAGACCGCCCAGGCCAGGCTGATTTCTCGGAAAGGACGGCCTAGCCCCGGCTCCACCGCCGCGTGCACGTAGCACCTTGCAAAATGCTGAGTAACGGTGACTAGGAAGTAGGTCTGTGCTCGCCGTCACCTCCTTTCCGGATTTTACCGCGATGGCTCTCTTGTCTTCCCTCCTGGTCTGTGACTTTCACGGGAGAGAACACGCAGCTCCCGCGTGACACAGCAGCTTAATGCAGTGAGGTCCAGAGGGCTGGGAGACTGACTGGGCTCTAGACCCAGGGCAGCTGCTGGTGAGATGTAAGTGTGGCTGGAGAGAATTCTGCAACGGAGTCACGCAGTTGTGCCCCTGGGCATGTCCTGCCCTCCCCGGGTCTCAGTTTTCTCTTTCGTAAATTGGGGGTCATGATGGTCTCCACGTCTTGCTGGTGGCGTTTTGAGGCATTCAGCATTTATAAAGTGATTTAGGATCGTGCTTGGCGCATACTAACCACTCAATAAATTGTTGAAGTTGTAATTATAGCTGCTGTGAGTACTAATCAGGCTTGTTTGGTGCCATGAGGGGCTTGGCTGCCTTATATTTACGATGATAGCAGTGCACACTAGTGTAGGAAGGAGGTTTAAGAGAGTCTTTTCGATCCCGGGGATGTCTGCAATAGCTTGTATTGGTTCGGGGCGCCTGTGCAGGTTGGGGCTGGATGGCTGGGAGCTGGGGACGGTAGGCTAGCTGGCTTTGTGTAGCTGGCAGGGCCTGTCAGCAGCTGGCAACGGATATGGGGAGAGCAGTGAGAGCCAGAAACCTGGGAGGACAGGTCCTAGGTGTGCATTTTCAGAGCTGAGCAGCGCTGCTTGAAGCTGCATCTAGGTGTCCCTGGCCGGCCTGGCAAACTGGCTCTGGCTCCCCCTGGAAGAGTGGATGTGGAGGATGTTACAAGTACAGAGATGGAACTGGGAGGCCAGAGTAGGAATGTCTGTGGTCAGGACTCTGCCAATAGACTCCTTCGTCCTCACTCACACTTAGTTGGGTAACTCGAGGCCAACCTGCATAGCCTTCTGGTGCCTCCGCTTCCTCAGCTGTACAATGGAGATAATACCTTATGCTATTAAGAGGTTGAGTGGGCGCTAGTACTGCATATGTGAAGTTCTTGGAACTGTTCCTAGTGGGTGATGGTTTCTACATGGGCTGTGACTACTACAGACCCGACGGAGGAAGGTGAAGTCTGGAGGGGTGGCAAGCCGGAGTGCAAGGGGGGACAGTAAAACAAGTGTGAGTGTTAAATACATTAAATAATCAGGACATTTGTAATGAGCAATGAGCTCTGTAAGGTGAGTCTCAGAGAAGGAGGGCAGAGAAGTGGGCTGGGTGTTGTCCCAAGAAGCAAGAAGCAAAGCCCCTGCCTACAGGGGTGTGGGAGACCATCTTCAGGGTTTCAGTTGTAGGAAGGAGGTGACATTCCATGAGGACAGTGAGGTGCAGGGTAATTGTTTGCAATCGTCCCGAGTGGGAGGACCTATTTGTGAGCAAAGTGTAGAGGCAAGAGGAGGAGAGAGGGGCCAGAGGTATAGCTCAGTGGCACAAGCGCCTACCTGGCAAGCACAAGGTCCTGAGTTTGATTCCTGGTACCAAAAAAAAAAAAAAAAAAAAAAAAAAAAAAAAAAAGAGGAGAAAGAAGGAAATATGACAGAGTATTTTCCCCCCTTTCTGGTAAAGGCCTTCATCTGAGGAATTGATGGGATGTTGTAGGCAGAACTCTCAGTTGCAAGGAAGTCTCGTATTCACCCAAGAGAGAACTGGGAATTCACATCGCCAGGAGCTCCAAGAAGCTAAAGCTGTCACACTGCGCCATCTGGATTGTTTCATTCTTGGGCAGGCTGTTTACCTTACCAAGAGGGGCCCATAAATCCCCAGACTTAGGTCCCTGTGTTTGGACATCTCTACAGGAACTGTCCATCACCCTTGTTCTTATCAGTGTCACAGAGGCTGACCTTCATTGGCAGATTGGGGGAATGGGGGTGGCCTTGGTTGAACCATTGGACTAGGACTAGGGAGAATCCAGGGAGGTACAGAAAAAGGGGTTGGATGGTGGAGGGGAAGAAGATATTTTCAGGTCCAGAAGAGCAGAAAAAAATAGCAGAGGTGATGAACTGGCTGTAGGTTTCTGGGTTAGCTCAGTCTGAGGCTGTATGTGGGACTAGAGAACTAGGTCAGCGGTCTTTGTTTGGGTTTCACCCTGGATTTGAAGAAAATGCAGCTTCAGTGCATTTGAAGCAAGTTTTTCTCAGGTCTCAGATTTCTTTGACCACTTAAGTCAACCGAGCTGTGGTTGTGGCGGGGGGGATTCTGCAGAGACCTGGGCCACATCCAGGCAGACAGGGGGAAATCAGTGTTTTGAGGTAGTCTTGGAACCTGCATTTAAACAACATCCCAAGCAATTAGGTACCCTTAAGATTTGATAAACCTTGCCCTGGGATCTTCAAAGAGAGGCGGGGCATGGTTAAAACTTAAAGACTGTCTAGCAAGAGAGTTGAAATGAAGACATAAAACAGAAGATGTTGAAATAAAATAAGTTCTTAGTACTGTGATAAGGAAAATGGTAGAAGGAAAAGGAACAAATAAACATGTGAACTATCAGTAATGCCAAGCCCAGATCTAGGTGTGAGTCATTCCTCTCAGTGTCCCTTAGGAGATAGATACTGCTTTCCCCATTTTACAGAGGAGGAAATTGGTCGGAGGGGTTGTCTGGTTAGACTAAAAGCTCATGTACTCTTTACCCTCTTCACGAAGACAAGGAAATGCTAGCACAGTTTTTAAGCACATCCACAAATGGGGAAATCATTTTCGCCAATGAAAAATATCTGACATGTCTTATGCTAATGTATGTATGCTAGAGATTACATTATTTTAAATGTTACTTGGATTTTAAAAACTAATTTAGCCAGGCCTGGTGGCACACACCTGTACTCCCAGCACTCGGGAGGCTGAGGCAGGAGGATCATTGCAAGTTCCAGGCCAGCCTGGGCTACAAAGTGAGCTCAAGGCCCACCTGAACTGCACAGTGAAACCCTGTCTCTAAAGAAAGACCAAAAAGAAAACAAAACAGAACAAAAAAACCCCAATTTGTGTATAAATATATGTCACCCATTTAATGCTAAGCAAGTTTAAGATTATATAATAATCTTAAATATTGTTTAAGTTATACTCTTAAATAATAATAAATATAATTATATTAATAATAATTAAATATTAAGTTTCATATTATATAATAACTTCTGTGAATAACCTGTCTTCCATAGCACTGCTTGTTGTTTTCCCAAATATGACCCACAGGTCCCCCTTTCTGCCCTTAAAACACTTGCACTGTGCTCCTCAGAAACATCTGGCTTCGGTAACCACCACTACATGCTTCTCAGATGTTTTTTGTTTCTGAGAGAGGGGCTCGTTCTGTAGTACAGGCTGGATTTAAAGTCACTTTGTAGCCCAGGGCAGCCTCAAAATCATGGCGCTCCTCCTGCCCCAATCCCTTAGTGCTGGGGTTATAGGTGTGAGCCACCACGCCTGGGCTTTTTTCAGATATTTCTTTTGGCTTAAAGTTTTGCTCTTCTCGATGCATATCATTGTATCACATATGACGTTCCATGTATGCCAGGGCCAGGAGGTCAGGAAGTGCTTTCCTTTGCTGCTTTCAGACTCTCTCCTTCAAAAATCTCGTGGTCTTTGGGGTTAAATCCTTTTTCAGGGGGAGGAGGGGGCAGAGTAGAATTTGACTCTTATCTCACACCGCGCAATAAAATTACACAACATTTTGTGTACAACTCCTTGAAGACACTGGAGTAATCTTTGCAACTTTAGAGCAGGTATATATATATATATATATATATGTAT
>NW_004955419.1:16831893-16863852 GCF_000276665.1 Chinchilla lanigera | reverse complement strand
ATATATATATATATATATAACCAGAAAGTACATGAGCTGATAGATGCCAATATCCATAGTCATCAGGGAAATTAAAACCACGTTGAGATACCATTATGAATACTACACCGTTAACATAGAGTTAAAAACAAAATTAAAAAAACACCAAATGCTGGCAATTGTGGATTAACTGGAAATAAATCACACATTACTGGAAGGCATGTGAAATTGTATAACCACTTTGCAAAACAATTTTTTTTTTTTTGGTACCGGGAATCAAACTCAGGACCTTGCACTTGCCAGGCATGCGCTTGTGCTGCTGAGATATATCCCTGGCCCTTGGAAAACAATTTGGTAAGAGTTTTTTTCTTTTTTTAAAATGATGTCAAACCTGCATTTATTATATGACTCAGTAATTCCACTTCTAGGTAGTTACCCAAAAGAAAGTTACACATATTCACACAATGAACTGCACATGAATATTCATAGCAGCTTTATTTATAATAAAGCCCCAAACTAATAATAACCAGATATCATCAATAAGTAAAATAATAGCAAGTGTGATATTTCTATATAATAAACTATTTGGCATATTTAACAGTAGGATGATTGAATGTAAATAATCCTGAAAGGAGGAAGCCAAATGTTTTTAAATGTTTTTTAAATGTTTTAAAATGTTTTTTAAAATAGATTTTAAAAATCTATTTATTTTATTATTATTATTATTATTGAGACAGGGTCTCACTATGCAGTTCAGGCTAGTCTTGAACTCACTTTGTAGCCCAGGCTGGCCTCGAACTCACAATGATCCTCCTGCCTCAGCCTCCTGAGTGCTGGGATTGCAGGTGTACACCACTATAAGAACCTATTTATATGAAGCTCTAGAATAGGTAAGTCTATAGCAACAAAAAAGAAATTCTTGCTGTTAGGAAGAATTCAGTGGTTATCCAGTACATATTCCACCACTCAAGGAAAAATTGTTCTAAAGTGGTTATATTTTATTTATTCTGGATACAAACTGTATGCCCAATAAAGCTGGTTTAGAAAGTAAATCATGTAATCGCTGAATTATCATTTTTAGGCATAAACACCACCCTTGAGGACATCAAGTACAATTATAAGGCAGAAAAGTTGATAAATTGAAACATTTAGCCAATGTTGTAATTTGGGTCACACAACTTGTAAGGATAGCTAACTGGAAGAGTACATTTGACATTTCTGCTTGCTCTGTGGCACTGGGGATTGGACACAGGTCCTTTTCACTGAGTTACATCTCCAGCCCCTTTTATGTTTTATTGCCCAGGCTGGCCTTGAACTTGCAGTCCTCATAAGTCAGTTTCCCAAGTAGCTTGATTACAGGCATGCACCACTACCCCACCATAATGTATATGCACACATACGTACATGCATATGTACGTATATGTGCATACACTCATTGTGAGAGGGGTAAATCAAGCAAATTAGCATATGTATCATCTCACGTACCATTTTTTTTTAGGTGAGATAAAATCAAATTCATTTTTCCTTTTGTACTAAGCAATTTCTATGTCCTGCTTAAAACCCTTGGTAGCTATTGTAGCTTTCAAACAGGACATAGATGTTAAACAGACACAATCTCATTGTGTACCCTACCAGAGTTACCCTAACCCCAGAGACCTGGGGAACCACTGAGGGACGCATACACATAAAGAGCACGTGATGGGACTGTTTACAAAGGAGGGCTTGAAAGGTCCTGAGCCACCATGAGCTGCATATAGCTGAGAAAGGTAGAGTATGAATACTCATGTACTAAGAGCAGCTGAAATACTTGGATGTCTGCTCTTAGCACTTCTAGTTAGTGTTGTACAGGACCTAAGCAGAGAATTAGTCAAGAAAAAAAAAGACATCCAGATCAGAAAGGAGGAAGTAAAACTATTTCTATTTGCAGGTGATGTGCTCTTATATATAGAAAATCCTTTTTTTTTTGTCTTTTTGAGACAAGGTCTCGCTATGCAGTTCAGGCTGGCCTTGAGCTCACTTTGTAGCCCAGGCTGGTCTGGAACTTGCAACAATCCTCCTACCTCAGCCTCCTGAGTGTGGGATTACAGGCGTGTGCCACTACACCCGGCTTAGAAAATCTTACAGGATGAAAAAGCATCTACTAAAACTAATAGGTGTAGCAGAGGTACAGGATATAAGCTCAGTATGTAACTTTCATAAAGAATGTATTACTTGGCTATAAATTTAATGAAAAAGACTGTTATGGTTTGTGTCTGGGTGTCCCCCCAAAGCCTCATGCAGTCATGGGGCAGGCTTTTAGAGTTTGATTGATTATGTGTGTGAGAGCTACACCCGCCCTAGGGTGGATAGTTCGCATATGTAAGGGAGAAAAAGAGGGTGCTTGCTGCTGATTCCTGGCTTTTGTACTTGTTGATTCTGCTGTGTTCTGCTGCCACGAGCTGTAGCCCTCTGCCATGTGCCAGTCTGCCTTGTAACCTGCCAAGTATAGACTAAAACCTCTATAAACTGTAAGCAAAATAAACCTTTCCTTCCTTAATTTTGGGCGTCAGGTATTTTGTCTCAGCAATGAGAGAAAAGTAACCAAGACAAAGACATATTTATGTATTGAAACTATAAAACCTTGTTGGAAGAAATTAAAAATGAAATGTAAAGACAATTTATGTTCATGGATTAGAAAAATAATACTATTACATTGACCTAGATAGATCCAACACAATCCTTATTGAAATCCCAAGTGCTTTTTCATTGTTGAAACTTACAAATGGATTCTAAAATTTATATGGAAAACTAAGAGACACAGAAGAACCAACACAGTCTTGAAAAAGAAGAATAAAGTTGAAGAATTTGTATTTCCTGATTTCAAAACTCATACAGAGTTACAATAATCAAAATAGTATGGTATGGGCATAATGATAGATACATAGGTCAATGGAATAGAGTTGAGAGATCAAAGGTAAGCACAAATCTATGGTTAAAACCCTATAGTGGGGGAATAGTTTCTTCAATAAAGGGTGCTGGGATAACTGTACATGGGCAAAGGATGAAGTTAGGGCCCTATCTCACATCACTGAGAAAAGATCAAAATGTTTCAAAGACCTAAAACTATAAAATTTGTGAGAAGGAAACATAGATGCATATGTTTGTGATCTTAGATTAGGCAATGATTTCTTAGCAATGACACTTAATAAGCAAATGTGGGAATACATAATTTGGACTTATTCAAAATTAAAACAGTTTGAGCTTCAAAAGATACCATTAAGAAAGTGAAAAACTAGGGGCTTGGGAAGCTGAGCCAGGAGCATGAGAAGTTCAAGACCCTCTGGGACTACATAGTAAGACACTGCCCCCTACCATATACATATACTCACCTGAGATGGCTACCCCAGAAGGAGGAAATAATATTTGAAATCATATATCTGATAAGTGACTTGCATCTAGAATACATAACAAAATCCCACAATTTAACAATAAAAAACAAGCCATTTAAAAAATAGACAAAGGATTTCAATAGACGTTTTTCCAAAGAAGATGTATAGGTGGTCAATAAGCATACGAAAATATGACTGACATGTTCTTTTGTCTTTTTGAGACAGGGTCTCGCTATGCAGTTCAGGGTGGCCTTAAGCTCACTTTGTAGCCCAGGCTGGTCTCAAACTTGCAGCGATCCTCCTGCCTTAGCCTCCTGAGTGCTGGGATTACAGGTGTGCGCCACCACACTCAGCTTGACAGACGTCATTAACCATTAGGAAAATATAAAGCAAAATTATAAGAAGCTAACGTTATTCCTACCAAGACAGCTATAATAAGAAAGATAGGAAACTGCAAAGGTAAGTGAGGCTATGGACAAATATGAGCCATCGTACATTGCTGGTGGGAATGAAAATGGTGCCGCAGCTGTAGAAAACAGTTGACAGTTCCTCAGTAAATTAAACAAACTTGTCATATGACTTAGCAATTCTATTTCAAGGCATACAACCAACAAACTCAACATATATGCAGACAAAAGCTTGTACAGGAATGTTCTTGACGGCCCAAATGTAGAAACAACCCAAAGGTCCGTTCACTGATAGGCAAAGCATTGTATTTCTGTATGATGGAATATTATTTGGCCATAGAATAGTTTGTTTGTTTGTTTTTGGTGCCGGGAATTGAACTCAGGATCTCGCACTTGCCAGGTAGGCAGTTGTGCTGCTGAGCTGTATCCCGGCCCTTGGCCGTAAAATAGAATACAGTTCTTTTTTTTTTTTTTTGAATTGTAAAAGTTCATTTCTTTAAAATTGTCTTTATCACAAATTTAAAATCTGTGGAAGGACTTTTCCCGCCCAAAGAATTAATGGAAAAAATAGCAAGGTTTTCATTTTAAAAGGTCATATTGAAAATGGTCAAAGATGACCCCCGTAGGCATTTGTCCAACATCTAGGAAGCAGTGAAACCTTCAAGCAGCCAGGGTTGGAAAAAATCACTTCATGGTCCAGAATTTATAGTTTAAATCCCTCTGTGTAATATAAAGTAGTAAAGTTTCTATGGCCCAACAAGGGACATCTACCCTGAGGTGACACTCCTAGGTGGATTCCTGGTTCCTGAATGTCATCTGACGGTGATCACATCTGTCTCACTCCCCTTTTGGGTTCTGGCTATGGTCTTCATTTCATCATAAAGCTTATCAGAAAATTTCTTGGAATGAAGCATATTTTGGGAAGGTAGAGAGTAAAATCTAAATGCACTGAATCATACGAGATTGAAGTTTAAAGTGAAAGTACTTGATTGTTGTTCATACACCCTGACGCCACAGATAGTTAGAAGATAAATAGTTAAAGAAGTCAGGCTGCACAACGGACGGGCAGCCATGACGCATAGTAAGCTCATGGGGCCGGTTCTGCCGGTTAAGCACCAGAGGCAATCGGTCCATTCTAGCCAGGAGCCACGTTGTGGCTGCGGGTTATCTCCAAATCAGCATGGACGTAAGCCAACTTGAAAAGCATGAAAAGCCCGCCTAACACCCCTAAGATTTTCATCCTGACGTCAGACCTCCGTCCAAGGCATCACCAGAAACAGGAAGTCTGGAATACATTTCTTTTTTTTTTTTTTCCCAGTACCGGGAATCGAACTCAAGACCTTTCGCTTGCCAGGCAGGCGCTGTGCCGCTGAGCTAAATCCCCAGCCCCTTGGAATACATTTCTGATACATGCCACAGTGTGGATGAAGCTCAAAAACATACCAAGTGAAAGGACCTGACCGAAAGAGGCACATAGTCAGTTATTCCCTTGAACAAAATGTCCAAACGGGCACGCTATAGTCTGCAGGTACCTCCGTGATGTCCAGGGATTGGTAGGGGAATTGAGAAGGTTAATCAATGAGTCCAGTAGGAGTGTTTTTTGTTTGTTTGTTTTTAAGAGATATTTTGGAATGAGTGGTGAGAATTGTATAAAGTTTGGAATACACTAAAAACAACTGCAAAACAAGTGGGTGGGGATAAAGATATCTTTTCTGGCTTCTCCAAATGCAAATAGACGTTCTTTGCAAAGTATAAAAAAAGAAAGAGTCGGGGATGTAGCTCAGTGGCACAGTGCCTGCCTGGGAAAAGGCCCTGGGTTCGATTCCCGGTACTGAAAACAAAACAAAACAAAACAAAACAAAACAAAACAAAAAACCCCCAAATCCTTTCCCATAGAAGTGAACTCAGTTTCTAAAATCATTGTTTGAAAACCTCATCCCCACGTAAGTTCGTGAGTGGATAGGGGAAGAACATCTTTGCCCACTACCGTTAACAATGGATCTAAAGCCCAGAGAAAGCCCTGCTCTCACTGTGGAGAGATAACTTGCTTATCTACATTCACTACGCAAGGAGTGTATTTTTGATTACCTGCATTTCACTATAAGGGTGCGAGTGTGCTAAGACATTCGGCAGTACTCCATTCACACTTGTGAGTAGCTGAGCTTTAAGAAGAGATTCATCTCAGAAGTTCCACATGATTGGATCTTTTAGACATAAAAGGAGTAAAAGTTCAGCTGGAATACTAGCTGTCCGGGATGTCTGGTTCTGGAATTACTTAGAAATCACTTGACTGGAACGAAATAATTAAGCACTTTAACAAGTACATTCAAAATTTTTCCTGGCGGCAAATGTGAGGGTGTAGTTACAGTGGCATAAGTGTAAGGTATAGTACATTGTCAATGGGATTTTTATGGTATGTTGGCCTTTATTACTATTATTATTATTTTCTTTTTGAGACAGGGTCTCACTAAGCAGTTCAGGCCTTGAGCTCACTTTGTAGCCCAGGCTAGTCTCAAACTCGCAATGATCCTCCTGCCTCAGCCTCCCAAGTGCTGGGATTACAGGTATGCGCCACCACACCCGGCTTATGTTGGACTTTAGCTTCTGTTTATCACTGTAAATTGACACATGTTTGTAAAGCATAGGTTATTTTTTTTTTAAATCATAACTCTCATCCTAGGGGAGCAAAGTCAGTCCTTGAATAAGAATCTTTATCAGCAAAGTGAAATTGAAGAGACAGCAGAATTTAAAAATAAACAAAACACTGTAAAAAATGAATCATAAGTAACTTTCATTAAGTACAAGGTCATTTTTATTTTGCTGATAAAAGATATCTTTACTCCAGTAAAACAATCAGAGAGCCCGATTCATGTTGTTAGAAGTTTATTGACTTCACAAAAGCGTTTCTGAGAATTCATGAATGATGGTTTGGCAAGGCAATCTCCAGACAGATACAACTGAAAAAAATGCTTAGTAGGAAATATAAAACTTGGGCTAAGGATGTAGCGCACTTACCTAGTATGTGTGAGGTCCTGGGTTTCTGCCTTCACACTCAGAACAAACAAACACCAAACAAACAGTCAAAAACTTCTAAGCTGCAAAAAGGAAGAACTTCTGGTTGAATGAAAGTATTCTGGGGGGCTGGGGATTTAGCTCAGCAGCACAGTGCCTGCCTGGTGAGCACAAGGCTGTGAGTTTGATTCCCGGTACCAGAAAAAAAACAAAAAAAAAGGAAAGTATTCTGGTTAGCTGGAGTAGTGGAGCACACCTGTAATCCCAGCACTCTGAGAGGTTAAGGCAGGAGGATCCCAAGTTCAAACTCAGCCTGGGCAATTTAGTGACTTAGCAAGAGCCTATCTCGAAATCAAGAAATAAAAAAAGTAGAGAAAGTCTAGGGATGTGGCTTAATGTGAAGATACTGAGTTGAACTTCCGTATACCCCTCCAAAAAAGTATTGATTAAAGAGACTGCATGAAATCTAGAACCACTTAAATTAAGCATACTTAAATCAACAATTTTGTTTCCTAGCGTAGATTTACTTCTATACTGATCAAAATTGACAACAGTCAAATGGAAACAAGAAGCATAAATGCCCTGAAGATAATGTATTTAAAGTAAGGAAAAAAGATGAAAATAAATTGGTCTTCTGCAATTTTTCATGTTGATTTAGCCCTCATTTGTTTTACAGTTTGATTTAAAAAGGGGTTTAACCTCAAATTTAACAGCTTTAATTCACTTTAAATTTCCAAGCCTGATAACTTTTAAATAAATCAGGATATTTAAATCTGAAACAGTCTAATTTTGTGTTTGGTGTAACTCATGTAGGCTGTTGGCTGGAGTGTTTGGGTCTCCTCTTCCACCTTTTCATCCTCTTGTAGTAAGGCAGGGCTTCTCCATGCTGGTCTTGGAGCAGGGTTGAAAGTGCATAGGGGTAGAAGCTAACAGGCCGCTCAAGGACAAGGTTTGTAAGCTCCACAGTGTCATTTCTGCTGTATCAGCTGGCCAAAGTGGGTTATAAGACTGTCTAGTTTCAAGGGATGGGGAAAAATACTGCACCTCTTTGTGGAAGAAATATCAAAGTTATATTGCAAAGGGGTGTAGGTGTTCTCATAGGGATTCGCCAAATCACCGAGACCATATTTGCAAGCAATCTACTCTGGTCCTAATTCTCGTAATTCAGGAGATTGCTCCATCCATAAGACTGAAGTGCTAAGCATCAGGATGGGATAGGAAAAAAGGAAGACCTCCTCTCTGTCTTTAGATATATGTCACAGGAGCTGGACACATCTCCATTATTGATTATAATTTAGATATATGGCCATAGCTAGCTATAGGGGAGGTTGGAAAATGGAATCTTTATCCCAAGTAGCCAAGTGTCCAGGTAAAAAATATAGATTCCAATATTGTAGAAGAATGGATTTTGGTGAGACAGATATAACTCATCCATATATCAAGCTAAGTCTACACCCCAAAAAGTATTTTCACCTCATCACATTTCTTAGCTTCTGCTTCCATTGCTGCCACACCAGTTCAGACCCCCTCCTCCCTTATGTGGACCACAGAAGTATCCTCAGAACTCAGCTCTTTTCTCCTGTGTTTGCTCCCCAGTAATTCATTCCTCGCACAACAGAATGCAGATTTGAGCACCTCATTCCTTTACCTGAAACCCTTCTGCCTGTTTCTGTAATGGATGTTGCAGTCTGTACGGGCCCATACTTGTAAGCAGCAGAGGTGGACATTGTACATTCTGTGTGTTCTCACAGAATTTCCGGTCATGGTGCAGGCATAGTCTTGGAAACCAAGCAGAAGAAAGAGAGGTGGGTGGCAGTACGGAAACCAAGTTACAACCCTGCCTTTGCTACTCGACACTGCGTCGAGGGGACCCCAGATGCCGCTGAATTAGGTTGTTGGATAAGACAGTTATGTATTGGAATTCCAGATGATGAAGTTTGAGTGTAAATACGTCCTATTTTGTATTTGAGGCAAATTAAACTTAAAAACTAAAATTTTTTAATTATGAAATTCAGATTTAACTGGATTTTCTTTTTTTTTTTTTTTGGTACCAGGAATCAAACTCAGGACTTTGTGCTTGCTAGACAGGTGCTCATGCTGCGGAGCTATATCCCCAGCCCATCTTTAACTGGATTTCACTCCTGTATTTTTCACATTAGATTTGATATCCCTCCCCAGGGTGTCCAGTGCTGTTGCCACTGCTGTCCTTGCCAATCTAGTGGATTTTCCATGTGGTCCCAGGCTCTTTGGATCATGGTTTCTTTTTGTTTTCTTTCTTTTTTTTTTTTTTCTGTCTTTTTGAGACAGGGTCCAGCTATGCAGTTCAGGCTGGCCTTGAGTTCACTTTGTAGCCCAGGCTGGCCTCGAACTCTGGGTCATGGGTTCTGAAAAGAATCTGACTGATCTGGGGAGGCCATGTAACAAGTACCCACCCCAGGTGTAGGGGAGGTCAGCAAGCTCACAATGTCTTTAGCACTGTTAGTGTGAAGAGATCTCCACTGTCCACTAAATGTTAAATTTCTCAAACCTAGAGGTGGGGTAGCAGAGGTTCTGATATTGGGAGCCAGAGAGACCAATGCTTATCCTATCTGCTTTTTGATATACATTCCTTCTCTTTGTTACTGTCTGCTGTCCTGGGATTTGGGGGCATGATTTCTTTTTTGTGGAACGGGGGAATGATTAACATAATTGTGTCAGTGACTGGTTCAAGAGTCCAACCTTAAACTAGTTAGCCGATAGTATGGTTTTGACCAAGGTTTTTTTTTTTTTGTTTTGTTTTTGTTTTTTTTTTTTTTGACCAAGGTTTTTTAAGATGAAGCGCATGGCTCAACCTAAGCCAATAAGAGTGGAAGGTTTGTAGGCAGGATCTAGGAAAAGTTACTTCATTCCTCAAACCTCACACCTATATAAAGAAATGACTTTAGACAAGGTGATAAGAAATCTTCTATTGTTTGGGTGTTGTTTTGTTTATGTTTGTTTGTTTGTTAATTGTTTTCATTCTTTTATCTTTAATATTAAAAAAAAAGAAATGATGTTAGCCAGGTATAGTGGTGCACTCCTGTAATCCCAGCACTCGGGAGGCTGATGCAGGAGGATCATTGCGAGTTTGAGACTAGCCTGGGCTACAAAGTGAGCTCAAGGCCAGTCTGAACTGCTTAGTGAGACCCTGTCTCAAAAAGACCAAAGAAAAAAGAAATGAGCTTGAGCTGGGAGTGAGGTTCAGTCAGTGGCAGAGGGCTTGCCAAGCATACTTGAGACCTCTGCTTGATGCCCGGCATGGCAAAAATAAAAAACACTCTCCTTTTCCTCCAGGTATTGTTTTGTACACTGATGAACCCTGGAAATTCTGTGGCCATCTTGCTTTCAGCCCCAGATGAAGAACATAGAAAATGACTGAATGCATCATGGTAATTACTGAGACTGGTGCAGGAACCACTGGGTTCATTCCTCTGAAGCCTGTCCTACATCTGGACATCCAGTTAGGTGCACAAATACATTTTTCTTTGTCTTATGCAGCTTCAAGCTGGGTGTTCTGTGACTTATAGCCAAAACTAACTGAACTGAAAAGAGGATTCATGAATATGTGAGGTGCTTTTGTAAACTTATCATTTACTGAGCTCTGAAAGTTCAGCATAATAGTGTTTTGATTGAATGTGGAATTATTGCCATTATGAAGTTGTGTGGCAATGATTAGTATTTAAATTAATGCAACATAAACAAGTAGAGATATGCTTCATTAGACCAGAGAAAGAGACAGTTTGTAATTATTGCCAGATTCTTGCTCTTTTAGCATGAATGCCAGGAGGATGAGGCACCCTCTTGGAGTGTAAGTACCTTCTGAAGAGAGAAACATATTTAAATTTCTGGAAAAGCCTACAGTTCAAAAATAAACACTATTTTGCAAAACACTGCCTTCCCCCTTCTTTCCCCATATGGTGGACAGCTGCTGCTCTGGTCTGCCTTGCAACCATCTCCGTTTTCTTTTCTGTTGTTGTTTTGGTACCAGCAGCCTGCTTTACCTTTGTATCTCTCGTCTCTCCCATGCCCTATAATCCTGTTGGGACCAGCCATGCTGGTAGCACATCTACTGCCTACCACTAGCCCCAAAGATATGCATGTGCCTTGAGGCCATTTCAACTCTTTAACAAGAATTCACATCTCTAGGGGAGTGATGCAAGAGGGAAAATCTTCTTGGAGTCATTCCTAAAGGGACTTTGCCTGGGCCACTATACTCATGATCCCCAGAAATGCCTGATTTCCATCCTTTCTGAGGCTTGATTCTAGGGAAACTCCAGTGGCTTTGCTCAAGGTAGTACTAAGATTTGGCTATGGTTTGAATGCGCTTCTCAAGGGCTCAGATGTTGGAAGTTCGGTTCTCAGAGTGACGATGCTGGAAGGTAGCAGAAGCGGTGAGAGGTAAACTCTAGTGCATGGTGATTGGGACTTTGGAGATAATTGTCTTTGGAAGGGAGTAGGGGGTTCTCTTGAGACACCAGTAAGTTCTCACAAGAGGGATTGTTGTAGAAGAGCAAGACTGGGTCTTCTTCATCCTCTGGATTTCTGTCTCATGTAAGGTCTCCTCTTGCACACATTCCCACTATGATGCCATCTGCCATGAGATAATGTAGCCACTGAAGTCCTTACCAGAGCTGAGCAAATGTCAGTGTCATGCTCCTGATGCTACAAATCTGTGATTCAAATAAACCTCTTTTCTTTATAAAGCACCTAGCCTCATATATTTTTGTTACAGCAGTACAAACTGAATTAGTACAGGTAGCCAGTATTTCTGTGGCATGCCACCAAAAACATTTGCCAATACTCTCCAGCAAATCCTTAAACAAAATCAAGCCTTTATGTATACTTTTTGTTTTCACTGGAAATGTGTAAATACAAGCTTGACACTAAATCTGCTTATAGTAATTTCCATCATGTGCTTAAACTATCATACAATTAATTATTAGCAAAAGTTTACTGGAAACTAAAGTGTATTTAGTTTTTTTAGTGCTTACATAGAATTTGTTGTGTATAAAGCATTTCTTATTTGTTTAATCCTCATTATAATCTAGTGTAAGTGCTGTTGTACCTGTTTTACAGATTTTGAAGCTGGAATGTAAAACAGGTAGGCAATATGCTCAGAGTCACTCTGCTGGTAAGTGAGTGCTGTGATCCAAACCATGACACTCAGACTTCAGTCTGTGCTCATTCTCATTTTGTAAAATTAGCATCATCAGAAGATTGAAGCTTAAACTCTAAATCCACTCCCGATGAATAAGATTCTATATATGCAAAAGCATTTTAATGATAGAATGTCTGTCTGGCTAGAAGCAAGTGTCCCTGCGTTCCAATTTTCTTTTTTTGAACCAAATAAAAATTGCTTAGATTTGCAAGGGGAAAAATGCTCATCTAGTTAGTTAGCAAGGATGAGCCAAGCCTGGACATCTGCTACTGTTTTTCTTTCACCGTTGCCAGTTTATCCATGAGCAGCCTTGAATCAATAAGTAATAGTAATTGACACTGAATATAATTAATTATATAATTTTAATGTTTTAAATTTATTTCCTCTAAAGTTCCCCCATAAAACTGGGATATTTTAAAGGCTTCCATGGAAAAGAGAGAGAATAGGAGATCAAAGCCTTATTTACAGTTGACTCAGCTATGTATCATACCCAGCATAATATGAGTTCTGGTAAACCACTATTATTAACTATAATAAATGTCTGTGGAATTATGCATTCATCCATTCAATTCCATGTACTGTATTGAGTTCCTACGAAATACCAGATGCTGTTCTAGGCACTTGGGCTGTAATGAACAAGCAGACGGGAAAACCCTGCCTTCGTGGTATTGAAATTCTAATAGAAGTTGTAATCCTATTACTGTACAATTGAAAAAACCCTGAATTTCTCTGGGCTTGTCATTGTTCCCATTACTATATAAAATGAAAGAATGGTGAGTCTTTGGGGTGAACCATCTGCTTGATCTTCCAGAGGACCAAGGAGAGGACTTTGTGGAGAAAGACTGGCAAAGGTGACAGTATCTGCTGGGAGATAATGGGGATTTATTATCAGTGCCCAAGATTTTACACTAACATACTGTGCACTACACACACGCTAACCTATTTCTTACAAAAACTAAGATCTACCATATAGCATAAAGTTGCTGGTGAGCTTATTTTCATATCTCAATTTTCTTGAGGTTGAGATGTGTCTTATAAGCCATGCCCTCTTATTACTGCTGTTGGCATGGGTGTAGCAATAATTGGGGTGTTACCTGATGCTGTTACACCTGGTCACACATGTTCACATGTGTATTTGCATTTTGTGGTACAGGGGATTGAACCCAGACTAGGCAAGTGCTCTCCATACCCAGCTCTTGTTTATATTTTCAATATTTTAGTTGAAGTGTGAACATCACTGGTACTGCATATGTTGGGTTATTTCTTGATTATACTCTCTTTATGGTTCTTGCCTGAAAGTTGACGCCTACTGATAAGATCATCTTGCAGAAGGAGGTGCTAAAGGGATGGAAGAAAGTCTCTTAGATGGGGCAGTGATTTTGGCAAGCCATCAGCGATGGATCACTTCTTTAGGAAATGGTGTGTCCCCAGTCCTACTGATAGAAGAGAGGGCAGTTTTGTACGGAAAACTGTAAGCCAGAGTTGTGTCCTGATTTGATAGGTTTTTCTTTTTAGGGTGCATTATGTGTGTTATAATCAGGAGCATCTTAGATTCAGTGGAAAGCAGAATTATTACTCCTATTTTATCAATGAAGAATCTGAGGCACAATAATATGAATTAACTTTCCCCAAACCCCACAGATAGAAATGGCAGAGCCAGGACTTAATCATGAACTGTATGGTTTCAGAGTCTATATAACTAATTAGCCACTGTAATATATTGTTTCTCAGGATAGGTGCTCTAGAGGTTACCACAGCCTGATTTATTTATCCCATCAATCGGTATTCATTGAGGACCTATTATGTTTCAGATGTTGGCATATACATGGGGACAGGTTCAATGGTGAGCAAGAACTTGGAGCTGCCTTTAAGGGGGTTGTATCTTTTGCCAAGGAAATATGTCTTACTAAAATATTTAAATAATGGCAGGAATAAATATAAAGGTGCACTTGTGTGATAAGGGACAGAAGAGCTAAACAGTTTTATTAAAATGTAAAATGATGGGACACCTTACAGTCTGGAAAGTCAAAGAGGGCTTCCTGGATGAAGAAAGAAAATAGGCAAGAGTTTACAAGGAAGAGCACCCCAGAGACAGGAAATAACAAGTAAAAAGACCCCATGGTGGGAAAGAATGAAGAGTGTTTTCAATTGGAAAAAATTCAAATGGTGTGTGTGTGTGTAGGTGGGGATCAGAGGGTTATGAGATGAAAGATACATATATAGGTATAGATAGATAGATATAGATAGATGGTAGACAGAAAGATAGATAGATAGATAGATAGATAGATAGATAGGTAGATAGGTAGATAGATAGATGTAAGATAACACCTGGTCCTGTAGTCTTCTGCTGGGCATGACTGAAATGCCAACTACTTGGGAGGCTGAGGCAGGAGGATCACAATTTCAAGTCCAGCCTAGGCAATTTAAGTAAACCTTGTCTCAGAAAAGAAAGAGAAGAGAATGAAGAGAAGAGAAAAGAGAATTATAGTCTTCATCCTAAAAGCAATGGCACTTACCCAGAGTTTAGTTGACCCAATTATTGACCCCTACTTAGCTATAATTCCCTTTCTTAAATCTGAAAGAATGCCAAAGGCTGATTCACATACTGTGGATAGTAATAACTTCTCTGAAAAACCTTGATAAGTACCTCCATATATATAAGCTACAATTATGTCCCCTAGCTTTCCTTTGCTGAAAACCCAGAGAACTCTTTTCTGCTGTGCTGTGATTTGCAATGTTTTTCTTTTTCTTTCTTTTCTTTCTTTCCTTCTTCTTTCTTTCTTTCTCTCTTTTTCTTTCTTTCTCTTGCTCCTTCCCTTCCTTCTTCCCTTTCTTCCTTTCTTTCACAATTTCTACCAGGAACATTGCTAGAGGAGACTTGGTCACCAAGTGTCCTAGGGCTATTGCTTCCAGCTCTCTTGATGACAGGGCAACAGATATTGTGAGAGGCCACACTGGCTGCCATCATAGAGCTATTCTGACATGTGTGTGGCAGATCTGGCTCCCCAAACACTCCAGAATTCTAGATTCCTGCAGGGATCAGCCCAAACTGAACCAGATTGCAAATGGAGAGAATCTCCTCTGTCCTCTACCTCACTTTCTGGAATCTTGTCTGTCCTCTTAATTTCAACACCAGCCTTCCTCTACCCGATCTCTGAAGCTGAAAATTTTTTTTTTACTTTAAAGAGAATAATAAAAAAAGAACAATAGCAAAATACCAACAACATAGAAAAAAGCAAAATAAAGCAAAAACAGTAAAAAATGATACAGGGGTTCAGAACAAAATGATAGGAATTAACAGCGGTTGTTATATTACATATTGTTATCTTCGGTGAAGTTGCTCAGATTACCAGATGTAAGAATGCAAGATTGATCAAATCATTGAAGAGAATAAAAAATAAAAACAAAAAGAATTAGAAATGGGGGCTGGGGATTTAGCTCAGCGGCAAAAGTGCCTGCCTGGCAAGCACAAGGTCGTGAGTTCGGTTCCCAGTACCGGAGAAAAACCAAAAAAAAAAAAAAAAGAATTAGAAATGATACAGAGTTTCACTAGACAAGATGGTAGGAATTCACCAGTGGTTGTTCTATTGCATATTGTTGTCTTCAAATTAGTTGTTCAGATTACCAGATATAAATATGCAAAATTGGTCAAAAAGAAAAAAAAAATTAGGCATTAACTCTTCCTTTCAATAAACCACCAGACATCAGCAGTAAAGTTATGCCAGCTATCCTTCCATATCATATATATATTTTCTCCCTTCCTTTTTTCTTTCTTTTTCTCCTTTCCCTCATCCCAGTTGTTCCTGAAACTGAACTTTTTAAAGGATGTTTCTTTTCTTTTTTTTCCTCTCAAGGAAATTACTATTTTAAGGAAAGGATTTAATATGATATATATATAAGGGATTATTTGCCTTTTAAAGACCACTGAGAAAGGACAGTGTTGATCATAAGGAAATGAATAATTATGTAATTTCCAGCATTTGGAATCCTTTGAGTCATGTAATGCAGATAAACTCCTCATACATATTATAGGGCAACTATCTTAGTCACTTTCTTATCAGTGGGACAAATACCAGACACCCACAGCTTTCAGGAGAAGTTTATTTTTGCTCACATTTTAAGTCCATATTTGTTAGCTCCAAGACAGGAAGACATGATGGAAGGGGCTGGATGGGGAGAGCTCCTCAAATCATGACATCCAAGAAGCAAAGAGAGAGAGAGAGAGACAGAGACAGAGACAGAGACAGAGACAGAGAGACAGAGAGAGTGAAGAGAGGAGCTGGGAGGGGCGATACACCCTTCCAGGCCGTGCCCCCAGTGACTCAGCTCTTCCAACTCCACCTCCTAAGAGTAAGTCAGATATAAATTCCTATAATCTAATCACCTTCCAACAGCCTTGCCAATGAGTGAATGAGGCTTTGGGGAAACATCTAGACATAAACCACAGCAGTGATCAAAAAAGGAAACAGCAGAGAAAATTTAGGAAATTTAATTTTACTCTTTCACTTGGCCAACAGATCAATCCAGGCCATGGCTCTTAGGTAACTTTTTTCCTCTCCCTTTCCTTTTCTTAGCTTTCCCTTTACAAAACAGAGAGTGGCTGGGGATGACATTCCCAGTCCTGGTAAAGGACAAAGACAAGACTAGAATAATTCTAACACATTCATCTTCCCCAAGAGTAGCAGCAATGACACAGCCCACAAATACTGAATGTTGCCAGGCACCTTTCAAACCCCAAGTCTTATAAAAAAAGACGTCAGTGGCCTTTCTGGTTAGCAAGAGCTGAACCTCAACCTTTGGACCCTTCTTACACAGATCAGTTTGAGTATACTTTTGAACTGACCTAGAATAAGTGCTGAGATGGCTAGAAAAGATAATTCAACCAATATAGACAGATATAGACTTAGCACTGTGTAGACTTTGTCTCAGTTTAAGGAACAATTATGTCACAGGTAAACTACACAGTTATAGAGTTCTAAGAAAAGACTGTGGGGTAGGGGCTGACATAGTTGAAAGACAGGTGCCAATGAGGACCTTTTAAGGTTTGAGTTTAGGTCCTTTGATATGGAAAAGCAAGTTCAGTGATAGCTGAAGTTAAATTAAGCTAGGAATAAGTAAGGACTAAGATTGGAAAATGGCTTCTGCGTGGAGAGTGTTCATTTGGTTGAGAACATTATTCTGAACGCTTTCCTGGGGCAGCTGGTGAGAAGACCAGCCACTATGTCTGCTGAGTGATTAGGGAACATCTCTGGGACTGTTTTAGTGAGAAATGTGGGAAAAGCAGTATTTATTCCCAAGCCACTCTTTGCTATTTTAGGAAGTGACTACTTGTTTATTTCTCTAGAGTTTTTTTTTTATCTTTCCAAACTTAGTGTATAGTGATTTATGAAAGGAGTATTCAGTTCACTAGTTACTTTCAAAGGTTAATTTTCCTGCCATACCTTACCTACCGTGGTTAAATATTGTCAGCGTTATGAAAAACGCTAAAGGGGCTGGGGATTTAGCTCAGTGGCACAGCACCTGCCTGGCAAGCACAAGGTCATGAGTTCGATTCCTGGTATCAGAAAAAAACACAAAAAAAAAGTTAAAGGAAAAATGCTAAAACACTGAACATGTCAAAAACTTCAGTGCCTTTGCCAGCTTTTAGGATGATTACTCTTTATTACATTATATCATAGAGACTGTTGAGGAAAAAAGGAAGGAAGGAAGGAAGGAAGGAAGGAAGGAAGGAAGGAAGGAAGGAAGGAGGAAGGAAAGAAGGAAGGAAGGAAGGAAGAAGGAAGGAAGGGTGGATAGATTGGAGAATAAAGAGTAAAACAGAGAAGAAAGAAAGTCAGTATCTTCAAAGAGATTATAACCTGGCTGGAAAGGTAAAAATGAAAACTCAACAATCCTCATAACCCTCATCCTTACCACCCTCCAACACCTGTGATGGGCAGGTACCACACCAAAAGCTTCATATCCATTATCCCATTGGATACTCTCAGTGACTTTTTGGACATAGCCATTAGAACCTAGTTTACACAAAGAGGAAACTGAGCCTCAGGGAGCTTCTGGCTTGGTGGCGGCTGACTCATAGATGCACACCTAGGTCTGTCTGACTTTAGAGCCTACAGTTCTCCTGTTACTGCACACTCACTGCCCCCACAAGAAAGCTCAAAAGCCGAATACAGTGACTAATTGCCAACTCCATTAGTAAAGACGGAACCAGTCCCAACACGGAGGAGATTCATTCCTGGCTCTTGTTGCTGTTTATTGCCTGGACCGAGTATAGTTCTCACCCTTGTAATGTGACCCGTGTGGGAGCAGATTCCAGACTTGTAAAGTATACAGAAACTGTAACTTGTGTGAGTTGTTATTATATGTGTTATAGATGAGGTAGGGAATAATACGCACAGCTTTGCTCCTTCTTAGAGGACCAGTTTATAGATTCTAGAAAGTATTAAATTTGAGCATCTCATCTTTACTCTTTCCATTTCCATTTCTATCTAGGTAGAGATAGAAATAAATTCCTCATTGTAGTTGAAAGCTTATGTGTAGTTATTCCTGCAATCACTCATCTGACCAATGTTTACAAGCTTCTCCTAAGTACCTGGTGATGTACTAGTTCCTGCCCACACAGACATAGAAAGTCACAGCCCTTGTCTTTAGGAAGCTAGAGCTCACTGGAAACAGACATACGGTTGCCAGATGCAGAAATAAAAAGTACAGGAGACCCTGGTAAATATTGCATGAGACATACTTAGACTAAAACATTATCCTTTGTTTAAATGACACTGAACTAGAACTAGGCACCGTATATTTTCTCTGGCAACCTTAGGCAGACATGAAAACTCACCACGCCCAAGAAAAACATGGCTGCTCTAAAGGGTGCACAATTATGATTCTGTAGCCATAAGAAGGAAGGAACATTTTGTCCTGTCAGAAGGGCCAAAGGGAAGCTTCAGGGAACTGTGTGGCGACTTGAAGGAATTCAGTAGTGCTGGATCATCTTAACAGAAGAGGAAGATTTAATAGGCAGAGATGGGGGAAGAAATTTCTAGAAACAAGGTAGAGTACAGAGTTGGAAATGAAAGCTTGGGGTATACAAGCCATGGAAGGGGTGAATGTGAAAGCCGGATTGTGAACGTATTTGGAAGAAAGGTGAAAGACTTGAAACTCCCACCTGCCATCAGGAGAAAACCATTCAGAGGCTAGATTTGACACTTTTTTCTTATTTTTCATATAATCACACTTTGGTTAAGAAGTATGTTATAAATTGCAAGCCGTGGGCTAATATTACTGTGTGTGACATAATTTCAGGTAATAATTTCCGGTGATTTGAGGTAGTATGGAGATTTGGCATGAAATAATCTCACTTAACTAAGGAGAATATTAATTTCTCTTTTAGACCCTGAAAGTTCTAATTTTATTTATTGTTAAAAGATAAAACTTTATTTTTTTGGAGCAGTTTTAGGATTATGGAAAAACTGAACGGAAACCACAGAGAGTGCCCTCAGATCCACTTCTTTTTGCTTGTTTGCTTTCACAGTACTGAAGGTTGAATCCAGGGATTTGTGCATGTTGGGAAGTGTTCTACCACTGGCCTAGACCCCCAAGCTGTTTTAGTTTTTATTTTGAGACAAGGTCTTACCAAGTTGTCCAGGCTAGCTTTGAGTTTGTGATCTTCTTGGCTCCTCTTCTTATATAGCTGGGATGGCAAGTATATGCCACTCTGCCCCTTTTTGTCCTCTTTAACAGCTCCCTCACAGTTGCTTATCCTGCTGGAGGGAGAGAGGGAGAGAAAGGCGACAAGGAAGTTTGAGGGGAGGGGGAGGGAGGGGAGGGGGA
This sequence comes from Chinchilla lanigera, assembly GCF_000276665.1. Taxonomy (NCBI): domain Eukaryota; kingdom Metazoa; phylum Chordata; class Mammalia; order Rodentia; family Chinchillidae; genus Chinchilla; species Chinchilla lanigera. The sequence continues at coordinate 16,844,080 of NW_004955419.1, read as the reverse complement.
GAAGAGGGAGAAGGAGAAGGAGAGAACACAACCAGGCTTTGACTCTTTGATAAATCACATGCCAAGTTAGAACCAAAAATAGAAGTCACTTTATTTTCAACATATGTATTCATTTTTGAAATTTTCTTCTTCTGAGAATGATATCTGTCTTCTATTTAAGCTGTGGCGATAAAAAGTTGTGGTTTAGTGTACGTCAAAGCAAGCACAAAAGCTGTGCTAAAAAAAATCTTACACACAAAAAATAAATCTACTAAGTGATAAAAAGGTGGCCTGCAGGCAAATAGATGACCAGCTTGGAGAGTCTAGCGGAGATGCTGAACCTTTTAGAGGTTTCAGTGATACAAACAGCTCGTTGCGGTATCTGGGCCATAGGTTTGCAACTGCTGATAGGGCTGAGGAATTCTGGCAGAGGTTCCTTTCTTTTGAGACCAGGTCACTATGTAGTTCAAGATATCCTTGAACTAGCTAGGTAGCCCAGGCTGGGCTCAAACTCAAACTCAAATTGATCTTCCTGCCTCAGCCTCCTGATTGCTGGGATCACAGGTGTGTGCCACCATGCCTGGCTAGAAATTCCATTCTTACCAGAAAATTCTTACCTGACATTTTCAGTGTTGATGGAGTTTTCTGGAGAAAAGCTCAATCCTCTTGAGAAGGAGTGAGTGAGGATTACCTCAGGGGAGCATTTATGGAAATAAATGGAAATAGACTTTACTGCTTAAACTCTTATTCCTCATCTGCTTTTCTCTGATCCCTTATTCCTGTGCTGGAAGAAATTTCTTGAAAGCTCTAGGTGTGTATGATGAACATGTGTGTACATGTACAACGGCCTTGAGTTGAACTGCCAGCACCAACACAAATAAGTAAATAAATAAAAATAAAAAGTAAGAAATAAAATAACAACTTCAAAGAGGAATAATAAAATGAATGCTTTCCTTTAAGAGGACACTGAATATGAAAATCCTAATATTTGCCCTTAAATACTTGAAGAAAAAAAAAAACAAACAGCCCTGAGATTTTTGCTTCCTTGCTTTTTTTAAATAGTGAGCAGCAATGACACATTTAGCAGTTATTGAGTCACAGATTTTCAAATACCCACAAGATTTTCCAGAACACATTTCCTGGATTACAGGGTACATGGATCTGAGTAGGACATCAATAAATGAAATGGACTGAGGCAGCTTTGCTTTGTGTTGAGAGATTGTCATCAGATTTATCATGCCTTTAATTTTCTCCAGCACACCCATGACCCCATTGTACTTAACCACTTACTGGCTGTGTGACCTTGGGTGAGGTACATAAACTCTCTGAGTTTCCTCCTCTATACAATGAGAACAATATTATTATATGGCCTCATTGGGTCATGTGAGAACTCTGTGAGATACTGTGTGTGCATACACACGTATATACATGTGTGCCTCTTTTAGGGAAGGAAAGGTCTCTGATCATAGGAAATAGAGTTACATCTCTATCAAGGTAAATTGTAGTGACTTCAACTGTATAGAGACAGATATAAACCTAATGAGGGGTCGGTGTTTAGCTCAATAGGAGAGCACTTACCCAGTATGAGCAAGGCCCTGGGTCTAATCCTAATCTTCAGTTGAGAGAAAGAGAAAAAGAGAGACAGACAGAGAGAAGATGGAAATAGAATACCTCCCCCTCCCAACTATATACACATTATAAATGTGTCTTTGTTACTCATCTGCTCAATGCACAAAACTAATCCTAGTATTTTAAATTAATTTTTTAAAAACGACATGGCCCTAGACACAAGTTGACTTCTCCATGTGGCCCTTCCACTGTGGAAAGGTTGATGTGTTCTAGTGCAAAAATGATCATGTAGACTGACTGATTTTGAACCTTATGATCTTGACTGATGTTACTTTTCTTTACCCTGTCTTTAGATTTTACCCCGCATAGGGTACAACTCCATCGAAGAGTAATTGTTAAACATTTTCCCCCCAGGCGCTTGGGATTAAACCCAGGGCCTTCATGTCAAGCTATATCCCAATGCTTTTATTTTTGAGACAGGGTCTCACTAAATCACGAAGTTGTCAAGGCTGGCCTAGAACTCACGCTCCTTCTGCCTCAGACTCCCATAGTACTGGGATTATAGGTACGTGACATGCCTTGGGTTAATTACTAGACTTTGATTAGATATTTGTGGCTGTTTTTTTGTTTGTTTGCTTGGGATTCTTGTGTACCAGGAGGGTTGCAAATTCCTTTGTCTTTAATCTTTTGTTCTAACTGCCTCATTGGCTTCTCTGATCAATCCTCCTATGTACTTTACCTGTGGAGCTCAAGCATGAATGCATATCAGAATCACCTGAATTTCCCATGGGTGTCCACATCCGTATCACATGGTTTCTGACTCAGAGAGTCCAGAGGGAGCACCTGAAATGTACATTCTAACAAGTTCTGGGGCTAGCTGATGCTCCTGACCCCAGATCCTCGCTTTGAGAGTCCTTTTTTGTTGTTGTTTTTTTTCCGGTATCAGGAATTGAACTCACGACCTTGCGCTTGCCAGGCAGGTGCTGTGCTGCTGAGCTAAATCCCCAGTCCCGAGAGTCCTTGTACTAGGCCATTCCTGACAAAGATTAGGACTTTGTTGCAATGGCTTTTGAACTTTCAAACCAGAATTGACAGGAAGATATACCTTTTCTGTCCATCCTGTGTGAGCATGGATTTCTCTTTCCTCTTCAGCACACGTGTTCTCTCACCCTTCTGCCTTCCTTGCAGTGTGAGTGGCACAGAGGTTCTGGCCAATGCCAGTGCCTCAATCTTGGACTCCTCAGCCCCTAAGACCAGTGAGAGTCTTTTCTTCGTAAACTGCTGTGGTTACAGCAACACAAAAGGAACAGCACTGCATCCTCACAACATTAAACCTTCGTGTCTATAAACTGACCTTTCTATTGTCACCAGCTCTGTGATAATTCCTGAGTCATCCTCCTTTCCATAGCCTGTGCCCTGGGACACGTGGCATCTTAGCCGAAGTCCCAGACGTACTCACCTATACCACTGCGTGCTGATCTAGGTCCATGCCTCCTTCTGGTGCACCATTTCCTGGTCACATCTTTTGCCTTTCAACAAGGTCGCGGTTTGCCCTGACTCCTGGGTGAGCTAGCTCCAGGCTTCCGTCCAGGACTGGAATCTTCACCTGTCTGATCCTCGCCTGTCTCCTGCACTTGGCAGAGTCATGGGTGTGGAGCATGGGGTGGAGAGAGACAGGCTCAGGCCCCGCTGGCTTCTTGCTTTGGTGGAGTGGGAAAACCTCTTCTCTGTCCCGTTTAATGTATGCACATCGGGGCCTGCAGATTTTACAGAATACTGTGGCCCGTAGAACCTTCTACCCTCGCTTCTGTGGCAAGGGCAGGCTTGTAGGGAAGAAGTGCCAGGCTTGACACAAACAGTCAAATGTCTCAGAAGTAGTACAGTCTCTTCCCTTCCTAATCACTTCCAGGCCAAGGATCTGGGTGGAAAGATGTGAAGCATCACCGAAGATACTTATGATATGTAGTTATAAAGGAAAAGAAAAGGAGAAAAAATAGTGGGGAACCAAAATGCTCTCGTAATCTCTAAACCCAAGTCCAATTTCAAGAACTGCGATTTTCATACAGTTCAGCCTCATTTTCCTACTCCTTTTGTTTGTTCATTTCTTCCTTCTTGTCTTTTCTTTTGTTTGCCATACTGGGGGTCAAGCCCCAGGTCCTGCACATGCTAAGCGAGCTCTCTGCCGTGGAGCTACATCCCCAGCCCTCTACATGCCTTGTATTAAACTGAGACAAGAAGTTCTGAAATTCTTTCACCCTTAATTTTGTTAAGCAGAGTGTGACTGGTAGAATTTGAGATAAACGTGGCATTATTATAGACATGTTCAACTATACTACTTTTCTTAAATCTTGGTGTCAACTTTGGTATCACACAGCATGGGGTCTGATACAGATTCTTGTGGGAAAATTTGAGCAAGTCTTTTAACTTCATTGGTGTTTATTTTTTCCTGTGTAAGAAAATAGGGATAAAAATAATAGTATCTCTTGGGCTAGTGTTGCTATTAGTTATAGTGACAGGTCCCAAGAACGAGGTGCCTGCAGATGAATAAGAAAAGGTAAAAGAGACAAGAAAAACAAGAGAGCTAAAAATCTGGGATCAGGGGACTCACAGTCTCTAGGACTGCAGTGGGCTCGATCACTCATCTCCATCACCTTTTATTAGAACAAAGAACTTAACTAAAACCAACATTAGAAATTTACTGTCCCTTTCCAATTCTGCCTCTTAGCTGATGGTAACAATCCTTAGATAAAGGATTGGTGCTCCCCTACCCAGCACCACGTTCACTCAGTTTAGCTGGGGATCATAAGTCAACCATCAGTAATCAATCCATTAGGAATCACAGTCCTTTCCCTACAGGCTAGGATGTGGATCAGACGTAGAACACTTGGGTGGCATTTATGAGGAGGCCCTGGGTTCCACACCCAGCGTGCAGGGAGCAGGTGGTGGTGGTCAGAGTACAGGGCTTGGGGCTGCAGTGGTGGGGAATAGAAGGTGGGAGTGGAACTCCTCTGTTGTAGGTAGTAGTGCGCTTCATGAGAGCCTACTGTCCGTATCTTTCCAGCTCTCTGTTCACAGATGCCATTGGCAGCTTAAAGTCTACCAAGTATTGACACCACAGAAATTGGCAACTGCCACAATTGCTCCTTAAGAGCCAGATTAGACATTGCCTAGAACAATGCTCCTTAAGTACAGGAGTATCGCAAAGGTTCATGATGGTGATAAATGTGAAGGCTTTCACGTATTTCTTAGCACATAATATTCATATATGTAAACATAGCTGCTTATATGATCTTTTCTCAGAGACTTTGTTTTAAATTGTCACTGTTTTACAAGTGTATTTTTACAGTGATATGATATTTTCAGTTCTTCCAGTATCTTGTTTTTCTGGAATTCCTGCCACTCCCACTTGCATCATTATAGTAGGAGTAAAATTGCTTTTCTGTCGTTACCCTGCCCCACCCCCACCCTTCCCCTCAGCCCCTAGAGGCTTTTATAATGGAATGAATGGTCTGGCTTGGGAGTTACTGGCAGGGACTACTTTCCAGTTAGAAGCCTGGAAAATAACAAGCGTTTGTAGCAATAGGAAGGATGGCTGAAGTGAAAAGCGGGAAACAGTGGATAAAATTATGTGGGAGATTCTTGGATTCACCATAGCTTTTCCTTCCATTACTAATCTCATGTGAAGGCTGACTATCTCTGAAATGGATTTCATAAATCAAGTTTTATTTTTAAAGTTTGTAACAGTGTTTAGCACAGAGCAAGTACTCAATAAATATTTGATGAATGAATAATAGATATGCCATTTGGCTGTTTCCCCCTATGCTTTGTCAAAATCTCAGTCACTGGTGGCTGTGTCCTGTGATTCCAGTGTTCACTGTTCATCTGAGAGCATGCTCATGGGGGATGCAGGCTGGCTGGAAAGAACCATCTTCTCTGGGCTCCAGATGTCTGAGATACCTCAGGTTTAAAAAACATTATGCGTAATAAAAGGACTTCCTCATTTTTATTTTTGTAGGATTTAAAAAAGAATTTATAGGAGACTTTTAGAAAGGCAGAATGAAAGGAAAATGATTCAAATATGTGAAAGTGGTTCAAATATACAGCGATGTGATGTAGAGGAATTTTGTACCACCAACAAGGGCTCCACTGGTGAGGAGCTTTTATATATTTGGGATATACCAGAGCGAGAAGGCATTCATCTGTTCCTTGATCACTGTGAAGAACTGCGTCTGTTGCACTCTTTGGAAAACCTTGATACTCTGCTGTTTCTTAGCTGTGCTGAGCTTTTGTTGTAAAGGTCATGAAAATATTGCTCAAGGAATGTGCTCAGATCAACTGCAAAGGGCAATCCTGAGAGTGGAAATGACACAATTCTGATATTGCAGTAATTTTAAGCAATGTTGCAGTGAGATTACGATGTGGTGTTCTCTCAGTAAAGCCTTAGGACACGGGTTGATAGCACATTACAATATTTGCTGCAAATAAAAACACAAACACATTTGCTGTTGCCTCTGAAAATGTCCCAACTGTATTTGTTTTTTTTTTTGGAGAATAGGTTACATTAGTTCTTGAATCTTTGCTTCCAATTGTTTAGGATCAGCTCCAGAAAATTCAAAAATCTGTTTCAAATACACAAAGGTAAAAATATTTATTGGTTCGAGTATGGCGAAGGTATTGAGGCATTGAGGAGTTTTGTTTTTGATTGTAAAATTAGTCCTCCTCACCCCATAGTCTCTAAGGTACTTTAAGTGTAAATACACATTAAACACACTAAGTTCATCATGCTAAATACTTGTCATCCTTTCAAAATTGCTTATGCTGATATTTTAGCAGATCTTTATAATTCTCCAAGATACTCCCCAGTCTAAAACCTAAAGTGTACAATGATGTTGGAAATGAAACCTAACCACTGAAACTTCTCAGAGCTTTTATAGATTGGTATTGAGGGCTTTTAAATTCACATACACAATCTCCTGGAACTAAATGGCTTATAATATTGCATTCCTTGACTTCTGCCCAAGTAACAGCTGTAAAATAGATTTTAAGAAGCACCTTCTATTGGTTAAATTGTTGTATCACTGAATCTGGTTGCATTGTACAGTGGGTGAGGTTTTACAGTAGAGAGGATGCATTTTAGAGTAGCATGTGAAATGATGGTGCATCTTTTAATACACATCTGACATTTCATGAAATATGAAAGTCGAGACCTTTACTACTCATTTTCCCTTCAGTACTGAGGGTATTGGGTGGTTGGAGAGAAGGGAGAGGGTTAGGAAAACGAGGCTGAAGTCAGATGAAGAGTTGAGTTTCTAGTGAGAAGGCAGTCAGGAATGGGGTTACTATGTCAGAGCATGAATTGGAAAAGTCTAGAGCAAACATCAGTGTGTTTGAGAGAAGCAGTGATCCTCACATCTAGTTATTCTGTCTCTATCTGAGTCCTGTTATTCCATTTATTCCTTGAGCATAAACCCCCGGCTTGGACTCCATCTTGACCCCCATTTCACTTACCTGCTTGACCTTGAATCCACTTCTATAACAGCAAAGTGCTCTTTTGAGTCTTGACAATAGAGTTACCTATGTGTGAGCGCAGAATTTTATGATTGATCTGGGTTGCCTGGTTTTAACCACTGCTCTATAAATAACTCTTGTGGCTTTAGCCCAGGGCAGAAAATGCCAGAAAGGATATGAAAAACATTCTTTTTCCTAAGGGTCAGATGACAGCTAGATGGCTGCTCTTAAGCATAAAGGGAATTTCATAATCTGGTCTTAGAGGAACTGTGTCCCTTGTCTCTAACCAAAGCTAGAGCAGAATCAAGGGTACAAGAGGTTTGCATTTACCTCAGTCTCCATTTGTTTTTCCCATGGAAACTGGAAGAGGGAGCATTATTTTACGGCATCAGTGGCTCCCACCTATCTTCCTTTTGTGCCTTCTCTCTAAGGATCCTCCCAAGTTTCCACCCTCTGCTCTGCTGCTACAAGAGCAACTTGACATGAGAGGAGGTGGAGGTAAAACCATCTGAGCAGAAGAGAGGCATTGGCAAGGAAAGGATGAGAGGCCCACGGGTGTGTCTGTCTCCATGATCACCACCACAGGATTCTAGATCACTGCCTGGATTCCCAGTGGTCTGTACGAAGGTATTCTTGCTATCCTTACACCAATAACCTCAGCCTGTCTCCTCCTGCAAAGGGTAATGTGAAGTCAGAGAGGGGGTGGGGGCCCTTGAAGATGTTCTTCTTGGAGAAGGCTGCTTCTCATGGTGTAATGTGTTAAAAATAGAAAGGAGTACCTTTCGGAGGGCTCCAGGGAGGGGGCATTTCTGTGACTCTGAGGCTATGACCTGGCTGTGCTCAGCCATCTGGATAACCAGCAAGGGCAACCAGAAGCCACAGTGCTTTAAGAAGCTTGGCAGGTATGGAGTCTGACTTTTCATCCTTCTAGATATAGCAAGTCTATTTCAGGGCACTATCTGCTGAGCAAGGAAACTCAAGCCACATTGAACAAAATGCATCTACATTCAGAAAATGGCATACATCATAAGTTTACAACTTGGAGAATTATTTTAAAGAAAGTACACTGTGTCATCATACCCAGCTCAAGATATCATTGGACATCTCTGCCTCTGCTTCACCCCCATTACCTGGTGCCCAAAGGCACACTGTTCTGAATTTCTTCACAGAAATTGGCTTTGCCTGTTTATGGACATTTACAAATAAAATCCTACAATATGTATTCTGCGTGTCTGGCTTCTTTCCCTTAGCATTATACTCATAAATTTATCTGTGTAGCAGCAATGCATTTATTTTTTGGTACTCCATTACATGGACATAGTACAATTTAGCCATTTTGACAAGGACAAACAGTGCTGCTGGGAACATTCTTGTCGCTGTAGCGTTGCCTTCATTTGGTTGTTTAATAAATACAGGACAAGTGTCCTTTATCTGAAATAAGATAAAGCAGTCTTGCCTCTTCCTGTAAGGGAAAATGTTTCAGATTTTGAAATATTTGCATACTCATAATGAGTGTCTTGGCAGTATGACCCAAGTCTATACATGAAATTTATTTATGTTTCATATACATCTTATATACATAGCCTTAAGGTAATTTTGTTTAGTAATTTCATAAATAAAACAAAGTGTATGTGTATTGAACCATTAGATTTGTACCACCATGCTGACACTCAAAACTTTCAGATTTTGGAGCATGTCAGGTTTTGGATTTTTCTGTTAGGGATGCTCAACCTGTACTTTAAAAGAAAAACCTGTATTTAATGAGTAACTATTTTGAGCTGGAGGTTTTTTTTTTTTTTTTTTTTTGTCTTTTTGAGATAGGGTCTCATTAAGCAGTTCAGGTGGGCCTTGAGCATATTTTGTAGCCCAGGCTGGTCTTGAACTCACAATGATCCTTCTGTTTCAGCCTCCAGAGTGCTGGGATTACAGGTGTGCACCACCACGCCTGGTTTGAGCTAGAGTTATTGTGAGCAAAACAGTCAAAAGTTCTCAGGTGCTCATGCACTAGTGATAACTTTATTATAATATTTATATATTGCATTTATTATTAATAATTATATTATATATTATATTTATTATTATTTCAATAATTCTGGACACATACTCATGCTATTTTATAACACTCTGCATCTTATCTTTTCTCATTTATTGGTCTTTCCCATGCTTGTTTTTTGTTTGTTTTGTTTTGTTTTTCTTCAGGTACCAGAAATCAAATGCACGACCTTGCACTTGCCAGGCAGGCGCTTTGCCACTGAGCTAAATCCCCAGCCCCAATGCTTTATGATTATTTGGATTTTTTTTTTTTTTTTTTGTCTTTTTGAGACAAGGTCTCTCTATACAGTTTGGGCTTGAGCTCACTTTGTAGCTCAGGCTGTTCTCAAACTCACAAAGATCTTTCTGCCTCAGCCTCCCAAGTGCTGGGATTATAGGAGTGCACCACCATGCCTGGCCAGATGATTTGGTTTTAACTCATGAAATCGCCCTTGAACCTTTTATTTGTGATCCTATAGAACTCTGTATATTCTACCATTAATTAATTTCCTAAATTTTATTTTTGTTAGTACATGTTTGCAGTGGGCAATAATTCCATTCATCATGCAGAGTTGATATATGTCATAACACACCTTACGTCTTTGCATGTCCCCTCCCACAATAATCTACTTTGTTATCAGTCTGCCTTATTAGATCAGGGATAAGGGCTGTACCTAATTTTCCTTCCACATTTTTAGCATCTATTTTAAAGCCTTACACAGAGGAGGTGCTTTCTTAGTAGATTAAGTCTGAGTTGTGCTATATTGATCTCTGATCATTGAATTATGGGTCCAAGACTGGGTAATGTTGAATTTCAGGAGTTAGGGATTGCTTGTCTGATCCTTTGTCCAGCTTGCCAAAGCTAAATGTTACATTTGTGTCTCCCTATTTAGCGCAAGGCTTTCCATACATAGGAGCTTAGTCAGTGGAAGTAATGCATGAAGAACAGCTACTGATAAAAGCTTATTTGACAAGTAGCCTTTTCTTGAAGAGATATAGAATTATCCCTAGGCATCTGTAGGGGACTGGTTCCAGGGACCCCCATGGTTAACAAAATACTGTACAATGATATTGAAGTCCATTAGATAAAATGGACCAATACTTGCATAAAGCCTATGCAAATACTCTTGTATACTTCAAATCATCTCTTCTTTACTGGTAATATCTAATGCAAAGTAACTTTAAAAAAAGAAAAGAGCTCCCTGCATGTGCACACCCTGCACTGAGTGAGCTAGTTCTCCAAGACCTGCTGGTCCCACGGTTCGAGTCCATGCTTTCCTCACACCACCATGGTTCCCAGCTGAAACTCATGGGGAGAGAGCCAGGTATTTCCCATCTACTTCCTGAGGGCAGAGCAGGCGACTCAGGACCCAGCCACCATTACAGACTGAGTCTCTGCCCTCCCTGCACCCATGGCAGACGAGGTCCTCACTCAGAAGCCTGGGGACATCTCTGGCTGGGGGGGGTGTGTAGCCCCCTCCCTGCACATGTGTGCCCTGCGCCGAGTGAGTGAGTGCTCCAAGAGCTGCTGGTCCCACCATTCGAGTCCATGCTTCACTTTCACCTACACCCCCTAGGGGGTCGAAGGCATGGGCAGTCTTTGACTGCTACCCATCTGGCCCGCATCTGGTTCCCGTAGGTGTCCTGAATTGACTGGAGACACAGAATCAGGTGGTTCACACACTGTAGACCCTATAGTTTGTGTCTGGGTTTTGCCTGTACCCTGAACTGCCTGGGGACATAGGTCCACTGGAATGGGATTGTCACACCAGTGCAACCCGAGTCTGGGCTGTGCATGTGCCCTGAACTGCAAGGGGATGCTGAATCAGACGGTTGGCCATCAGCTGACACCAATGCCAGCATCTAAGAATGGAGATAACTAGATACAAATCAACAACTGTGGGAAAACCCGAGACTAAGTAGTGCTTCTCAGAGGTCACTCGGCAAACCTGACCAACAGGAAAACTAGGGACACTAGTGACCTTTGGTATGCAGCTACTGAAGAGGAAAACTGAACTTTCTGCATCCAGTAGCAAACATGACAAAATGAAGGACTAAAACACAATCCCAGAACTCCAAGTCACACAGAACAAGTCCAGGAGACATCGACATAGCAGAACTTGGTAAACATATGCCTGAAATAGCTGAAATGATTGCAATGGAAGTAAAGAAACAATTCCATAAGGCCATAGAAGAGATGCAATCAGAAATAATATCTCAGGCAAAAAATGAAATGACAATAATAATGAAGGAACTGCTCAAAAAGTCTGAAGAAGAAACATATATGAAAATAGAGGAACAAAGGCAAGGGACAGAAGTGTTCAATGAAAAATATAGAAAGGACTTAGAACGCATGAACCAGATTCAAAGAGACTTCCAGGAAAACAAACCTGCCACTGAAAGCTACCAAAACTGCTGGAATGAAGCTGAAGATAGAATCTCAGACTTTGAAGACAGCATGGCAGCTAGTGACTGTGAAAGAAAAGATCTCATAAAATCAACAAGGATCCAGGAAAAGTCAACTCAACAGCTGCAAGATGAGGCAAAGAGGAATAATGTATGACTTATAGGAGTCAATGAAACACCAGGAGGCAACACAAGTGACATAAAAAGAATATTTGCAGAAATAATAGAAGAAAATGTCCCAATTATGGAAACAGAACCTGATATACAGGTAAATGAGGCATATAGAAATCCAAAGAACCACAACCAAAATAAAACTACACCCAGACATATAATAGTCAAGTTCCCAGATCTCCAGCAAATGAACAGAATAATAAAAGCTGCTAGAGAAAAGAAGTAGATTACCTATAAAGGAAAGCCCATCAGAATCACAGCAGACTTCTCAGCACAAACCATCCAATCGAGAAGAGCCTGGAGTAAAGTATTACAGGTCCTGAGACAGAACAGCCTCCAACCAAGACTGATGTAACCTGCCAAACTATCCTGCAAATTCAATGGAGAAATAAAATATTTTCACAACACAGAACAATTGAAGAACTTCATGAGTGCCAAGCCAGCATTACAAAGAGTACTAGAAGATATTCTAGACAGAGAAAAATCTGACTGCAATTTCAAGAACAACAGAAGAAATGAAACA
>NW_004955419.1:16800145-16828624 GCF_000276665.1 Chinchilla lanigera | reverse complement strand
AGTAAGAATGGCTATCATTAAGAAATCAACCAATAAGAAATGCTGGTGAAGCTGCGGAGAAATAGGAACTCTTCTCCACTGCTGGTGGGAATACAGACTGGTGAAATCACTGTGGAAATCAGTTTGGAGATTCCTCTGAAAACTAGGTCTAGAGGTCCCATTCAACCCAGCTATTCTCCTTCTGGGTATTTTCCCAGAAGATCTAAAAACATCATATCATAGTGATATATGTGCACCTATGTTCATAGCAGCACAATATGTAATTGGTAAATTGTGGAAGCAACCCAAATGTCCATCCACTGAGGACTGGATAAGAAAATTCTTGTATTTTTATATAATGGAATATTAGTTAGCTATAAGGAAAGACAAACTCGAGGCCTTTATAGGTAAATGGTCACAACTAGAGACCATACTCATAAGTGAAAGAAATCAGACCTGCATGTGCCAGCCCCACATTGTTTCACTAGTGTAAAACCTGAAAGAGTTAATTTAAACTAGGAGGTATGATAGACATTGTGAAATGATAGGAAAACACTCAAGAGTAAAGAGCAACCTGGATGTGGGAAAAGAGAAGGGAAAGAAGGAGAAATGTTGTATGTATGTATATACAGGACAGCTAACATAGTTGTTCTGTCTTGTATTTCTTTGCTGAAAGAAACTGTCAGTGAGTCCTTGATTGATCAGTATTGCATGTCTCTATCTGTTTTCATGAGAAGCCACTTTGAAGATATCAATATGTAATACAACACGCATTGTTAATTTCCTATTACTTTGTAACTCTGTATTGTCTGTACTGTTCTTTTGCTACTTTGTAAAAGGTTGTCTGTCTGTTAATATTTTCCTCCTATTTTTAAAATAAAAAAATACAAAAAAAAAGAAGGCAAAAAATAGAAACAAAGCTTTTGTAGCTAAGGATGGGAAAAGATGGGCATGGTGGCACAAGGGAGGCTGAGGCAAGAGGATTGCCATGAGTTCAAGGTCAGCTGAACTATAAAGTGAGACCCTGTCTCAAAATAAAAAAATAAAAAGACCAATATTATGCCAGTAGGCTAAGGCAAGACAATTGCCTTGAGTTCAAGGCCAGCCTGGGGTATACAGTGAGTTCAAAGCCAGCCAGCACCTATATAGTAAGATCCTGTCTCAAAAAAAAAAAAAAAAAAAAAAAATAGAGCTATGGGGAGAGGGGTTGAAGGTAAGGGAAGGAATTGGGGGAAAAAGAGAAGGAAGATATATTATGCACAGGTACCAATTCACTATGATGGATGTGAACATTATGTGTCTGAAGTTACTAATAATGTTAATAAAAAACAAAGTAAATGCTATACAAATAACTGCAATTATATTGCTCAGGGAATAATGACAAGGAAAAAATTGTACATATTCAATAAAAATGTATTTTTTAAAAAAATATTTTCAACTACAGTTGGTCAAATCCAGATATGGAGGGCCAGCTGTACATGCAACACTCCCTGCTTCAAGTGTTTTCCGGCTTAACTTGATACTAGGCTATGCCTCTCAATGGATTGCTCCACTAGGAAGCATTAAGCAGTGATTTTATTTTTCTCTTCTGAATGCCTTGATTTCTTTATGCACCGGTGCCATCCTAGGAAGGACTATTAATGAATATTATAAGCTCTAGCCCTGACACTAATGGCAGAAGGAAAGATGTTCATGATTAAAAATCAACCAAACTTGATAATAGGGTTTTATTTTTTAAAAATCTTTTTTTAAAATTTTTCCTTTTTTAATAAAAAACTTTGAATATGGACAGTTTCTTTTTGTTGTTGTTGTTGTTTTTTTTTTTTCCAGTACCAGGAATCAAACTCATGACCTTGTGCTTGCCAGGCAGGCGCTGTCCTGCTGAGCTAAATCCCCAGCCCCGATTATGGACATTTTCAAACACATTAAAAATAGGTAAAATAATTTACTTACACTTACCCATCACTCAGATTCAACAAAGGGCAGTTTTTTTTTATATGCCAAAGATATTCAATCACCTACAAAAACATCTGTTGCTGTTCCTGGGAAAAGGCAACAGGATAGGAGATAGTGGCCCCTCCTAACAAAGGTACTTTTGAGAGTGAAAATTAGACTTTAGAGTTTGGCTAACGACACACTCTTAGAATAAGTGTAATTACTCTTTCAGCTTCTTACACTAGGGAGACAATTTGATGTTTACACATGCGAGACTGATTTATTTCACTTATGAGTATGGACTCAAGTTACATCCATTTGAGAGTAAATAAAAGCCAAAATGTACAGTAGATATTGGGAAAGAGAAACTGGGGTGGGGGAAAGGAGAAAAGAAAGAAGGGAAAAGGAAAAAAACTATATGCATACAAGATAGTTATAATAGCTATACTACTAATTTCTATCAGTTCATTGAAAAGAAAGGTTTGTGATTATGTCATTTGATCACTTTTTCATGCCTATATCTTGTAATCGGAGCAACTACTTTGAAGATAACAAGCAATGTACCAACCATTGTTACTCTCCTGTCTTTGTTTGAAATTTTGCATCATTGTTTTTAGTATTTTTTCTCTTTAAAATAAAAGAAAGAATAATTGTAATAAAATTTGTTGGCCAGTTGATATGCAGTTTTGGTTGAGTGAATACTGTATGGTCCAAATGGAGTGCATCAATTTTCCAGACATCTGCGCTTAATTATCAACAACAGCATACCCCGACACATCAGCAACAATAACAATAATAAAGTGGCACAAAACCACCAACCAACACAAGACATTTTGGGGGGATGGTTTGCACAAATATTGTACATACAATACAGTTTCATAATTTACAATATTTTTCTTCTAAAGAAAGGATTACTGAGGCCTAAGATGGTTTGGATAAGCTGGAAAAGATAGATTTAACAAGAGAAGTTTTAAAAGCACTTTCTTCTACAGAGAGCAGAGCAACAGTAATTTGTTATCCTGTCTTGGCTGCTTTTGCTGACTTTGCTGCACACGTCTCTTTCCCTCAACTATTTGTGTCATGATGTAGGTATTTGAACATTTCCTCTTTGGCTTTCACAGAGCCCAAAGCAGACTTGCAAAAGCAAGAAGCTCGGTGAAGTTTTCTTAAAGAGTTGAGTTAAATCATATCAGCAAACCAACTTGAACATATGAACTCAAATTCAAGAAAACATCCAATAACAGCAGTCTAGTAATAGTTCTCCTTATACTGGCCATCTTCTCAACTTGCTTTAAGAGTGGGATATCAGCAAAATACTAATTCACTTCCTTTTCTTGTAGTTGACTTAGAAACATCGGTGATATATCTGATTTGTTGAACATAAATAATGACAAAAGTGCCTTTCTTCCTCCGTGTTAGGGGAAAACAAACTTTATGGGTACAGAGTCAGATAATATCTATTTTAAGGATCATAGGCTGCTGAAATGTGCTACTGTAGTATGAAAGCTGCCACTGACAATGTCTAGACAAATGGGCCTGGCTTATTCCAGTGAAAATTTATTTACAGGACATAGGTGTAGGGTTGGACTTGGCCCTTGAGCTATAGTTTGTCAATTTTTTCCCCACAAGATTCATGGAAATTGTAGCATGTGTACTTCACGCATTTTATTACAATATACAGTAATAATCCATGGTGTTGTGTACGGATAGATCACATTTTGTATTTTCATTTGTTTTTCCACTCTTTCTTTGATTGGTATTCAGATTAATGTGTTCTACTCTGGCAGGTTGGTACATGCATATAGTATACTTTGATGATTTTCATGCCCTATCTCCTCCTCACCCTGCTCTCCCAAACAGTTTCACATTTTGGGGGGAAAGTTTCAATGCATATAGTATATTTTACTCATTTCCTTATCCTCATTACTCACCCTTACATCTTGATTCCCTCACTCTTATTTCCTTCCTCGTGTCTGATAATGTCTCTTCTCTACATTCTTGTCATCTTTTTAAGATTCCACACATTAGGGAGAACATGTGATGGTCATCTCTAGGAGTCTGGCTTATTTCACCCAACTCAATGGTCTTCAGACCATTTTCCTGCAAATGACAAAATTTTGTTCTTCTTTACGTTTGGATAATACTCCCATTGTGTATATGTTTTACTTTTCTTTCATCTATTCATCTATGGATGGGCATCTGGGCTGCTTCCGTATCTTGGTTACTGTTATATTACCACAATAAACATGGGTACACATGTATCTCTAGACTCAGCTGGCTTTAATTCCTTTGGGTACATACCGAGTGGTATAACTGAGTCATGTGGTAGGTCTACTTTTAATTTTTTTGAGGAACCTCATAGTGGCTATACTAACTTACATTCCTACCAGCAGTGTATAAGCCTCCCTTTTTCTTTGTCTGCACCAGCATTTATTGTTTTTCTATTCTTGATGGTGGCCATTCTTACAGATGTGATGGAATCACAGTATAGTTTTATTTTATTTTATTTATGTTTTTGGTTTTTTGAGATGGGGTCTGGCTATGTACCCCAGGCTGGCCTTGAACTCACTATACAGTCCACGGTGGCCTTAAATTTGCAACAATTCTCCTGCCTCAGCCTTCTGAGTGCTGGGATTCCATGCATCATGCATGTGCCACAACACAAAACAATGTAGTTTTAATTTGCCTTTTCTCAATGGATGAGATGTTGAACATTACTTCATATTCTTATTGGGCATTTGTACTTCTTTTGAGACACATCTGTTCAATTCTTTTGTCCATCTGTTGATTGGCTACTTGATTTTTTGGTGTTGTTTTATGAGTTCTTTATATATCCTAGATATTAATCCTCTGTTGTAAGAGTAGCTGGTAAAGATTTTTCTTCCATTTCACAGGCTGTCTCTTCACTCTGTTATTTATTTCCCTTGCTATCTAGAAACTTTTGAATTTGAATTCTCCTGTTGATTCTTGCTATTTTTCCCTGTGCCTAAAGTCCTATTCAGGAAGTCTTTGCCTGTGCCTATGGCTTCAAGTGTTTCCCCTAAGTTTTTGTTTAAAAGTTTCAAATTTTCAGGTTTTAAACCTAGATGCTTGACCCATTTTGAATTGAGTTTTGTGCAGGGTAAGAGGTAGGCATCTAATTTCAATCTTCCACAAGTGGTGCTTTCCCAGTACCATTGGTTAAAGAGGCTGGCTTTTCTCTAAAGTATATTTTTGGATCCTTTGTCCAGAATCAAATGGCTGTAGTTGTGTGTGTTTGTTTCTATGTCCTCTGTTCTGTTCCATGGCCTATGTGTCTATTTTTCTGCCATTGCCATGCTGCTTTTGTTACTATGGCATTGTCATATAATTTGAAATTTGGTATTGTGTTACCTCCAGCCTTGCTCTTTTTGCTCAAGATTACCTTTGGCTATTCTGGGTCTTTCGTATTTCTATATGTATTTTAGGATTTTTTTGTTCTAATTCTCTGAAGAATGTCATCAATATCTTGATGAGGATGGCACTGAAACTGTAGATAACTTTGGTAGTATGGCCATTGTGATAATATTAATTTCGCCAATCCATAAACATAGGAGGTCTTTATATTTTCTGGTGCCTTCTTCGATTTGTTTTTCAGTGTTCTGAAACTTTCACTGTAGAAGTCTTCCACCTCCTTGCTTAGACTGATTCTAGGTACTGTATTTTATTTTACTTAAAGCTATTATGAATGAAATTGTTCTCTGGATTTTTTATCACTTAGTATATTATTTATGTATAATAAAGTTATGGATTTTTAAATGTTAATTTTATAACTTGCTACATTTCTGAATTCATATATCAGCTCTGAAGGTCTTTTGGTGGAGTCTTTAGGGTCATCTAAATATAGGATTGTATCTCCTGCAAACAAGGATCATTTGACTTCCTTTCCTCTTTATATCTTGTTTGTTTTTCTTTTGTTTAACTGTTCTATCTAAAACTTCAAGAGCCACATTGAATGAGTGGTGAAAGTAGACAACCTTGCCCTTGTCTGATGCTCTTATTCTGTGCCATCATCAACTGAAGTGGTTGAGGAGAAACATAAAGCTGCTAGAGTGCTGGATTCTCAGGACAGTGTGGCCCACCACTGGAGATTGAGAAGCATGGGTCTGATGTGGGAATCCATCTTTATCACAGTGATTCATGAAAACAGTGAATAAGAATAAGAACAGTGATTTTGAACTCTGACAAGCGAAGATGCCATCCTGTCCATTACTGGAAATGTAGGATGGAACTTTATTCTTGGAGAAGAATATGGCTTTAGCAACTGTTTTCCTCAATAGCATATGCATCTTTTCTCATATTTGCACTGGAAAATTTGCTCCAATGCTCAATATTGGGAAAGCACTCCTGTGTCCTAGATCACTCTCCTACTTTCCCCCAAGTCTAGAGGGGGAGTAAATGTACTGTTCCCACATGAAGGAATAAGCTCATGTGTATCCTTTTTCTTTGGGGGAGGCTCTGCTCAGTGGGGGTGTACACCACTCTCTCCTGTCAGTCATTTTGGGCAGCATGTGGGAAGTAGACGCAAAGCCTGGCTTTTGCACATCAGTCTGGAAGGCCATTCTCTCTTTCCCCACTTTTGAGTCTTGACAGTTGTGCAAAGCAGCGATACCATTTCACCTTGTCAGTAGATTTCCTCACCACAGTCCCAAATTCTCTCACAGGTGGAACATCTAGAAGTCTAGGCTTGAAGGAAATTGTAGGAAGTCTGTTGACATTGATCTAGACATGTTCTTCAAAAAGCACAACACAGCTTCAATGTTGGGAAAGCACTCCTGGGAAACACCAAGACTACTTATAATAAAGGTGAAATTTTGATAATCTGCATGACTCTGTGTGAGAAAAGAGCTAATGTAGTGAGTTTGATTGTTTACTCCTTGCATGTCTTCAAGAGGATCTTCAATGACCCTTCATCAACTTCAGGTATGTGCTCCTCCAACTGTAGTGGTAGAGATTGATGACTTGGTTATAAACCTGGAGTGATGCACCATGCCAGGCTGCCTTGTCAGGTTGCTTACATAAAAATCAATATTG
Organism: Chinchilla lanigera; assembly: GCF_000276665.1. Classification (NCBI taxonomy): domain Eukaryota; kingdom Metazoa; phylum Chordata; class Mammalia; order Rodentia; family Chinchillidae; genus Chinchilla; species Chinchilla lanigera. The sequence goes on along the minus strand of NW_004955419.1, from coordinate 16,821,658 downwards.
ATGATGTGCAATGTGCACCTAGATTTTTTGTTAAGATCTTCATGTTTCATTGTTGTGGTTGGTTGCATAGCAATGATAGCATAGCAAGATATGTTTATGAGACAAACATCCCTCCATGTTGTAAAGACCTCAGTCCCTGAGCCCACAGGAGTGTCCATGGCCAGAGTCATTCCATATAAGTACTTGATGTCGACTTCTAGAGCATGAGAGTACACTCCCATGTGCCCTCAGACAAGAAAGGATATCAGAAGTCTATGTTGTACCTTTCTGAATGCCACCAATGTGTAACTTTTTCCTGCCACCAGTACATATCTTTTTACTCTGTTCTTTGCTCTAATAAAACTTATCTCTGAGTATAACTTGGTACTGAATCTTTTACATTCTTCTTATGACCCACTGGATGTAATAGCACTATAGTTCAACAAATGGAAATTCAGAGGAAATGAGCAGGACCGGGTGAAAAGCTTGAGGGGTTCCCAACATTCAGTAATCAAGATGTTAAATAAAAGTATTAAAATTAATGTAAAAATTACATACAAATATCATACAAATATGTTAAAAATAATGTACAAATAACAAACATTTAAATAAAGGTAAGATTTGACCCTGTGCTTGCAGTATCCTGGCTTATTTGCCTCACCCTACTTCTTGCCTTGGAGAAGAGATATACAGAAGCCTTTTAGCTGACAAAGCCAGGAATAGCATCTTTGTTTTTTTTTTTTTCTTTTTTTTTTTTCCAGTATCAGGAATCAAACCCAGGACCTTGTGCTTGCCAGGCAGGCACTTTTGCTGCTGAGCTAAATCCCCAGCCCCTCAAGAATGGCATCTTTAGTAATGATATAAAAGGTTGCTAAATTGTTGCTGCATTTAGCTAACTTTCTCTTCATATCCATTATTTCATCATGCTCCCTTTAATTAATCTCTGCTGATGTACAGATCCCTTGGGACCTGTACCTTTCAGAGCCCTGGAGACAATATGAGAATCCCCTGCTCCCAGCAGACCCTCTGTATCTAACACAATGCTTAACAAGTTGACTATCACTGGACAGACAATTGCTAAAGTCAAAGAAATTTAGCTTAGGATGGAAGGTTATTCAAAGAGCTTTAGAGGCCTCTTATAAACTGTATTTCTAAATGTCTACTTATTTATAAATTTTCAGGGAGATAGACACACAGCTAGATCCCAGGGCTCTAATAATAGCTACATCTTCCACTGTCTACAAAGTCCAGAGTTTGCCACTTTTTTATACATGATTGCAAAATTTTATGACAATTGTTCAAAGATGGATGCTGTAGTCCTTATTTCATAAAGAAGAAAAAAGTAACCTCAAGATGGTCATGGGTCATTCTCGAAGATCACTGAGGAATCAGAGGCAAATCTGGGGTTCAAACTTCAGTTGTCTAACTCTCGGGATGACAAAAAATAGCTCCAGACACCTTTCATTAGCATCTATGTATCCACAACCCATTACTCTTATTGGTAGACATGTGTACCTTGGGAAGACATTTTACTCTAATATCAAAGAATGAAGGATGAAGTCAACTTTTGATAGTTGGCTATGATTTAAAGAGAAGTTCAGGACTTACTATTTCTTTGTTTTTTCTTCCTTTCTCCCACTCCACGGACATACACCAATCAAGGAACCAAAATTATTACCCTCAGGGTCCCATTGGTGGGCCTTAGAGTTTATAGAATACCCTAGTATTATTTGTACATATCAGTTTATGTGTATATGTTCATTTTTCTAAAGGGTTAGAGCCTTTTTGGACTTTAGAGGATCTCTAAGCTAAATGTATGAACTAAATTTGTCCCCTGGCCCCTTAACAACAGTTTTTTTAGTTACCTGGTCAACCATCATCTAAAAATATGAAATGGAAAATTCCAGGAAAAACAATTCAGAAGTTTTAAATAATGCCATCCTGGGTGATGAAACTGCATGCCATCCCACTTACCTTGGTTGGGAAGCAAATGATGCCTTTGTCCAGAGTATTTAGACTATATACACTCCCTGTAGCCCATTAACCACTTAGACCTGTCTCCATTGTCAGATCAATTATCATATTGTTGCAGCGCTTATGTTCAAATAGCTCTAGTTTTATTTTATAATGGTCCCAAAGTGAAAGAGTACTGATATTGGCAATTCAAATATGCCAAAGAGAAGCTGTAAAGTGCTTCTGTTATGTGAAAAGGTGAAAGCGTGTGACTTACTAAAAAAAGAAACAAATTTAGGTTGAGTTGCTAAGATCTATGGTAAGGACAGTAGGGAAAACAATGTACAGAAGGTTCAGTTATATCTGTGATTTCAGCATTCACTGCGGGTCTTGGATCACACTCCCCTTGGATAGAAGGAGACTACCCTATTTAGCAATAGAATACTGTATAATATTCTGGCTATAAAACCAGTCAAGTTTTGGATGCCTGTCTAAAAGATCACAGGGATGGACTTATTTACCACAGTCAACCTTTCTGGAATATGGTGTGATGTCCTACCTAGATGAAAACATTACATCATATGAGGTGTAATTGAAAAATATAGTGAAAGTTTAAGTTTTTAAAAGTTTATTACAGCAAAAGACACATTGCCATTCATCCCCCCTTATAATACTACCCCTCACTTTGAAAATACTTACCCTGTTGTTCTAGCCACTTTCTGAAGTAGCTCTGCAAAACCTTCTGTTATGCTCTAGTGGCTGCCTGAGGACTTGAATTGATGCGAAATGTTTACCTTTCATTGTCATTTTGAGTTTAAGGAGGAGCGAGAAGTCACATAGTGCCAGAGCCAGAGTTAGGTGAATGAGGATGCACAATAACATTTTACAAGCCTGCCTTTCCATTGGATGGGACTTGGCAGCAGCATCTGCCATACTTTTGATCATAGCTTGTGACAATACTCATGAAAGAGGACTTCCAGAATTGCTTTAAAAAGTGGCAAGTATGATGGGATAAGTGTGTTTGGAGAGTGTGTGTGTGTGTGTGTTTGTGTGGTTGTGTGTGTGGGTGTGGGGGGCTATTTTAAGGGGACTTAATGGCAACATATCTTTTCCTGTGATAGATTTCCATTCATATATTTTATGATCATACTTCCGCCAGTAGGGAGGAACAAGCCCTTAACCTGAAATTTCTTTTGAACTAAAATTGAGGCATAATTTCAGCCATCACTTATATTGCATCCCTGGCAGCTGTTTCACCTCAAGATGAAAACTTTCAACCACCAGAAAATGCTCATTAACTACCTTGATTTTGGGTAATTGCATATGGTTTCATTTGTTTTAGTTTTTTAAGTTTTATTTTATGATTTACATACCTTAAAATAATTGAAGTGAATAAGAAACAAGGGAAAGACAAAACCATGAAGGCATAAAGGATGATGTAGTGTGGGAATGGAAACTAGAGAATGCTAGGAAACCCCAAGTAAGGGCAGATTTCTGAATTCAAGTGCAGGTGGTAATCCTAAAATCCTTGAAGCAAAGAAAAAAAACAAAAAAAAAACAACAAAAAAAAACAACAACAACAGAAAAAGAGAACTCCATGGGATTCCTTGACTCTTTTGATCACAGGGATGAACTTGTTTGCTATAGTGAATCTTTCTGGAACATGAGGTTATAGAAGACCATATTTTCAAAAGAGATCAATATTCTTTTGTGTTCTAGAAGGAATTCTCATTAAAGCATTTATACTAAGTACACTTAGAAGGACATAATGGACAGCGGATTTTGCCAAATGTTTTAGTAGAAATGTAAAGACACTTCTTGTAACAATCCTTAATAGAAACTGGATAGTCTTTTTTAAAAAAAACAATAATGGATAAATAGTACTTAAGTGTGTTAAGAAGTCAATATCCAGTTGTGTTGTCCTAAATGAAAGGGTGAAACATATTTAATGGAAGAGGTTTTAAAGAAGTGAATGTGATTTTTCCCTGCCCCCAGGAAGAAAGCAGATGTCAGTGAAGGTCTTCCCAGTCATTTGTATTGAAAGAGGAAGGAAATTTACACGAATGAGTCTTTCTGCCAGGCCATCCCAAACTTAAAAGCTATAGAAATGACTTATCACAGACCAAAAACTCCAAAAGCACGAGCCAAAAGAAACCCAAGTTGGTTATCTCAGACACAGTAACAGGAAGCGGGTGTACCTTCAGTGTTTCACTAAGAGATCCCCCAGTGCAGGTGTTTTGTTCCAACAGCTCAAGAAATCTGTGCCCTTCAACACAGTGGAGATATAAGCTGCCCACCTTAATGAATGTTTTTTCACACCCTTAAAAACATGGCTTGGATTTGCTCAAGAGCCTAGAGGCATAATCAGTTGAGAATTTAAAGACTTGTATCATCATAAAACAGGAATAAAAAGTGTTTTGTTTTGTTTTGTTTTGTTTTGTTTTTCCCAGTACAGGGAATTGAACTCACGATCTCCCGCTTGCTGGGCAGGCGCTGTGCCACTGAGCTAAATCCCCAGCCCAGGAATAAAAACTGTTGAGTGGCAAGGGGTGTAGCTGAGTGGCACAGCACCTTCCTGGCAAGCATGAGGTCATGAATTCGATTCCCAGCACCAAAAAAAAAAAAAAAAGCAAAAACCTGAAAAATAAAAGAACAGAAAACTGCTGAGCTGGAGAGAAACTTGCTCTGAGTCAGACTGTACAAGCACAGAACTGGAAGGGGAGGCAAAGCTAGTGGAGGACTCACAGCAACGGGAGAAGCATTTACTCATTTATTCAGTTGCTGAAGTATTCACCCCATACACCATTCAATCAGGATTCATTCAAGACTTGCTTACTCATTCGTCATATCCACCTATGATTCTTCAAAACACTGGGCTTTCAGATCAGATCTGAACTACTCCAGGTGCTCAGAGTAGTATGAGAAAATATGTGAAGTTAAGATCTGAGTCAAACAGAAAAGGGAATGAAACAGCTTGGGTAGAAATTATGGAGAAGTCTGAAGGCTAGACTTGAATGCAGGAGCTTAGCTTTAATCTGTAGGTAAAGAAGGGAGAGAGACAGCCAAATTTTGAAGAAGAGCGTGGCCTAGGTGGAGTTGTGCAAAGATTCAGGGGAAGAGAACAATGCTGTGGAGCTGATTTCTGGGGAACGAAGGCGATTGCAGTTGTTTAAGTAGATGGTATTCAGAGGGGGAAATAGAAATAAGGATGGAATTGCTAAAGGAGAGGAGGCAGGATGTGTAGAGGTGAGGCCCTTGGGAAGCTCTAGTGTTTGAGTCTAGAGGAGATAAGGCCGATGAGTACTTGGGGAAGGACCAGGGATGGAAGCCAACAAAACAGGAAGTTTCCAGAATGTGGAAGCTGGTTAGTTAATAGTGCTTCTGTGTAAACAAGAAAGTACCATTTCTTATATTTGCCATAAAAAATGGCTATTTGCCCTAAGTTAGATGCATGGGGATATTTCATGGCCACCAAGAGAGCAGATAGACAAGGGGGCAAATGGAGAATAAGAATTAGAAACAGTATATATATTCTATTCTTCCAAGAATTACACCATAAAATGAAGGAGAGTAGTCTGAGAAAACATCAAATAGACTCATTAGAATTTTGTTTTTGAGACAAGGTCTTGCTATGTGGTTCAGGCTGGCCTTGAACTCACAATATAGCTGACGCTGGCCTCAAACTCTTGGTGATCTTCCTGCCTCCTGAGCCTCCTGGGATTATACCTGCTGGGATTATAGATCTGCACCACCATACCTGGCTTTCTTTAGAAATTTTTTGGCTGAAAGTGAGAAAAAAAAAAAAATCCCAAAATTTATATAGCTGAGGAAGCCATGGGGATAGTTAAGCTTCAGAGATGGATAAATCCAGGACTCAGTTGATGACATTAGTACCTCTTAGCTGACTGTGTCCATTTTTTTTTTTTTTTTTTGGTTTTTCTCCGGTACCGGGAACCGAACTCACGACCTTGCGCTTGCCAGGCAGGCGCTTTTGCCGCTGAGCTAAATCCCCAGCCCCGACTGTGTCCATTTTTATGGTGGCTTCATTTCTAGGTTTCTATATGGTGACAAGCTGGTTGTAGTAGCTTCAGGGCTACATCTTCCCCAGTTTAAACCTAGTGATATCAAAAGAGAAGATTTACCCTTGGTGTCTTAGCAAAGCCTGGAGTTCGTTCTAGTTTGGCTTGGATTGGCTTGACTAGAGTAAAGGTCCATTCCTACAGGGGATGGAGCTCACTGACAGGTCTAAACCTAGAGATAGAGCCCGTAAACTAAGATGGGAAGGGGCATGGCTCCTAGGTGGAAGATTAGAGTATTGTCAATAGATATGAAGAATGGAATCTGGGGAAAACTCCAAGTCTGAAAGATGGCAACTGATGGATAGAGGCCTGGAGAAGAAGGGGAGGAATGCGATCAAGATCCATGGATGGAATAAAATCTGAAGGAAGAAAGCGTCCTCATTTCTGAGATGGAAGAAAACAACAAAAGATGATACATACTGCCATGCAAGGCAATTTGACATGTAAGAGGGGCATATGCTAAATAGCTTTACTTTTCAAGTAAAAATTAGGGGGGAGGGTATATGTAGTTTAATGTGTTACATTAAGTTAAATCTGTTATACAAAATGTGTTATAGCAAATACATGGAAACTAATAGAAGCTATAAAGCTATAGCTAGCATACCAAATGCCTTCATTCTTCACACTGTGGGTACAATCTTTACAAAGCTTACTGTGAATTTGTAAACTTTATATATAGTCTTCATAAGATTTTTTTAATTGTACACTCTTTCATACAGTATATGTATCGTAATTCCCTTAGTAATTCCACTAGAACAGACATTAGGATTGCTTTCATTTTTAAAATTAGAAATTATGCTACAATTATTAAAGACTTAGCTGTGCATTTTTCCTTGAGCTATTTCTTTAGCATAAATTCCCAGGAATGAGGCAATTCCTGGGAATGGACATTTTTGTGCCTGCTAAGCTTGTTACAAGGTGATGTCTCATGAGGTAAGCACAATTGTTAAGGTCCCATGAAATTGTCAGTCTCATCATGTGTCAGACATTTTACACATTTTATTCCATTAAGATCAAGACAACAGCTAACACAACAAGCTGAGCACTCATCTCCAGGATAAGCCTATCAATTTAGTTACGTTAATGTGTTTAATGTTTCAACAACCCTGAACAGGAAATGTATTATTCTTAATTTTACGGATAGAGAAACCAAGATATGAAGAGATTAGGTACATTGTGCAAGGTCCCACTGCTTGAAAGTGATAGAACTGGTATTTGAACCATGGTGATCTGAATGCAGAACCTGGGTAATCATTAGTCTATCAACTCTGATAAAAACATACAGTGAATATTTAGATTTTTAGAAATTAATTACAGTAAAACGTGAACTGCCATTAATACCCTCACAATACTGCCTCTTGCTTTGAATTCATCCCATCATTCTCGCCACTTTCCAAAGCAGTTCTAGAAGTGTTCTTTTGTAAGTGTCTTTATGAGGGGTGATAAAAAATTTGGGGCATGCTGCTTCCAAGTGCCATCCAATGGAAAGGCTTGCTAGGAAAAATATTACTGTGTGTCTTCAACCACCTTATCCACCAGACCTGGCAGAGTGAGACTTCTAAGTCTTCTCCAAAGTCAACATGACCATGACAGCTAAATGTTCTGGATCAATTCAGAACACTGAGAAAGCCAGGATAGTGAAAATAAAGACACTCATGAAAAAAGGCTTCCAGAACTGGTTTAGAAAGTAACAGGAATGATGGGATAAGTGTGTTCAATCCAGGGGGAATATTTTGAGGGGGTTTCATGGCCATGTGTCTTTTACTGTAATAAATTATTTAAAAGTTTAAACATTCACCATATTTTTTCAGTCACACTGTGAATATTATCCTGTGATAGTTTTGTTTTTGCTGTGAGTTTTGACTGAAATTTCCCTAGGTGTTATTAATGATTTATGTACATTAATGTGAGAATTTCATCATATCCTTTTGGGAAGTTTTTTTTTTTTTATGGCTCTGCCACAGGTTAGGGATAATAGTGGGATAATTTTTATGCATTTGAATGGTTCAGATGGCCTAAATGGGGAGATTTATTTGTTTATTATTAATCATGCATTTTAACCTCTCACAAGTACGCAGAGTTTAAAAACTAAGAATTACATTGCTAAGGATTAAAAATAAAATGTCATAGTTCCATGCACCCAGAATACCCCTAGCATTTGTTCTGTTTGTTTTTGTTTTAGCTCTGGTGGTTTTATAATTTAATTCAGCCCTGCTTATTTTCATGGACACATACCTTCTGGGTTTGCTTGAACATCTGAAATGTGGGTATTGCTTGGATGTTACAAGATTCAGCCAGCTCCTGGGAAAGAAAGAAATGGCACGAAGTCACAATTGTGCTGTGCTTTCTTTGTACCAAGTACGCTGCCTGGTGATTTCTCAGATGTGTCTTAAAACTCAGGAACACCTGACACTTTAGAGACTGTCCTGCCAGAGAGCATGTAATCATACTGGTAGACTCTCAGAGCCTCCAGGAATGTGACAGTGAACAATGACCATCTCAGCAATGCTTGGTGTTTACATCCCAGAGGCTAGGAGAGGGGTGAGAAATAGAGACCAACAGCATGGACCCTCAGGGGCTAAATGGGCTCTATTTAGAGACCTTGTGAAAGATGCCAAGGAGCCTCAAGGAGAATCCAATATTCTGCAAAATAGGAAAGAGTAAAGATATCCTTTTAAATCACATTAAGACATGAGATAATATGAAATGTGAAGAAAACTACAGGGAAGGTTTAAATTTAAAAATTACTGTAGTAGTGCTGGGGATATAGCTCAGCGGCACAAGTGTCTGCCTGGCAAGCACAAGGTCCTGAGTTTGATTCCCGCTACCAAAAAAAAAAAAAAAAAAAAAGACATAAAGGTTATTGTAGTAAAAATCAGATTGCCATTAATCTCCCTAAAAATGCTCCCCTTCACTTTGGACACATTTATCCCATCGTTCTTGTGCCTTCCTGTAGCAGTTCTGGAAGTGTTTTACATGAGTGTCTTTAGTTGTACAGTTGTGGCTACCTCAATGCCCTGCATCTATTCAAAATGTTTACCTTTCATTGTAACTTTGACTTTGGGGAGGAGCCAGAGTTGCACGGTGCCAGATCCTGTGAATAGGGTGGATGAGAACACACCATAATGCTTTTATAAGCCTGTTTCTCTGTTGGGTGACACTTGGCAGTAGCATTCACACTGTTTTTGATCATACCTCATAAAGACATGCATGAAAGAGGATTTCCAGAACTGCTCCTGAAAGTGGCAAGAATGATAGGATATGTGTCCAAAGGGAGGGGGAGCATTTTGAAGGGGATTAATTACATTTTTAAAAATGTAACATTCACTGTATATTTTGGTCTCCCATTTTAAGAAATGCTAACATAATTCTTTCTTTTAAGCCCTGTAGTCACTCCACTGCTCATCTATGTTTGTGAAAAATTTGGAATCTAAAGACACAAAAATAGGCCAGAATCCCCAAAAGATTAATTCATTCCAAACTGCTTCCAAATGGCAGTTTTTGTTTATCTTGTTCAGAAGTCAGAAAGAAAATTAGCCACATACAGGATGAAGGGAAATGGACATCTTTTTTCAATATAAACATTTTTTTATTGGCATTGAATCTGTTCCCTTCCCTACAACAAACAGTATACACATGCATAAGCACTAAATTATCATTTACACGATCAAGGTAATGACAAAAATGGATAAATATGTTAATAATAGAAAAATGTGCTTTTTACTTCATCTTAAAAATAAAAGAACTATAATTTAAAAAGGAAGATAATAACATGTGTGGGGAAATGTGAGCTCTCCTACTGTGATAGTGAGAATGTAAAATGGTACAACTGCTTTGGGAAACTGTTTGTCAGTTTCTCAATAAGTTAAATGTTGAGTTAAGATGTAACTCCACAATTCCATTTCTGGATATATTCCCCAGAGAAATGAAAGCTCATGTACACACAGAGGCTTATGGAGTCATGTTTATATTCACAAGTAGCCAAAAGGTACAAACAATCTGGATGTTCATCAATAGATGAATGGGTAAATACCAGGTGGTATTGGTACAATGGCATATTATTCAGCAATAAAATGGATGAAATACTGATATAGTCTATAACATAGATGAACCTTGAAAGCATGCTACAATAAATGAGCCACTCATTAAAGACCATGTAGTCCATGATTCTATTCACAAGAACTGTTCAGAATAAGCAGACATATATATATAGAAAGAATGTAGGTTTGTGGCTACTGAGGGCTGGGGGGTGGGTGGAGGGAACTGGTGTGACTGAAAAAGAGTATTTCTTTTCAGAATAATGAAACTCTTCTAAAGTAAATTATAGTGATGGTTATGCAACTGTGAATATGGAAAGACAAAGAAATGATCCCAGCTGTGTGTTCTGAATTCACAGTATATCATTCAGCCTAAAGAACAATTAAACAATGTCACACTTTAATGAATTTTTAAGAACATGGAGAGATGGAACTTCTGTTATACTGTGGGTACTGTGGCTTCTATCTCATGTATTTTATCTTCTAATTACTCCTGTTTTAAAGATGAAGAAATGGAGGTTTATAGAGATTAAGTAATAGTAAGTCACAAAACCATTACAGGGCTAAGAGTAAATAATGAATTATTTTCATTCTAAAGCTCAAACAGCCTAATGTATGTATAGCCACTTATTACTATTAATACCATAATTTGAATAATGACAGGCCCCCAAGACCCAAGTGTTAAAACTTGGTCCCAAGTGTGGCACTGAATCTTTAAGGGATAGTAGAACCTTTAAGAAGTGGGACCTAGTTTGAGGTCTATAGGTCATTGGGGTCATGTCCTTAAGGAGATTATGGAATTTTTGGCTCCTTTCTTTCTCTCATTTGCTTCCTGTCATAAAGAGAGTGGCTTTGCTCTGCTATACACTCCCTCCATCACATGTTGCATTGTCATAGGTCCAATGGAACCAATGGACTGAACCTTCAAAATCGTGAGCCAAAATAAACCTTTTCTCTTTGTAAGTTGATTGTCTCAGGTATTTTGTTACAATGAACGAAAATGGGTGAACATGGTTACTTTTCCTCATTAAAAGTTAGCAAAAGTTAAGAAGCATAATATGTAGAGGTGTTGTGTACCTTAATAAAATGTATTTGGATTGAGAGTATAAAGCTGATTATTTGAGGGTTAAGATGGGGAAGGATGACTCTCAGGACAGGAGGGAAAGATTTTCTAGATTTTTTTTCTGATATTTTGGGAAAGCCACAGAAAAGCATAACATACAGCAAAAAGAAAGCAAGCTGTATTAAAATGTCTGTAATGCACTGCATCTGGTTTCAGAAACTGATTATCTACCATAGGTGAGAATCACTGTTAACATCAGCTCAACTCGGATAGATTGGTAATGTCTGTCGATAGTAACCTGCTGAGGATTCTAAGATACAGTGTAGAGTACTCTGTAGTGAAGAATGTTAGGACTGGTTAGTGGGAACAGAGAGGACAGCAGGAGAGGCAGGTGTTTGCTAACTTTTGAAAAGGTACAGAAAACATACAAGAGCATTATGTTGGAGTTTAGTAACTTTATTAGAAAACATAGGAACTTCTAATTGATTTTACTTTGATTATATAACCACAGAGACAGTGCTACACATCTGTTGGATTTGGGTTTTGAAAATCCACATGCAGAATTTAAGATTCTTACCTCTGATTCATCCACATCCACGATAGCAAACATTACATTTTTGTATTTCAGAGACATTGCCTTCAAAATAAAAAAAAATTCTCTATTAGCTTACTGTTAATATCAAAATACATAGTTGAATCCCTGCAAAATAAGAAATGGGCAAAAAGTCTATTAAAGACATCTAAGCATCATTCCAGCATGTCACTACTTACCACAGAACCCAAAGCACCAAGTCAAATACCACTTGATGCCAAGGTCAAGCGAGAATCAATGGCAGAGCCAGAGTCAAGAGAATCAACTGAAGATTAGTGCTTTAAAGTTAGAGAAGACACAAAGCAAAGAAATAATGAAATGTGTGTGGTGGGTCCAGACTTACTCTGTGAGGTATAGAGAAGGATAGTGGCCTTTTCCTGGGAAAGGGCTCAAAGGAGTCATTTTCAGTGATGTTGATGACGCAGTTCTCAAGTGTGTGTCCGTGGGGGGTCGTGGCTCAGTGGTAGAATGCCTTCTTGGTGTGTGTAAGGCCCTAGCTTTGCTCCTTATCTTTGCCTTTTCCTCCTGTCAGAGTTTTTGGAAGGTGGTGATACTGATGGTGGTGGTAGAAGGCTCTTCTGGTTGAGGTGATTATCAAAATTTTCATGCTGAGTATCACACCAGTGGCTCTCCACCTCATTGCTATCTTTCCATGCTCTATTATACATTGAGATTAGATTGCCCATACTCCTTTGCAACTGAGTTATAGTTAGTTTCTGTCAATTAATCTATTTCTGCAGACAAATGGATGCTCCCCAGTGGGAATCATGGAGAGTGATTTGGCCTACTAGACATCTAATTGCCAGGATTAGCACTTATGGGAAATGGACAATGGAAGGAAAAAGGCACTGTCTTCTGCTTTTGTTTTGTTCTAGGAACATCTTCAGCAGCAGAAGTGATGAAGGTATTGATAATAGGTCTGGGGAGCAGGTAGATAATATAGAACCTGTAAATGTCAGCATGGGCTTCTTTTCAGATGTCTGTCCATACCTTGAGGACACTAGATAGTCCTTTGATTTGTTTTTGTTTTTTTTTTGTTTTGTTTTGTTTCCTGTACCGGGAATTGAACTCATGACCTTGTGCTTGCTAGGCAGGCGCTGTGCCGCTGAGCTAAATCCCCAGTCCCTACCTTGATTTGTTTGCTTCAGAATTGTATCTCAAGCACTTCTAGTGACTTTTGTCAAATGGGAGAGTTCCTCATGGTGACACAAGGTGTCCAGAACTTAGCCAAGTGGAAACAATAGTAGATAGAGCAGCCACTACAGTTCTTTCCGCTCTGTTCTTCCGCATGTGCAATCTGTCATTCTTTGTGGACCTCTTTTGTCCATTTTACCTAAAATGTCCCTGTATTTGATCTTTCCTTTTTCTCCAGGTGCTACTGCCCTAGTTTTGGTAAACCTTCCAATTGAGACTGTTTCCATTGGGTTACCTGCCTTGGGTCTTTCCAACCCTGCTGTTGTACAAGTGAGAAAATATTTTCTGGGGCTAGGGATGAAGTTCAGTGATAGACTGCTCACCCAGCATGCACAAGGCTCTGGACTTGATCCACAGCCCTGCTCTTCTAATTTTTCCCTCTGAAAACTCACATTTGATCATGACAAAAATCCTTGTTAAAGTTTTCCTATTTTGATTCTCTATGGCAACTCATTAAGTTTCTACACAAAATCCTTAATCTGGCCTTCGCTTCCCTTTGGAGGCTTATTTTTTGTCACTTCTATTGTATTCATTATGGCTTAGTCTCATATACTACTTGGTCTCCCGTAGTCACATTATCCAATTTCTCAACAAATTTACCACCTATCCTTTTCCAGAAATGCTCTATTCAGGGTTCTAGCCTATGCTTGGTGATCCTGTCAGTCCTGGGTTACAAACTATGCCCTGTGGGCTAAAACCAGCTCTTCATTCTTGTCAATAAAATTTTATTTGAACAGTTTGCTCCTTCATTTTTATACTAACAACAGAAAAATTGAATGGTTGGCACAGAGACTATAGGGCCTGCAAAGGTGAAAAATGCTTACTGATATTTTCCTTTACACCAGGTAGACTGGTGCTTACTCTGAGTCATCAGGCCTAAATCAAATGAGACCTTGAGGTGTCTTATGACTTAAAGCTTTAGAGCACTTCTTAAAACCCACATTTTCTTGTGATTCACTTATTTTTTCTTGTTGTATTACATCCTTTAGCAATTTCTTTTTTTTTTTTTAATTTAAGTGGGTTTATTGTCATTGGGATCAGTTTTATTTTTTTTTATTCCTGCATTTTTTCTATGTTTAAAATTATTACAAAATATAATGTTCAAAAATATTTTACTTAAGTATAAAGCATTTCATATAAACCAAAAAAGGTGCAGAAAGTTATTTCACAGTTTTTTGTTTTGTTTGTTTGTTTGTTTTTCTGGTACCAGGAATCAAACTCACGACCTTGTGCTTGCCAGGCAGGTGCTGTGCCACTGAGCTAAATCCCCAGCCCCCTTTAACAATTTCTTCAGAGAGTCTCTGTAGGTAACAAACTCTTTTTTTGTCTTTTTGAGACAGGGTCTCGCTATGTAGTTCAGGCTGGTCTTGAGCTCACTTTGTAGCCCTGGCTGGCCTTGAACTCGCAACGATCCTCCCACCTCAGCCTCCCAAGTGCTGGGATTGCAGGTGTGCACCACCATGCCCAGCAGTTGATACTTTTTATTTTGTGTGTCTCACATGTCTTGTATCCTTTCCTTCCCATTCCTCCTCTTGCGTAATGGTTTAGCTAGCTAATCACCTCTCCTACAAAGCTTAGAAAGGAAAAGAAAGTAAAGATTCGTCCGACTCCCTTGCAGCTAGGCTGGATGCACACTTGGTTTTATCCATGAAGTGCAAGCAGGTAAGACAGAGCTGCTTCTTGTTTCCTTACATGCCCCCACTGGACACTGTGCTGAGGTACTAAGAGGTGTCATGCCGCAGTCAGCAGCAGCCAGACTCAGAGTTCCAGTGTCCAAACTTCACCTTTCTGGACCTCCAGAAGTGGTTGTGGCAATAGCAGCTGCGGTAACCCCCTGATCCTAGTTCCAACTCCCTGTCATTGCTCCGTTGCTGTTTTTTCCCTGCCAGGGGTGACCTCCCATTTCCTCTCCCTTCTGATTGTGACAAATTCAGGAGCCCTACTGCTTAATGCTATTTAGTTATACTACTAGTTTCTCTTAGTTCATTGAAAAGAAAGGTTTCACTAATATCATTTGGAAAATTTTTTATGCCCATAACTTATACTCTGAGTAAGTACTTTAAAGATGACAATACTCAATGTATTAACTATTGTCATTCTATTATTTTGCTATGAAATTTTGTTTTACTTTTTGTCCATAAAAAATAAAAGTGCATATTAAAGTATCTACAAATAGAAAAAAAGAATGCATGAAGAGTTTGTGTGTTCTGGGTCTATGGCTGTTCATAGAGTTTCAATGCAGAGCCCATTTATCCAGTCTTCCAATGATTTACAACCATTACAGTATTTAATTCCTCATATTAAAACTCTTTTCTGTCTAATTCAGTCTTTGTTTTCTGATTTGATCTGACTGATATAGTGAATTGTAGCAAGTGGAGCCCTTTCTATAACCCACTCATGGACTATTAGTTAAAACAAATTATGCACAAATATGTTCTTTTGCAAAGGGCTAGGTATTATAAGAAAAGTAAAGTGACACATCAAGTTCTCCCATTCACAGAAAAAAACTTATTTGTTATTCATTCAGCTCTCCTTTGTCTCCACATATAATACATGCATATTATGTAAGTGCTTATACAAATACATAATGTCTATTTTATATATATATATATATATATATGGGATCATAGTATATAAATTTCTCATACTGCATTCTTTCTACTTTATATGTTGTCCTAGAGAGAACTCATCACTGTAAATGACTCTACTTAATTGTTTATAACAAATGCATTTCAAAGTGTGGATACACTGAAGTTTATTTAAAAACTATATTTGCCTTAGTCTAGATTTCAACAGAAAGAAGCACCATCAAATAACAAAAAATTCAAGATATCAATATGTAATACAACAAGCATTGTTAATTTCCTACCACTTTGTTTTTAACTCTGTATTGTCTGTACTGTTCTTTTGCTATTTTGTAAAAGGTTGTCTGTCTGTTAATGTTTTCCTCCTATTTTTAAAATAAAAAAAAAATTACAAAAAATTCAAGGAGATTAATACGTATAAGGACTAAGTTTAACTACTGATATAGACAAGGAGAAGTTTTGGAGGAACTGTAGATTCTGGTCAGTCTCCACCCAGAGGGAGAAGTTACCAAGATGTACATATCATTTTACCCTCTGAAAATGTGTGTCACTGGCTGTTGGAATTTGATCAGCTTTAACTTTGTAGCACTGGGTGGATTTTTAATCCAACATATGAGCTTTGGCTATTTCTGTGGCAAAGGTTTGAATATCAGAATGGAGGAGTCCATCAAATATTAAAATGTTCCCTCTGGATATCCTGAGAATTTTAGGCATAGCAGGAACATTGGGATGTTATGTCACCAACTACTATATTTGACTATAGATTCATTTTTAATTAAATGTCAAAGGCTGTGATTAGTTAAAATTAAATCTGGTGGACTCAAGAGTTCAAGTAAAAAGAGTTAAAATGTTGGAAATCTCACTGAAAATAGAGCAAAGGATAGTAGAGAGATAAAAAATTCCTTGCATTTGAGGAAGGAACACATTTCACAGAAGGGATGATAGTAAGCATGAAACTTTTGCACAGTAAGGAGAAATAAAAAGAAAATGCCCTGAGATTCTTTCTGTGGCATATTTTACCAAACTAAATATAATCATGAAGTTTTAAAGTAAGGAAATACAGAAATTAGATAAAATACTGTACAGACAATGTTTTAATCTGGAGACTATAAAATATGAAGTAATGTGTAAGTAGAAAAAAAGGTCTGAATATAAGTGTTCAACTACAGCAAAATTGAATATTTCACTAGGATACTTTACAAAGCAGATCCAGGACAAGAAAGAATTCTGTTACCATTTGCAAAAAGATAAATTGGGTGTTTCAAGAAACTATGGTCCCATAAAGATTTCCAAGGACCAAACTTTTAAGAATTACTTGGAAAACTGCTTAGTAGGGGGCTAAGTTCTTTCCCTAACTGTGAGATAGAAGCTGGTGATACTTACATGAAAAACAGGACCCATGAGTTTGCAGGGACCGCACCATTTTGCTGAAAATTCCACAACTACAAGTTTGGGTCCAGCCGCTTTCAAAAATGCTGTGAACTCCTTCTGAAACAGAACATAGGTGAAGAAATGTGTATAATCATCAACTCTCATAAAGACTTACAGAGAATAAAATGATAAGATGTATCTTAAAAAACCTTAATCATTTTAAAAAACTTTAATATCCTACCTCATTGTTCTGCAACTGACCCAACCTTTTCTAAATGTGTCAGAGGTCAGATATATTTCTCTTTGCAAGTACACACAAAAGATGATAAAATCTACAAGAATTATAAGCCTATGGCCTGGCATGGTGGTGCATACCTGTAATCTCAGCACTCCAGAGGCTGAGGCAGGAGGATCATTGTGAATTCAAGACCAGCCTGGGCTACAAAGTGAGCTCAAGGCCAGCCTAAACTGCATAGTGAGACCCTGGCTCAAAAGGACAAAAAAACAAAACAAAGAAAAAAAACCAAGTTTACTCTCCAAGTGGGTTGGTGATGGAGATTGGTAATGGTGGCTACTTTTGTGGAGAAAAAGATTTCCCAGGGAGAAAGGAGAGTTGAAAGGTGAAAGAGAAATGTTAATCAAAGTGGATAATGACATTTGATTTCTAAATGTCTTTGTTTAACAAGGGCAAATAAAGCATTAATAGTGAAATTAAAAGGAGAAGAACTAATCTAACACCTTGAGTCATTTTTTTATTTTGTTTTTGGATATGAACATTTTTAAAGCTATAGTAAAAAATATACATCTAAAGATTTGGGATGTTTTTAGCTATCTTAAGTAAGTTTTCCATTAACTGTCTGTATCCACTAAGTAAGATTTCCCTTTCAGACCACTACATACATATTCACTTGTTTTATAAGCAGTAACAGTGTCTCACACTGGCTATTTCATGCCTGGTTTATCTCTGCAAGTTTCTAAAGGATACTTCCCATGGCTCCTAACTGCTAAGTGTTAAGTACTCTCAGAGTCTTTATGGTTTACTACACAGTACTCTCTTCAAAATTTGCCAGGCGTGGTGGGGCACGCTTATAATCCCAGCAGTTGGGAGGCTGAGGCAGGAGGATTGTTGTGAGTTCAAGACCAGCCTGAACAGCATAGCGAGACCCTGTCTTAAAAAGACAAACCAAAAAAACCCCACAAAATTTATTTTTTCCTTTACTAAGGTAAATTATTTATGCTTGATACTCTGCCCTATAATCTCTAGAGTCACCCCATGCAGCATGCCCTCTTTTCTCCATTTCACAAATGAGAAAACTGAAGTTCATTAACTTTCTCGAAGTCAACTACCTAGCAAGTTCATAAGTACAGCTCTCTCATAACAACCAGCTAGTTGGGGTTTTCAGCCTAGATAACCTAATTCCAAGTCTATTTCTTTACTTATGACTCAAATTTACTTCCTGAGTTCACAGTAATGGAACTCACTCTCCTTTCACTGTCCTTAATAGCATTGTGTGCTTATCCCTGGGTTAGTCATCAAGGTGAGAGATGGGATCAGTCATCAAGAAGTGCCTATCCTCAAAAGGAATGAGGTTAATTCCACATGAATGGCATGCCTGCTCTATGGGAGGGGACGACTGACTAGTATATTGCTATTTGGTTGAGTCTCTAGCAGGTGAGTCTGCTGACTCAAAGAAGGCACATACTTCAATGTCAAAATTTCTCCGGGATAAGTGAATAGCTTCTCAAAGATCCAAGTCTCCAATTTCTCACTTGCTTTTGAAGTTATAATGTAGATGCCATTTTTATAGTTCCCAACTCCTTTTACTTCCCAGTAGTGGTTTGCATATGAATAGACCAGGAACTGGATTTGGCTAAGTTATCTGAAGGGAATAATCCCATAGTATAGGTATTTATTCAACAGGTCCATCAGCTCTCAGCCTGTCAAGTGAGGCCTGGCATCTGTAGTCTGGATTCTAATGCACAGTCCACCCCTTGAATGAGGAAGGCCCTTAACCTCTCTGCTTTTTAGAGGCAATTTTCTTCTTTATAAAGAAAGAATATGAGCTGGGCATGGTGGCACATGCCTGTAATCTCAGCACTCGGGAGGCTGAGGCAGGAGGATCATGGCGAGTTTGAGACCAGCCTGGGCTACAAAGTGAGCTCAAGGCCTGCCTGAACTGCACAGTGAGACCTTGTGTAAAAAAGAAGAAAAAAAAAAAAAAAAGAAAAGAAAAGAAAAGAAAGAATGATCTAAACCTAAGACACAGATTTAGATTTGTTTTGACAATAACATTTGGTAATGACTTTATAAAAATCCACCTAAGAAACTGTTGCTACTACTGACATTACTTTTCCTACTCCACTTCATAGGCATATCTGAGTTTTCTGCTTTTTTTCTTAGGATAAAGGGAACAATGTGAAATTTCTTATTTCCATAGAATTTCCCAAGTGCAACTAAGGTAGAATCTATGGGATCAGATTCTGGACAGAGCATGTGAGAAGATACCCTAGATCCTTAGAGCAAGAAACAGGAAGAATCAAACAGGAAGGAAATCTTTTTGAGCTATTTGTCCCTTGGCTGCCCCTCTAGTTAGTGCTGTCTCTCCAGGAACAACATGAAAAGCGAGAATCCAAAGGTTTGCCCTTGCTCCAGAGCAATAAAGGAATACTGGGGAGGAAATAATGTATTAAATCTATTCTTAAGGTGGTCACTTTTGAAACAGTCAATAAAGCCAAACAAATACTTGCCATGTCTTTAATAATCTGCACCATGATCTACACCTGGGAATTGCTGATGAACCTCTCCTGTTGATTTAGGTGGATCACTGTAGCTATTTCTTATTAATTATAGGATCCTAAGGGTAACTTCTTTATGACATCACTGAGCACGTCATTGCAGAATCTGGAACTCTAGTAGACTTTGGATCTAATTCTACTTTTATGTCACGACTTGTTCGTCAGCTTGTGGTCAGCCAAGAATCAGCAAGTTGGGGGC
The DNA here is from genome assembly GCF_000276665.1 of Chinchilla lanigera. Lineage (NCBI taxonomy): Eukaryota > Metazoa > Chordata > Mammalia > Rodentia > Chinchillidae > Chinchilla > Chinchilla lanigera. The sequence goes on along the minus strand of NW_004955419.1, from coordinate 16,801,810 downwards.
CTTGTATGTAGAATCCATGTGTCTCGTTTTGGTCTTTTACCACTGATTACCATACATTTCTCTTCCTTCCTTAACCCCTACTTCCAATAACCAAATGAGACATAACCATGGCAATTAATATTAATAATTAATAATAGATAAAGATGGTTTCATTGAAAACTTCAAAGGGGCTTTTGCCTTTGAGAAAAATGCTAAAGTCTTAATCTTTAATGTTTCAGATACATTAATTTTATGAGTCATAGAGTCCTTGAACTTTGTTATTTTGTTCTAGCCATTTAGAAGCTAAACAATCTTCACTTTTATATACTAAGCCAGGGGTTGAGCAAATCTTCTGCAACAGGTCAGGTAATGTTTTAGGCTTTATGAGCCACGTACAGGTTTGTTGCATGTTATTTGTTTTTACAACATTTAAAAATGTGAAAACCATTCGTAGCTAGCAGAACATATGAAAACAACAGCAATCTGCCAAGCCCTACAATTGGTGATTTGTTATTGCTCAGGATTTAATGTTAGAAAAAATAACAAAAAAAACCCCAACCAAACATGACTAAGACCAATGTTTTCCAATCTTCAGAGCAATAAGAATGACAAAAATTAAGAAATACAGATTCTGTAATAAAATAAAACTCAACACGGTCCTTCTTTTGCATTTTCCACACTTTCAGCCCTGGGCTGTTGACCTGTACTGATGATAACTGTTATAGAGAAGCGGCTGGCCCTGGAGGGAACATTCACTTTTTCAGTTGACCCTGTCATCACCATCTTTTATTACTTTGGAGTTTGCTTCTATTGCTTTGAAATTCTCAAATGGCAACATACCATGCTGACGTAGGCGTGCAGCTAATTTCTTCTACAGCAATAAAAAATGCATAGAGTATTTCTAATGTCTTTGTTCATTGTCAGTTGTTTTTTTTTTTTTGTTTGTTTGTTTGTTTTTTTGTTTGGTGCTCCTGTAGTATTTTACTTTTTTATATTTCTTTCTTGGCCCCTGTTGACCTTTGAGTTTGAGAGCCCTGGTTTTGATGCTTCTGCCATCCCAACCATGAATTTTATTCACCAGTGTATATTTAAGATCTTATCTTCATGCATTTCTCCTTTTCTCTCATTTTCATTTTGGAAGAAAAGGTGGATACTTAGATGTTATTGACAGCTTTCAAGCCAGGTTTCTTAGCCAAAGCGCTGCTGATGTTGTGGACCCATAATCCTTTGCAATGGGTGGCTTCCCTGAGCATCACAGGGCAGTCAGCAACATCCCTGGCCTCTACCTACTGGATGTTAGTAGTGCTCCCAAGAGATGACAGCCTTAAAAGCCTGTTAGGGAGCAAATCTGCCTACGGTTCTCTATTGTGGTTCTCAACCACTGCTTCAAAAGGTAGGCTTGGTTCTAGACACTGCTTCCACATAAGTGATCTGATGTGTACTCAGTTGAGGTCATCGGGTCCCCTCTCTACAGATGAGATGTTCAAGGTACAGCATTTAGGTACATTATGCTACCTAGAATTTAGAAGTCCAGGTTGGGTTACCTGTCACATAGGGAGAGCACAGGATCAGATAACCTGACCAAGTCTATGTCTTTTTTTCTTTTTTTTTTTTTTTTTTTGTCTTTTTTTGAGACAGGGTCTTGCTGTCAGAGCTGTTTTACCAATGAATTTGGCCTTTTAAATT
>NW_004955419.1:16760084-16800045 GCF_000276665.1 Chinchilla lanigera | reverse complement strand
CACAGGATCAGATAACCTGACCAAGTCTATGTCTGTCTTTTTTTTTTTTTTTTTTTTTTTTTTGCTTTTCTTTCAATATTGGAATTGAATTCAGAGCTGTTTTACCAATGAATTTGGCCTTTTAAATTAAAGGCCTTTTAAATTTTTCTTTTGAGATTGGGTCTCACTAAGTAAGTTGCCCAGACTGGGTTCAAACTCGCAATCCCCTCTGCCTTAGCTATCTCTTAGGAACATGTTTATCACTGGATGAACTAAAGTCAGAGTGAATTCCTTTTTTCCCCCTTGCATTAAGAAGATATATGCTATTTCCTCTCCTTTTCCTTATAGGGCAAGCTCTTCCTTGAACTCTCTTCACTGTGTCTGGAAAGAAGATAGTTCAAAATTAACTCTCAAACATAGCTACTAAAACAACAAATGTCTGCTGTGTTCTTGGGTTTCCAGAACTTGAGAAAGTCTGGGCCAGTATTTGTGGCTTTCAGTGTGCTAGGGCTTGTAGACTTTTCCATGGAATTTGCTGCTAAGCTACTTACCCAGCCCAAGGGTAGGGAGAGTCCAAGCTGATGGCTCACAGAACTCTGTTTATTCCCAATGAGTGTCAAATGCTAATAAAATTCAGAAAATGACCAGATTTACCACATCTGACATTTTGTTTTTTTAATGTTTAGCAAAGTGGATGCTTAGTCAGTGAGTGAGGTAAAATTTTAGACCTGGAAAAATGCTCCTTATCAAGTATTTTCTAGAAAAGAGAAATGCAGGCTTCCTCTTCTGCACTTGACTGGCTCCTTTGTTTTCCTGACATGTGCGCTCTTGCATTCTCCTGGACTTGTTTCTGACCTCACTGTTTGAAGCACAAAGTTTCAAGAAAGTTTGGGTGTGGTCCCCTTTCTTTCTTTCTTTCTTTCTTTCTTTCTTTCTTTCTTTCTTTCTTTCTTTCTTTTTCAGTTTCTTTCTTTCTCTCTCTCTCTCTTTTCTTCTGAGAAGTCAGGACTGCAGTTTTTGTTTGTTTTAATAATTTAACCAGGATTGGGTAGGGATTTTAAATCTTCAAAAAATTAGACTATAAGTGTGGAAAGCAAAGAAGTTAAGAGAGAAAGGAAAGAAAAGAAACAGGAATAAGGAAGAACAAAAGACAGTAAAGTGAAAAAAGTAAAAAAATATAAAAATAAATGAAAAAAAGGAAGACAAGAAGCAACTTGTATACAAAGGAAAAAGAACATACAGGTAGGATATGCATAACTTCAGGCTCCAACCTAGATCAACAAATAAGAATGTATATCACATAATGTCAGATACGATTATATACACTGAAAGTTGAGAGGCATTGGTCTCAAGATGCATCTCTAACATGGAGCTTCCAGTGGACCAGTGGACCAGCAACATAAAAGATCACCTGAGAACAGTAAGAAATGTAAGCTCCCAGGCCCCACCCTGGATTTACTGAATCAGAACCTCTGAGGATTAGGCCCAGCAGAACATGTTTTAAAAAGCCCTGCAGGGCATCTGTTGCATGCTAAAGTTTGATAACTATAAGGCTAGATTTTTTTTTTTTAAACAACTGGATGAATTTATGTTGGTCAGGTGCATTATGTCTTCAAATCTTTCAAGGGTCCTGGAGTAATACTAAAAATGTTTAACACCTTGAGTGGTTTGGGTGCTGATCAGTCGGGAATAAATACTAGCTAAGCATCTGCTCAGTTGTTTGGTCCAATAGGTTGTGAGACTTGTGGGAGAGGTAAGGGTGTTTTAGGGGAGAAATGGGGTCAACCTCAATGTGGTGGGACAAGGGGAGAGAGAAAAGGGGCAGAGGATATTTATCAATGATTATATTTCAATAATTCAGCAACTATTCCTGTGTGTATCAGCTAAATATCTACCTTGTGATATTGATGATAAACATAAGAATTCATCTTCCTAGACACCAATAACTTTGATGTTCAGCCGTAAGTTATCTGTCAGAAAAGAAATATGCTTATTCAAAATTTGCATATTTGTTTTGAATCTCAGCATGGAAATGGGGCTCCTCAGTGGCATTTATAGCCCTCAGTGATTTTTTTACTATTGGAAAGCAAAAGTCTGCCCCTGGCCAAAGGCAAATCTCAGGATCTGGAAGAAAGGCGTTCAGTTACTGAGAGGCATTGCACACTGACTCAAGGGGTCGTGATGGTGGGTTACACGGATCATATAGTGACAGTCTGGAGAAAACAGAAAGGCACAAGGTCAGGGACGCAATGAAAAACCAAGATGGCGAAGAGCGTTCTCTTCTTTCTTTACTTAAATATATTAGGGAAGTGAATGACTTCTACGAGTAAAAGGCTGTTCCAAGAGTGAAGTTTTCCACACTTGAGTTCTTTAGTAATACATCAGTTATTTCCATCATAAGGTAAGTTTTTGCTAGCAGATTGCAAACTTGTGCCTCCGGCTTTTATGGGCTGTCTGTGGTGTACTATGAGGACGTCTATAGACACTGTGGTCACAGTGAGGAGAGACGTGGGCATCACCATCCTTCAGGCAGAAAGAGCTGAAGCAAAGAGACCATGGGCAGGGAAATGCTCGTTTGCAAGTGTTTTTAAGAGGTGGGCTAAAAACTCTGGTGATAACTATTGCTTATCTGCTTAAAAAGATACTCTTGCTTTGGGGTTACTTGTGTATTTTCAAATTTTTCTTAGTAACAAGTAATTTTAGTTTTTACACTAAACTTTCTTGCAATGATTTAAACATTTATGATATAAACCTGGGATATACAACATATATAAGGGATAAAAAATGTACTGAGCCCGCCAAGGTAAATATTACATATATTTTACCCCTGCTGTTTCTATGTTCATGTTATTCTTTAATGCTTCCCCAATTTATCTTGTTGAGAGAAGAATTGAGAATATATAAATTTACTAAATGTTAATCTTTGTCCATGTGATGTCTATTTCTTATATAAATTGCTGAGGCCTTATGTCACCATTTCTGGTACACAGTGATTGTGTACTTCTCCCTGCATGAGACTCACCTTTATTTATTATATATTAATGAATTATAAAATCTAATATTATTTGTCCTTTGCAAAGTTTTCTTAGCTCTGAAAAAAATCTCTAAAAATATCCTTACTGGTAAGTTTTATAAAAATGACTTTTACAGATGAAAGACAATAGTTTTGCTAGGAGTGGTGATGCACACCTGTAATCCCAGCACTCGGGATGCTGAGGCAGGAGGATCTTTGTGAATTCGAGACCAGCCTGGGCTACAAAGTGATGATAAACATAAGAATTCATCTTCCTAGACACCAATGCACAGTGAGACCCTGTCTCAGAAAGCCAAAAAAAAAAAAAAAAAAACAACAACAATAGTGTTAATACACAGTAGGTGATTAAAACATATGATAAATGTTTAAATTTTTAAAAAGTTATAACAGTAAAAGACACATTGTTACTAATCCCCAATTACTCCTCCTCACTTCAAACATATTTATCCCATAGTTATCAATACTTTCTGAATCAGTTCTGTAAATCCTCATTTGCAAGTGTTTTTAAGAGGTGGGCTAAAAACTATGGAGAATGATGCTGCTAAGAGTCATACACTGGAAAGGTAGACTTGTAAAAATTTTACAATATATCCTTATTCATCTTATTCACTGGATCTGGCACCTTGGGACTTCTGGCTCTTACCCAAACTCAAAGCAACTGTGAAAAGACAATGTTTGGGGCTGATTCATGACACAGAGGCAGCCTTGACAGCGCAACTAAAGACATTAGTGCAAGAGGACTTCCAGGACTCTTTAGAAGGTGGCAGAAACAAAGGCAATGTGTGTTCCAAGGGAGCGGTGCATTTTGAGGGGGATTAATGGCCATGTGCCTTTTAGTGTAATTTTTTTTAATAAATTAAAACAGTCTCTATTTTCCAATCACACCTATGAAAGCCAAATGTTTGAAATTTGAACTCCTCCTGTCCTGGGCAGGTTTCAGATGAAGTGGAAGAAAACGAAGATGGGATAGATGAGGGTTAGATTATGAAGGGACTTCAAAGTGAGGATTTTGAAGTGGATAAGAAACCAAGGAGGATCCTTCAGTGTTTTTGAGCAGAAAAAGCGATACAAACAATGTGCGTTATGAAAAACAAATATGATAATAATATACAGGTTAGCAGAAAAGATACTGGATTCAGAGAAGCATGCTGGGAATTATAGAAATTCATTTATGTTAGAACAAGAAATTTTCTAAGAAGAGCAGTGCAGCAAGAAGTGGTATTTTCCAGGAAGAAATCACAGTGTTGACTTGACAAACGTTTGTCAAGTTTCTGTGTATTCTAGGCATATAAAAGAAAAAGTGAGAGAACGCCACCTTGGCAAACCTCATACCTTGAGAAAATAGAAATGTCACTGACCAATGCAAAAATCTTTTCTCTAGTCATGTGGACTCCTAGATTCCTCCTCTTTTTCTACCCAGTTTATCATAACTAATCCTGAACAATGCTGTCCTCATCATTCCATCTACATCAACTGTGCCCGGGCATCCCAACATCGGTCTGGCTTCTTTGGTCTGCAAATGCTTGGATAAAGGATCCAGCTGTGATTATTGCCCGAAAGTTAAGACTCACAGGAGGTCTTAGTTTCCTCCTCCTCTCTCCAGTTTCCAGGCAGGGAAAGCCCTAATGTGAGCACTCACACTTGAGGTCTCTCTCACCAGTTTATGTAGAAGGAAGAAAAGGGACCAACTTCTCCTGTCCTTCCTCTTGCTCTTGGAGAAGAGCTGTCGAGGATGGTCTGACACAACAGGCTGTGAAGGGACTGATACTGACTCACTTCGCCATGTAGTTCCAAGCGTTTGACTAATTTGAGTGCAACCTCCAAATTCAAAACTTCATTCCTGGTCTCAGTTTTACAGTTTTCTTATCTAGAAATCAAAAGGCTTGGTTCACTGTTAAAAAATCTTTCTGTATTTTAATGTTATGGCAACAAAGACTCACTGTAATAAATGCAGGAAAAGGGCATATTTGGAGGTCTAGGAAAAAGGTGAGAAGGTATTATTAAAGTGTTTCAATAAATGTATATTGCTTGTAGACAGCATTTACAATGTTACTGACTTGGAAAACATTCATTTAGCAGTACAATAATACCTCGTTTCACGAATGCTTCTGATCACGAACAATTCGGGATGTGAGCAAGAGTTTGGCAAAATTTTACCTCCTTTCGCGAACTCCCCATTGGGTGATGAACAAGACTGCAGCCATCATCCCCAGGATCACTGAACAAATTAAGTTCATGAATCGAGGTCCCTCTGTATATACATGCTTTGATTAGTAATAAAATAACTCATAAGCATTTTCTCAACCAATTGAAGTAAGTATATGAAAATGCAAGTGGGTAAGGAAGAGATAAAAGTGTTTGAAGCTGTACTACATAGCCTCCTATTTTAAAAGTTTTGAGATTACTTTGTAGTTTAGGTAGAAGTCATAAGTCAAATTATTAGAATTAGTTTGTATCATTTTGATATAGGAGGTGAGGCATGGCAAAGCTGGGTGGAGAAATGGGTGGGATCTATCAATTTTAGGATCCCAGGGCGGTCTCTCATGATCCTCAGGACCCCTTATGTAGAACTTCTTGGGGATTCCCATGAGACGTAATTGGCAGAAAGGAGACCAGACTCCTGGAAGAGCCCATTATTCTTTTTTTGTACCAGGAATCGAACTCAGGACCTTGCGCTTGCCAGGTAGGCATTTATGCCACTGAGCTATATCCCCGGCCCAAAACCCACTATTGTAACTCCACCATACCTCACTCTGCCTCTTCTAGATGCAGAATCTACTTTTATTTTTGCTTTTTATTCTTTGTTTTGCTTGGCCCAAGTTCACTCTACAGAGATAGTCCTTCCTTTACCCCTTCACTCCTCACTTTTCAAATAAACTTTTGGAGGCTTTTTTGGCTTGGCTTGTCTAGTCCACTAATCAAGGCAAGCAGGACCTGAAATACTAGTAATTAGCAAGCCATTTTTAGAGGACCTATCAGACAACAATTAGACACTGCAAGCATGGGAGAGACCCAATATTCCTCGCTTTAGGTAAGCAAAGGAATTTGATTGTTACTACCAGGAGACACATGTGGGAGAGACCATTTCTTTTATAAATAAGATAAAATAAATGGATTACTCAGTATTGGTGTAAATTAGCTATTCTAAGTAAGGGGAGAAAATGGGAAGCCACAGGAAATTGTGGCTACAAATAGGAGAGGAATAATTCAGGTTGCACATGAAATTGCGCGTGACAAATTCTTCGTGTTGCAACTACCTCATGTCTCAATAATGTGGCTTGGTGATGTTCTGCCATTTCATAGTAAAAAAGAAAAGCTTAGCAATAGCAGAAAAGGCATATTATCTCAGGATGAGAATGATTTTGAAGTGCTTATTTGTTCAGAAATTTCACAATGTAGTTTTTAGAAATAACACACTGGGGCTGGGACTGGGGCTGGGGCTTAGTGGTAGTGTGGGCTCAGTATTTATGAGACATAAATAAAATAGGTATGAGAATCACTATGCATCAAGTGGGACACAGCAGTTCATTCTAAAATGACAGGATCACCTCTGGGATGTCGGGACATTTCTGAATTGGGATGAGTCCCTTGTGATCCTGTGGGTGTGGGGGTGCATCAGATGACTTTGCCATTCTAGAATCGTTTGAATTGCAACCACTTTTCTTTTATGCCTCCCAGGTTACTAATCAGCCCTTAAGGTTTTCATGCTAACTAAGTTTAAAGGGCCTTCGTGGTCTCACAGAAAATGTATGGAACTCAATATGTTACTGATTACTTGAATGATAGTAAAAAAGACATTGAACTCTTAGGAATCAGAATCTTCACTCACAGGTGTTTCTCAGAACACTGCTGTTCCTTAAGTTAAAATGAGCTCTTCTGCTGCTCAAGGGCCCAGATCAAGTGTTATTTCAGGGTGTGTCTGTGAGAGTGTTTTGGGGTGAGAACAGCATTTGAATGTAGAACGCAGTGCTTTATTTTCTGTCATGTAATCAGGTGTCAACCCACAGAAATCCTGAAGGGAACAAAAGGCACAGAAAGGAGGCATTTCCCCTGCCTTAGTGCTCAAAACTGAATCTCTCATTTCACATTTTCCTGGTTTTGGACCTGAGCTTGTACTATCGGCTCCCGTAATTCTTGGTTTTTAGCCTGAATTACCAGTTTGTCTGAATCTGTAGGTTTCAGATAACAGATCATGAGACTTCTCAGCCTTGATAATCCTGTGAGTCAGTTCCTCACAATAAACACACACACACACACTGTTGGTTGTGCTTCTCTGGAATGCTTTGACTAATGTCTTACCATCAGTCCATGTGACTTCTGCCTGACTTGTAGTCAGACAGCGCCTTCCCTGGGAACCTACAGCAAACTGCTACCTATTGGAAAAGTCTGTCGTTCATGTTTTTCTCAAGGGGCACCCTAATGTCTGCTCCAAACTTATAGAAGTTTGAGGCTTGCTGATTTGTAAAATGGGGCCACATAGTTTGTTCTGCTTTGTGCTTTGTGCTTCACACGTGCTAGGCAAGTGCTCTACCTCTGAGCTACATCCCCAGCTCTCTCTATTCCCCAGATAGGGCTGGGATGACTTAACCTGCCCCCTTCACTGAGTTGCGGGACTCATATAAGATTACCCATAGAAACTGGCTTTGTAAGCTATAAAGCATCCACAAAGGCCGGAAAATATTATTGTCATTCATTTAATACTAAGCCAACAGTCACTGAGACGTAAAGATGAATGGCATGGTTAAGACATTTAGAAGTTAAATAGAGCCAAGGTCTTAAGTTTACTGAATGGAGTTTCTCTTGGCTTACCTGGGATAAAACTTCTTTTATATTTTGATAATGTTATCTTACTATAAGAGCAAAACAACTCAAGTAGAGGATTTTTTTAGGTTACCTATTCTTTTTCCTCTGTTGCTTTTAAATTTTAAACAACATCTTTTCATGTGCAATGTGGCAAGCAAAACTGTTTGGGGTGTAGAATAGGTAGGTTTCATTCTGTATGCAGTATGTAGATTTCAGTGTGTGCAGGCCCAATTTTCTAGAAGTTTTGGATGACCAGGTATATAGCTCAGTCCCCTGTGAGTCCCTGGACCTTTGCTCCTGTCATTGTTTTGACTGATTCTCTTGGGACCCACATAATGACCTCATTTGAGAAAAGTAACATTGTGGGCTGCACAATGTGGGAAAATTACTCAGTCTGTGATGTCTAGCTTTTCAAACTGAACAATTCTGGGACACAAACAGCGTGTAGGAGTTTTCCCTGGCACCAGTGTTGGTAGTGAATCACTGAGCCTCATTGCCGGGGAACAGTCCCATGCTTAGCTGATAGCTTTTGCGCTCCTCTCCCTCTATATCTTCCAAACTGCCTTCTTTTCTCTCTCTCTTCCCTCCTCATCCCTCAAGAGGTAAAGACAAAATACAGACCAAAGCCATACAAACAGGCGTGGGAAATTGTATTACCACTTTCAACAGTTAAAAAGACACAAGTTAAAGTCTCAAAATAAAATACAAGTCTTTATTTAAGCGGCCAAGTGAGAAGGGCATGAAAGGAGGCCAGGAGTCACTGGCAAGAGAGAGAGAGAGAGAAAGAGAGAGGAAGTTTTGGGGAGCAGAGTTTCACAGAAGGGACCTCTGGCCCATGCTGGGGGAACTTTATTGCAAAAATGACTGCCTGTCACACACAGTCTTTGTAAGACACTGGGAGTGTGAGCAGTGTGATTTAATGATCATCTGCTATGGCACTGCTACAGTGGTGTGTGTGGAAAGGTATTTTTTCCTTCTCAGTAGTGAATCATATGTCAGTGTGATAGGTAACTGCAGGGGCATGGAAGCTGGTAGGGAGAGTTCTGGCTAGTGCTAAGGGTAGTTCACAGCATATATTCTAGACATGTCTAGTATTAAGGAACTAGTACCAGCAAGAGGAGGAACTCCTGGAGGAAAAGAAATGTTAAGAAGATGGTAGAAAAGGAGAGAAGGGAGGGTTTGGACTGACTCTGTCTTGGTGATGTTGGGGAACACCTATGTGGGGACATCGCTAGGCTGTGGATAGGTGGCCTCACACTTTTCTAGACAGCAAACAGATGTTTGGACTTGGAGACACAAGTGGTTGGTTCTTTGTGCCCACATTTCCTACCATTAAGTCTCTTTTAATTTTATTGTTTGGAGACAAAATTATTGAATCTTCTTTGGATCTTGTAATGTGTGTGTGTGTGTGTGTGTGTGTGTGTGTGTGTGTGTGTGAGCATGCACCCATGTGTTTTGCTCAAGAGGAAATTGCAGTCAATATGCTCAACAGCATGGAGAAGAGACAGTACATTCCCAAGTCAATGTCACTGTAATGGTTGATACATTGGGTTACCTTGAAAAATCTAGAAATCTAATTAAGTGACTCCAATGAGGGCCAGGGTCCTCACTTTGTAAACATCCTGAGCCTGTGCAGGAGGAGGGCACAGAGATGGTGGGAGTGCTATATTCACCCAGGGGCGGGTAGCCTGCTTGCAAGATAAGGGAGAAAAATGGACTTATTCCCTCCCCTTTTTGCTCTTGCTGCTTTTGCTGTCTTCTGCCATGTTGAACCGTTGTGCCATGCCTCCCTGCCTTGGAGCCAGCTGGTTATGGACTGACACCTCCACAAACTGTGAGCTACATAAACCTTTCCTTCCTTAATTGTGAGTGCTGGGTATTTTTGTCTCAACAACCAGAGAAAAGTAACCAGGACAGTCATACAAGATTACTACAAGGGACGGATTAAGCAGGAATTTAGTCAGGACAGATCTCCAGCTGGAGAAGGCACCTAAGGGCTCAAAGATATAGAGTATATGCCTGGTTGAGTGAGGATACCAAGGAGTAGTTTGTACCATGCTATCACCCTTTCCATGTACCCTCTAATCTTTGATGTGGGCAGTCAATTCTTCCTTGATCTTAAATAAAGTCATGCTTTTGTGCTCCATTTTCCAACCACATTGCTGAATTTTCAAAGTCCCTGTTATAACAATGATGTGCAGTGCACTCATTTACCCTTTCATTATAATCCCAAATGGTCATGAAGAGGAAGAAAATTGGCAAGTATTATAATCCACCTGCTATTCTTTTTTTGGGGGGGTGGTCTGGGTTTTTTTCTGGTACTGGGAATCGAACTCACGACCTCGTGTTGACAGGCAGGCGCTGTGCCACTGAGCTAAATCTCCAGCCCCTTCACCTGCTATTCCTGAGAGCATCATTGGTGAGAATCTAAACTGAAGGAGAAGGTGTGTTCTAGAGGAAGGGCTGGAGGCAGTGGCCAAGACTCTCTTCTTCACTCTGTCACTTATAATGGGGTCACTCTGGGAAGACCCTCACTCTCGGAGCCTCATTTTTAACATCTGAAAATCAAGGGGGAGCAGGTCCTTAACTATCATGCGGACTTTCCTCTTTTGGTTATAGCATGGCAGAGTTGTGCTGGGGGCGGGAGGGTGGATTCTTGCTGCAGAAGCTGAAGTGGGGAAGGACACATTTCTTGGCAGAGAGTGTGAAGCTGAGGTCACCAGGCCAGGAGGAAAGGGCAGAGTTACCATATAGACATAGGAAGACAAAGGGTGGGGCGGTAGTTCAGATACCGCTGCCAAAAACCGGCAGCCGTCCCGGTGCATGTTCATGTGAATCACCAGGAACTTGACGACAAGGGCGGTATTGGGTGGAGAAGGTTATTCGAGCATTTAAAGGTCGGTGAGTCTGATTCCAAAAGACATCTTAGCAGGACAGAAGCTGTTTTAGCCAACGCCTCATTCCCATATTCTCCACCCACCATTGGGCGACCAACGAGGGGCAGCTATTTAACTACACAGGGTTTAGAGTGGCACTGTGCCATGATTCGTATAAACAGAAACAGTGATGCCTGGGAAAGACCCTGCTCATGTCAAGGTTCAGGGTTTCAAAGAATACGTATAGCACACTTTCCTTTATCTTGATATTTTATTTTTTTATTGGAACAGGATTTTGAGAACATCACCCTAGATCTAGAAAATACCACTAGAGCATTGACCAGTAATTCACCTAAAGCCTGTAAATTTTCATATGCAAAATATTGTATTAATATAATGCCAGGCACTGAAGATTTAATTTTATCAATTTTTATTTAATCTAAGTTACCACACTTGTAAAATGTACCAGTTCATTCAAATGATACTGTATCATGCTATTATAAGAGTATTACCAATTCCATGAGATGTTAAAATACAAAAAAATATTTGGGATGAGTGAAACATGTCATATTGAATATTATTAATATTTAATGATGACATATTGAACATGTCACTCTTGAATATTGCAGTTTATGTTTGAATTTAATTATCACTGCTGCCAAGATACTTTTATCTGAGGGTACACTGAGATGTCTCTGGCGTTGGCTTTATTAATTCTCAAGGCCTTATTTTAATACCTGGTCCAGAATGCTGAATATCACACCTGTGAAACTAAGTGGAGAATGGCATTTGTAATGTGTCAGTAGTTGAAGACCAAGTTGGAAAGTTATAGGAAAATAGACGGTCTTGGCCAATTGACATAATGGCAGAACAGGCCAAGGCTAAGACTGCTGTTCCATTCTAGGTGTAAGTGTGTGACAGGGCGCATATCTCAATAGTGCCCTTTCTTCTTAGTGAAAGATTTGGGAACATGACAGCACCCTGTTTATAGAATCCATGGAGTGTCTCATTCCCTTGCACAGAGCACTAGCAATGTTCCATTGGGGATAACAGTACTGTCTAAATTTTCCTCTGGAGGGCTCAATATTCAAATATTGTGTGACGTTTCAAGTCTAGCCCAGCCGGGTGGACAGGATATGGAGTTAAGAAATAAGATCCTGGATAACAGTCCTATGGGCTGTTAGTACGGCAATGGGACTCATAAGGATGTATTTAGTTGAGAAAAATGGACTGAATCAGTACATTGTATGATACCCATTGTTTGCATGACCTCTTGGTCCTTATGACAGCAATAGGAGTGGGTCCTATTATTGTGTCTATTAATCAGATAGGACAGTGAGGCATTTGAAAAAGCACTTCACCTAACTCATATTCTAGTGAGGGGAGAGGTCAGAGTTTGAATGGAAGTGGTTGAAGTGTAGAGCCTGTGATCACTGCACCCATAAACAAAGCATTGATCTGATATTAGAAAGATTCAGACACACAAACTAGCCATGCTACAAAGAGAAGAGGGCTTTCATAGAGATGTGCATATAAGCCCAAAGGATGAAGCAGTTCACTTCTGGAAACTTACATGTGAAAAAGAAACCAGTGTGCGAATGAGTCAGCCACATTGTCATGTGAAGAAGGGTCACATCTTCTTGTTCAGTAGTTTCAGAACATGGCTTTTCTAGATAGCATGCATTTGTAAAACCCTTGTGATGAACAATTTAGGTTGTTAGGAAACAAAGATAAAGTGAACAGGTTTTTCTGAGACAGCACATAGAGCGCATACCCTAATTTAAAAGGACAGAAGTACCGTGTATATTGACGACAGTCAGCAATGATGGAAACAAAACCAGGTGTGCCAATGTGAGTCCTGCAGAAAAGGCAGGCTGCAAACGCCACCAACAACTCGCATGGGGAGTGTGAGGCATGGGGAGGCTGAGCAGGATATTCTTAAAAATTATTTCACTCTTTTTCTTTAACCAAAGTAATTTGTACTATCAAATGACTCCCCAAATAACTCTAGTACGCCACTCCTCACTTATGAGCTAATTTCTCAGCACCCTCTGCACCAAACCAGCCTTCAGGGTCACTGTCATCATTTCTATCTTCCAGGTTCATTCTGTCTTTGACACTGGAAAGAATTATGAACAGAATTTAAAAATTTGGTTGCTTTATTCTCAGGAAAAATTGTGTGTGTGTGTGTGTATATATATACACAAACATTATGTAAGTTACAGCATTTTTAAATGATATTATATTCCTGGGGGTTATCTTAAATGTCTTTTTGGTTAAGTTGTATGAAAAGTTTCCCCCAATCTTAATTATTTAATTCTTCCCCCAGCATTTACTGAACACTTGCTATACACCAAATTTTACCAAGGAGACAATGATGAAAAATAAAATGCTTGTTTTCAAGGAGGTAGGAGGAGGGCAAGTAGAAATGTCCGCTGTGGTCATCATCAGAACCTGAGCAGAGGGGCAACCACTGGCAAGGAAGAAGTCTGGAAGGAGGTCTACTACATATAAGGAAGGAGAGGCAGCACAAATAGAAGGAGCTAATTTAGCAAATTAAGGTGTACCGTACATCAAAAGGTGACATTATGGCAGAAATCAGAAAGAGCTGTCTGGAATAGTTTATAGGTGTTTAAGTACAAGAGGAGCAGAACAAGAAACAATAATACGAATCTGTATGGTTAAACATTCTAGTCTCATGTGTCCTATCTGTTCTTCACTCTAGATCTTGAACTTATATGAACTGTATTAAAATATAAAACGTAGGGTAAACATAGTCAAAAGAAGAGCTACCTGTGGTCTGGGTAGCTTCACGTTGTGGGAAGCTCTCGAGTGTGTTGGAAGGGGCTTGTGAAGTTCAGTAGACCAGACCACAAAGACTAGTTCTGCTTCTCAGACTCAGGAGAGGGATGACTCTGAATAGTGGAAATCACCTTTCTTTCAGTTTCTACAGAACAAACCGAGTAGGAGTATAGTGATAGAGTTGAGACCAAGAATATAAAAGAGAGGGCTCCTTTCCTGTTGCCCTCATCCTACCTGCTGGGGTTATCACAGGTTGGTATCTCAGCAGTCTATGTGAAGTGAGGAATCACCCGGAGCTTGTGTCTATTTTACCTTTCACACCTCTGGTCCTCACCTCACCCACCCTATCAATACAGAAGCATATTTTTGCTATACCATGCATGTAGGTTTCTAAGTCCTACTTCTGTATTTTTTGGTCTGCTCAGGTTCAATTGTAGCAAGGTGGGCAGTGACTTAACACCCCGGTCATGAGCTATTTTGATGCAGATGAAAATGTTTGTCGTGTGTGTGTGTGTGTGTGTGTGTGTGTGTGTGTGTGTGTGTAAGAGAGCTCTGAGGGCCGGGGATATAGCTCAGTGGCATAAGTGCTTGCCTGGCAAACCTGAGGTCATGAGTTTGATTCCTAGTAGCAAAAAAAAAAAAAAAAAAAGAGAGAGCTTTGAATACATCTGCTCTATTGTAGCGCTGTCTAAATGTCAGTGCAATACACACATATCATATTCATTTTGTACAAGGTCATGATAAACATATGGTGAATACTTAAATTAAAAATATTTATTATTTTTAATTATATTTATAAAAATATATTAAATTTATAAAAATTAAATTTATAAAAATATTTATTATTTTTAACTAACCAAAAGACGTATTGTCATTGATCTTCATTGAAACATTCCCCCTTTCTTTGAACACACTTATTTGATTGTTTTGGCCACTTTCTGAAATATGTCTGGCAATTTTCTATGGTGAATGTCTTTAGTTGAGCTATTGTTGTTGCCTTGATGTCCTGAATTGATTCAAAATATTTACTTTGAGCCAGAAGTCCAGTGAATAAGGTAGTTGAGGACACACATGAAGAATCTTCATGTAATGTTTTTATGAGCCTGCCTTTTCATTAGATAGCACTCAGCAATGGCATTCATCATTATTTTTAAAATCACACCTCATAAAGACATTCACAAAAGAAGACTTCCAGAACTGCTTCAGAGAGTGCCAATAATGCTGGGACAAATATATTCAAAATGAGAAGAGTGAAAAACAAACAAACAGACAAACAAGAAAAACAAAGCCAGGAGAGTGTTTTAAAGGGGGTTAATGGCAATGTATCTTTATTGTAATAAAAATTTTAAACATTCACCATACTTTTGATCACCCCTTGTGGTTGGAATATATTCACTCTGTTCATCCACATTGGTTTGCCTGTTCCTTTCATTAGCATTGTTGACTGGAAGGAGGTCTGGAATGGAAAAGGACAAGAATCATTCTCTCACTGTCCTATATCACTTGGCTTAGAGTAGAAGAGGAAAGGTTTCAAGCAGTCTGTGGCATCTGAGAATTCAAGAAGAAATAGTAGGGCAAATAGCCTGGGGGATTATGCAGGTAACATCAAATGACAAATGAGCGCAGGGAATGGTAAGGGTGAGGGAAATGCCTTGCACAAGGGCCTCAAGATGAGAACAAGACATGCGCAGAGAACCAACAGGCACTTATCATGAGGTTTTCTCAGTGCTGCAATTATGACTTACGGAACGTTTTGGTCTGTTCTTTAAACATAGCCTGAAGTTATTGGGTGGGACTTGCACGTACACCTAAGTGCCTTTGTGACGAGGAACATTTTCTTTTGCAAACATCAGAAATGTAGGGTGTAATAAACTCCCGTAGTTATAAAGCTTACCTGGGTTGAAAATGCCACAGCCAGGTGTGGGTAAGGTTCATTTTTTTTTTTTTTTTTTAGGAACAGGAAAATTTACCAAAGAAAAGGAATGGGTAATAGGCACGGGGGAATGGGAAGTAGGAATAGTTCCCTGGAGACAGGAGGGTTCCTAAAGGAGTTGCCCAAGGTTTATCTTTTGGAAAGTGTGCTGTTTCTGACTATTCTGACCCCCAGCCTTAGTCTTCAAGTGTTGCGCTATGATTTTGAGGTTTTATAGATGGTGATTCTCTGTGCCTCAGTTTTCTTAAAGAAAAAGCATGTGCTTTGGAGAGTTGGCTGAGGCAGGTTGGGGAGGGCTGAGCAAAGGGAAAGAGCATCGACATTTATGCAACCACTGCTTAATGCTAGACATCCACATACTTTTAATTCTCACAACTTTATGAGACACTGTAGGAGAAAAATTACTTTAAAATATAAAGCAGAATACAAACCACACCGTGTAAAAGAGACTTTTAGAAGCATTTCCCCTTTGACTCTGTAATTTATAGATTCTCAGTAATAGCTCTTTGGAAGGGTGTGGTATAATTGAGAAATGCACACAGGTAAGCTTTTGCTGCTTTTTATGTTTGTTTTACCTTAATCCATTCTTTCAGGTTTCTAGTTTGTCAGTTCTTTCTTTGTTACCCTTGCTGATTAGATATACTTTGACTTACAGAAGAATAAATTCTCTTAACCATTCTGCGAGGAACGTAGAAAGATCCAGCGGACATAATGAAAGGAAGAATCTTTATGATTCAGAAGGGTGAGGATCAGGCATGTAATTAGGCAGGTCAGGACTTAGGAGGGTAGAGTGAACTCCCTTGAAAATAGTTGCTATAAAGAGTCAATGTGATCAGCATTTCTCTTGGAGGGGAGGGGACAGGATGCTGTACCATAACTCTCATAGACATACAAACAGCCTGGATCTTTGTGTGGTTTTATAAAGTAGCTTGGCTTGGTTCACAAAACTTAAGTGTCCAGAAATATTCCACTCAGTATCTTCTATTTTAAATGTCTTTGCCTGCTGATCACTCTAGCTAGGAATATGAAGATGCAGGGTCAGCTGTAGACCTTACAGATTTGTTTGCAGCTTTTCATCAGTTCTGGAAAAGTCTATTTCTCTCAGTTCCATCCAAGCCTATGGGCCCAAGATACCTTAAAGGGGTAGCTTATAAATAAGAAATAAAACAAGGATCTCAAGTTGCTGCCATTGCCTTATGGTCAGTTAGGAGAGAATCATGGATAACTTGCTATACTCCCTTAGGGAGAGAAATACTGCTGCTGCTGCTCTGTTGGTTGGTAAGGAAGCCTACCACCTGAGAAAGTGGTTCTGATGTAACTTGACTGGTAAATTAAAGATATTAAGGGTGTGGCTCTCTTACAGACATCCTTTACCTGGAGAACACACGAAATGCAAGGGTATACTATACATTATACTGATAGTCTTAACACTTGATTTTTAAAGATCATTTCTTTATGAATGTTTGTATTGTTTACACTTCTTGTGGGGAGTTTGTACAAGTACATAATACATCTTAATTTCTTTTCTCATTACTTTTCCCTCCCCCATTCCTTTATCTCTTGATTCCCTTCCCCTTTGAGAAATATCCATCTCCCTACTTCCTATAATCTTTTATTTTGGTCTTTATTTTTTGGGTTTCTTGTATAAGAAAGACCATGAGATGTTTAAACTGTCTGATTTATTTCACTTAATATTACGGTCTCAAGATGAATTCATTTTCCTACAAACAACTTTAGTACTACAGCGTAGTACTCCACTGTATGCAAATACCACATTTTCTTTATCCATTCATCTGTAGATGGATTTATAGGCCACTTTCATAATACCTGAGCTTTTAAAAAATTCTTTCTTTCTTTCTTTCTTTTTTTCTTTTCTGGTACCGGGAATCGAACTCATGACCTTGTGCTTGCCAGGCAGGCGCTGTGCCACTGAGCTAAATCCCTTGCCCCTAAAAAAATTCTTTAATTTGGTCATCAGCAAATATTATCTCCCTCTGTACACAAATGACTTCAAATTAAATGATATATTCTCTGAATAACAGGGTCTATTTTCACATTATACTAATGAACATCTTGATCTGAACTCAAGATTTCTGAAATACTGTTTGAACCAAGTTAAATGTAGATAATATCTTTAAATTTATACCACATGCCAAGTTAACTAGGGGAAACAGAAAGTGTATTGATTTACACACTTTTTTTTAAAAGTTTAGCTACTTTTTAAAGAGAGAAAAAACAATAAAAATAATACAGAATATCAAAACAAGATGATGGGAAATTAAAAATGGTTATATAATGCATATTGTTATCTTCAAAGTAGTTGCTCAGATTCCAAGATATAGGCTTGCAAAATTGATCAAACAATATAAGTACTAACTGTTCCTTTCAATGAATTAATAGAAATTAGTAGTACAATTATCTTAGCTATCTTGTGTATATATGCATATCTTTATTCCCCTTCCTTCTTTTCTCTTTTCCCCCATCCCAGTTGATCTTTCCTTTTCACTATATCTACTGTACCTTTTGGATCTTACTTACTCTTTCAGTTTCTTGTACTAGGGAGACAATATAATGTTTACACATGTGTGTCTGATTTATTTCACTTTTGAGTATGTGTCTAGTTACATCCATTTACCTATAAAAGCCTTGAATTTACCTTTCTTTATAGCTGAGTAGTACTCCATTGTATAAAAATACCACATCTTTTTTTATCCATTCCTTGGTTTATGAACATTTGCCTTGTTTCCAAGATTTTGCCATGACAAATTGTGCTGTTATAAACATGAGTGCACATATATCAGTGTGGTATGATGTTTTCCATGCTTCTGGGAAAATACCAAGAAGAGGAATAGCTGGGTCAAATGGATCTTCTAATCTTAGTTTTTTGAGGACTCTCCACAGTGACTTCCAGAGTGGCTGTATCAGTCTACACTCCCACCAACAGTGGAGAAGGGTTCCTTTTTCCTCACAGCCTCTCCACCATTTGTTATTGGTTGATTTCTTGATAATAGCTATTCTTTCTAGGGTGAGATGCAATCTCAGTGTTGTTTTAATTTGCATATCTCAAATGACCAACGATGTTGAACATTTTTTCACATATTTCTTTACCATTTGTATTTCTTCATCTGAGAAATGTGTATTCACCTCAGATGCCCATTTTTGGATTGGTCTTTTAATTTTGGAGACCTGAGTTTTAAAAAAAGTTTTATATGTTCTAGATAGAAGTCCTTTGTCTGAGGGACAGTTGGCTAAAATATTTTCTCAATTCATGGGTTTTCTTTCCACTCTATGGTGATTTATTTTGATGTGCAAAAACTTTTTAATAAGTGAGATCCCAGTTGTTGATTCTTTGAAGTATTTCCCATGAACTTTGGTTTTTGTTCATGAACTCTCTGCCTACCTCTATGTCTTCAGTATTTCTACCTACTTTCTCTTTCAGCAGATTTAGTGTTTCTGTTTTAATATTTAGATCTTTAATCCATTTTGACTTTAGTCAAAATGTGAGTCTAGTTTTAGTTTTCAGCATGTGGAAAGCCAGTTTATCCAGCACCATTTATTGAAGAGGTTATCTTTCTCACCCACCTTATCTTTGACAAAGGGGCAAAACATGTTTACACACTATTATAGTTTGTGTCTGAATGTCTCCCTAAAGCCTCATGCAATCATACATCAGGCTTCTAGAGTTTATGATTGATTCACTGTCAAATGTCCACTCCTCCCTTTGCTGTTGTTGCTTTTGCTATCTTCCACTGCCATGAATGGTTGCCCTGTGCCATGTGCCACTCTGCCTTGGAGCCAGTCGAGTATGGACTGAAACTTCCACAAACTGTGAGCTAAATAAACCTTTCCTTCCTTAATTTTGGGTGTTGGATATTTTGTCTTAGCAATGAAAGAAAAGTAACCAAGACAGAATTTGGTGCCAGAGGAGTGGGGTCGTTGCTGTGACTATATCTGACCATGTGGTTCAAGAGCCTTTGGAAATGGCTTGTGGAAAGTGTTTGGAAAGGTTTGGAGATGTTGCCTGAAAGAGTAGAGCTTGAACACCTTTGGCTGTTCTGTATGGGAGATTCTGGTCAGAGTTCAGAAGAGCAGAAGGCTGGTAGAAATCCTCCTGGTAAAGACCAAGTTTGGGAGGTTTCTGCTGGGAAGGACTGCATTGGGTGCTGGACTCCAGATGGTGTGTGTTATGGGTTGGCAGAAAGTTTGTCTGCACTTTGCTTGTGTCCACAGACTTTGCCTAAGACTAAGATTAAGGGAGGTGGACTAATTAATCTGGCAGAAGAAATTTCAAGGCAGTTGAATGTTTGGCCAGTGGCATGGCTATTGTTGGGGGATTTTAGCCAGATTTATGTTGAGAATCAAGAGCAAAGAGTCCAGCAGGATAATTAAAAATGTGAGCTTGGCCAGAAAGGAAGTTCCAGTAAAGCTGTGGACTGCAAAGATAAAGCTGAGGATATCTCCGTTGCCGAGAAGGAATGAGGGAATCAAAAAATGGCCTGAGGGCATCACAAGAAGCAGCAAGTCTCCAGCCCTCACAGGTTCAAAACTGCAAAGGTGAAAGAATTTGCTTTGAGAAGAAAGCCGCAGAGTGCCATGTTCCAGAATGGCAGTGGTCGTGGTCACACCAGGTTCCACAATTGCAGCAGCATAGAAAATTTGTTCCTCAGAATCAGGTTCAGAGTTCCCAGTGATCCAGGCACTTGACCCTTATCGTCAAGAGAGGGGAAAGCTTGGCTACTGCTCCAGGTGGCAGCAGACCTTAGCATCATCCACATGGAGCTGGTTTTAGGTGCATATAGAATGCAAGAGTTCTGAGGTTAAGAAGGCTTCTACCTAGATTTCACAAGCCCTGGGAGGCCAGGCAGTATGCCCCTGAGAGGGCAGTATGTGAAGCTGATAGTGTGAAGTGGAAGGTACATTGGAAAACCCAGAAGTTTGGAAAAGCCAGGAACGTGGATCATCTAAGAAAAGCTGCAAGGAGGGAGCAAAGCAGGCCTAAGTGAGAAGCCGCCATGAGAACTGTAACCACCAGAAGTACCATAGGGGTGGAGTCACTCAAACCCTTTGGAGATCACAATGTGCCATAGATTGCTTTAGATGCTGGACATGGAACTACAGGACATAATGTTAACCCTGCTGGATTTTGGATTTCCTTTGGTCCCAATGTTTTGTATCCCCCTCTTTGTACCCTTTGGAATGGTAACATTTATCTTGTACCATTGAATGTTGGACGTGTTTAACTTTTCATTTGTACAAGGGTTCACAGCTAATAGCTTGTCTTACATCTCTGAGGAGACTTGGGGCTTGGACTTTTCCACAATGCTGAAACTGTTAGGACTTTGGCAACTCTTAGAGATGGACTAAAATGTCTTTTGCATAAAGGGATGTACATGAATCTTTGGGGGGCCAAGGTTGGAATGTTATAGTTTGTGTCTGAATGTCCCCCAAAAGCCTCATGCAGTCATGGAGCAGGCTTCTAGAGTTTATGATTGATTCACTGTCAGATGTTGGAATTACGATGTGAGTGCTACACCTGCCCTGGGGCATATAGTTTGCATACAGTGTAAAGGAGGGAAAGAGGCTGCTTGCCTCCACTCTGCTCTTTGCTGTTGTTGGTTTTGCTCTCTTCCACTGCCATGAACAGTTGCCCTGTGCCATGTGCCACTCTGCCTTGGAGCCAGCTGATTATGGACTGAAACCTCCACAAACTGTGAATTAAATAAACCTTTCCTTCCTTAATTTTGGGTGTTGGGTATTTCGTCCTAGCACATACTAATTAAGGATTTTACTTAATTTTAAGAAGATGATTACGTTTTATGAATAGGAAAGCATTTATTAATATAAAAGTAATATATGTTTATTGAAAAAGTTAGAATTGGAAAATTTGACATAGAATCAAATTCAACCATAGTTTTATGTCTTAGGGAAAATCATTATTAAAGTTTAACAAATATCTTTCCATGTATATTGCATTCGTATATTTTAGACAATGGAGAACATACCAAAAACACATTTTGTTTTCTGTTTTCAATTATTCACATTGTGCCATAGTGATATTTCCTGTCATTAATACTCTTTGTAAATACATTTACAAAATATTTAATGGCTTTGTAATATTTACTCCTGTAAATAAATAATGGATTACTAACCAACTGTAGGTTTTTTCATATAAATTGTTGCTAGCTTTTACTACTATAATAATACTGTAATAGTAACCCTTGTGGACAAATATTTACTGCTAATTTGGATTTCTTTATAAGATTGTTTCTCAATAAGAGAATTACTGAACTATAGATATGCCTGCACATTTAAACACTATTTTGTACTTGTCAGTTTGAAAAAAGTTGAAGTAGTTTACATTCCCTACAAAGGCTCAATAGAATTATTTTATCTAATAGCCACCTACATATTGTCACTAAGACAAACTCTACTACCACAATCACCACCACCAAAAACTTTGCCAATTTGGCAGCCAAAATTTTAGATGATTTTAATTTGCATTTCTTTTATTAGTGAGATGGCTTGTTTTCTGTCAGTATTTCTTCTTTAGCTCATTTCTTGTCCTTGTGTCTTTTTTTTTTTTTTTTGGTCTTTTTGAGATGGTCTCGCTATGCAATTCAGGCTGGCCTTGAGCTCATGTGTCTGTCTTGAACGAAGTGTTTTCTTATGTATATCTACTAAATAATATGTTCTAAAATATCATTATTTTGTCAAGGGTGATTTTTTGTTTGTTTGTTTGTTTGTTTGTTTTTTGTCTTTTTGAGACAGGGTCTTGCTATGCAGTTCAGGCTGAACTTGAGCTCACTTTGTAGCCCAGGCTGGTCTCAAATTTGCAATGATCCTCCTGTCTCAGCCTCCTGAGTGCTGGGATTACAGGTGTGAACCACCATGCGCAGTTTTAGGTGTATTTTGCTTAATTTTAAAATTCAATTCGTGTAAAATTTCAACCTGTGACAGGATTCTCCACTTTTTTGTCATCAAATATCTTTGTTTCTTTTTTGGGTCTTATACATTTTTATTTTATTTTTTTGGTGTGTGTCTTTTTGAGACAGGGTCTTGCCATGAAGTTCAGGCTGGCCTTGAGCTCACTTTGTAGCCCAAGCTGGTCTCAAACTTGCAGTGATCCTCCTGCCTCAGCCTCCTGAGCGCTGGGATTACAGATGTGTGCCACCACGCCCTGCCTACATTTTTATTTTAAAGTTATGTATAAAGTGTATAGCTTAGTGTTTTTTAAGTGAATCCACACAGTTGTGTAGCCATCACTATTATCTAGTTGCAGGACATATTATTGTGCCAAAAATATTCTATATCTACTATTGTCCATTCCCCATTTCATCCCCATTTATTTTCTGACTCTATAGACCTGTTTATTCTGGACACTTATTGTAAATGGAATCTTGTAATTTGTGGCTTTTTGTGCCTGACTTCTTTCACTTAGTATAGTGTTTTCAAGGTTCACAACCCAAATGTTCATCAGATGAGTGAATGAATGAGCAAAATGTAGTACATATCCATTCAACGGAATATTATTCAACCATAAAAACAATAAACTATTAACAATACTATAATATGAATGAATTCTGTGCATTCCTTTTCAACTCAAAGAATCTGTTTTCTTCCAGATATTAGTACACCACATACTAATATTTTCTCATTTTTATGATTTAAGTCTTTCCATCTAGCTAACTTTACCTAGCTGGAAAAATTTTGGTGAAAAGTAAGAGGTAATTTTTGGCTTTCCAAACAATTGTTTCAGCATAGTGTGTTGACTGACTCGTGGCTTGACCCTAAGTTAATGAGGGTGCTACACGAATACTACTCTCAGGGAGCACAGCTGACCAAGGGCTGCAGCGGCTGCCCTCTGACATCCACCACTGTGTCTGTGTTCTGAGGCTGCCCACAAAAGTTTGAGCGAAGCAGGCGGTGAAATCAGGCCTGCTCGTTGGAAAGCGGGTGCTCCTGTGTTGACATTGCTGAACTTCTCTAACAACTGCATTGCAGTTTAAGATACCCCCATTCATCTTTCTATTCTCTCTCCTTCTCCACAGGTCAGGCCTGCATTGAGTCTATGCTGGTTTGGATGTTGAGTGTCCTACAAAGGCACATGGTTAAAGGTATGGTCCCTCCCTGTGGTGCTGCTGGGGACTGGTGGAACCTGTGGGAGAAGGGGCCTCCAGGGAAGAAGTTGGGTCACAGAAGACACTGCTCTTGAGGGGAAGTTGAGATCCTGGCTGCTTGCTCTGTCTCTCTTTGCTTTCTGGAGATTATGAGGTTGAAAAACCGCCTCATCTACTATGTGCCTCACTATGGTGTTCAGTGTTGCCGCAGGCCCAAAGCAACAGTTCAGTCAACCACAGGCTCAGACTTCTGAAGCCATGACCCAAAATAAACCTTTCCTTTACTAAGCTGATTATCTCAGGTATTTTGTCTCAGTGACAGAAGGCTGATTAGCACAATCTAATAACCCTCTTGACTTATTCCACTTCCCACCTGTTTTATCACAAGAAGCATTTCCTCTGACACATTTCTTGCTTGTTTAATATTGTCTTAGCTTAGTTATTTTTATAGTGTATATTTATTTGTAATACACTTTTATTTTTAAATTTCTTTATTAGTACATGTTTGTACTACATACTGTTTACATTCCTTGTGTGAGTCAGGTTGTTCTCCATGCGAACTGCTATACTTCATTATTTATTTATTTTTTTACTACTGGGAATTGAACTCAGGACCTTGTGCTTGCCAGGCAGGTGCTTATGCCACTGAGCTATACCTCTGGTCCTATACTTCCTTATAATTTTAACTTTTAATAATCACATTTATTTTCTGATCTGTGCTACCATTGTAGAAAATTTGCAATATCTAGAAAATTTACAGAAGAAAAAGTTATCTGTAATTCACTCATATATATATGGCCATGATTCTATTGTGGATTTATTTTCAGTGATTTCATGTTCTTACAAAATTGAAATGTACTTAAAATTTTCTTTGTTTTTTTTTATGTTAGGATTTTCCTAACATCATTAAAATATATTTTGACTTTACATGAATTTAAGGGCTGCATATTATTTCCCATTGTTCACATTTCTAATTGTTCATGACTGCAAAGCACAGTGCAATAATGTCCCTGGCCATTTAATTTTGGCATGATATGTCAAGAACTAATAATTTGCTGACAGGAGAGGAAAGTAGAAGGCCTTGTTGTCAGTCTTTGCCTCATTCTCCTTCTGATCATGCCTGATTTTGCTACATTCTTCCTCAGTTTTGAGAAGCCATAGAAACAAGACATTTATGTTAATGTAGTGTACCTTACCACGCTGGTTTAGGATAATTTGCTACTTAACTTTCATGGCTTCTCACGTCAAAGCATTAAGTGTGGTGGGTATTAGTTTGTAAGGGAAGAGAAATACATTCTCTATGGTATTGCATTATGTTTGAAAGCTAGGCAATATGCAATTCAGCAAATGTCAGAGTAGTTCAGGATTCCTTGTTGTTCCACATATTGCCTATGACCATCTTTTCACTGACATTAATACTGTTACAGTGAGCTTTATTATGCCTAAAATTTGCTTTGGATTTCAGTTGTTGTCATCATTTAATGGCTAGCTTATTTTAGATAAATTATTTTACAGCTCAGAGCCTTGCTTTCCTCATGTATAAAATGGAAATAATAACACATATTGCAATAAGATTGCTATGAGAATTCAAATAAATAATGTCTGTGAAGTACTTATTACAGTTTATCATGTAGTAGGTGTTCAGTAACTGGAATGGAAGCTAAATTATGTGATTGACTATAGTTATTTATTTTTATATTTGTTAGATTTTTGTACCAGAGTGAAATCTAATAAGCATTTGGTAAATATTATTCTATCAGTCATCTATTTCAGTTAGTGGAATAGTTTGCACAATATGAGAAATGATTCTCCCTTCAAAAATTTGGCAGAAGATATATCCAGTACAGAAGGTTTTAAAGTAAGACTCTTCAACTACTATTAGTATTATTGGTTTGATTTCTAAACATATATTGTTTCCAAACCTCACTTGCACAGTGAATTTCCTTATGTTCTCTGCATAACACAAGTAATATGACATTGTGAAAATGTAAACCTTTTAATGTGTTCAAAGTAACCCAGTATAATTTCCACTTAGCGGGTACACTCAAGTACTTGAGAACTGAGTGTTGTTTTCAATTGCGCTCCTTAGCTTAAATTTTGCTGGCACTATGTTTTTATTTCTCAAATTTTAACCTTTATTTGTTTATGATCAAAAGTGACAGTGATCAACAGTGTAGAAATTGGCACACTGTAAATAAACTGATTGAAAATTAAGTTTCTAAGCCTGTTAGAATGGGCAGGTTTTGTGTCAGCATGATGAGACAGAAGTCAGTGGCTGAAGGACAAAAACTACCAGGAGCAGCAAGATCTTTTTGTCCTTATGATCTCTCCCACAATGCAGGTTTTGCTTTGTGTGAGAGCAGGTCTCTTAGAAGATGGAGGCAATTTGAACGTTAATTTCCTATGTTTAAGTAAAATCTAGTATTTGGATTTGTTTTCCAAACTCAAAGGAAGTCTTTATGGTGAAATTAGTACAGTGTGTAGATAGATGAAGCATGGGGAACCCAGGAACAGCTTAGCTTTCTCTTGCGAAGACTCCATCCTCGGTTTGCAGCAGGCATCAGGAACACAACTCTGGTGAACCTTTCCCATTTGGTTTTCTCCTTCTCTTTTTCTTTCTTTCCCTGCCCCTCTGCCTTCCCCCAAAGTAGCGAGTTGTATAATGTGGCCAAGTACAAACTCCTTATTCGTCTTCCAGTTACTGCACTTACTCTAGTTGTGAGAAGGAAAGGGAACATGCCAGTTTGCAAACCATGGTCATTTTATAACCTCATCCTCCCTCCCTCCTGCTGAATCCAACAAGTTGATGTACACAGCTTTCCAAATGTTGGGAAAGGAATTACCCAAACCACACTTAACACCAGGACAGAATTCTCTGGGGAGAGTACTAGGCATAACCATTTCTCTTTCATGAAATAAAGGAAGCAGACCTAGAAGGAGGGGCTCTTTCATTGTACAGTAATTGCTTGGTGTGCTGTATGTGACTGTGTATTGTGTGACAGTAGCATAGATGAAAGATCATTAATTCCCTTTATCATTTCCTGGTCACCTCATAAAATGGCACTATCCAGCAAAATGCTATTTAGTAGCAAAATATATTTTAATGGAAAAATTATTTTAAGTAACTGAATAAAAACGTGTTCCAGGAACTTTCCCAATAGACAGCAGAGTATGTACATTTCATGAGGGTGGAGCAGCATCTATTTAATATAATTTTTATATAGAAAATACAGGAATATTTAAAAATGGAAACATGTAAGAAAGGATGTCAAAGGAGTAATAAAATATGTCACAAAATAAAAAATAAACTTCAAATAACAAGTTGACTGAACAAAACAAGCCTCAGCACCATGTTGGATTTTCTTCGTGGTTAAGTTGCAGGAAGTTGAGGTGCTACCAGGAAGAGATGATCTTGCATAGACATCTGGTTCGGTTTGTGGTATTTAAAACCCAGTCCTTCTTTTCCTGAAAAAAAAAAAAAAAATCCCAGTGTTAGAGAAAAGACTAAACTGAAGAGATAGCAGATTTTTGTGGACTGATGTAAGTACGATTGAAAGTCTCATACCCCTGGACCTTGTGTGTGACGATGTTTGTAGGGATGAGGGTTTATCCCTTGGAAGAAGGAAGGGGTGTGGAGTGCAGATGCTACTTCAGAAAAGATCAAAGAAGCGTACAAATGGAGTTTTAGGCTTAATTCTGTCACCAGTTCCCTGTCTTGACAACTCGCTCATCTGGAAGATGAAGCATTCATGAACCTAAGTCTCTTGGAGCACAAACAATCCATGATTTTTATTGATGGCATTTGTTTAGGATTGATTATTGCAAAGAACTGAACTACCTGGGAATAAGACCTCGTCAGTCTTATTCTTTAGCAAAGAAAGTTATAGGCTGAGAGATGTGATGGATTGCAAGACACTTCTTCACCATCTGCTGTCATTTATATCAGAAAATTACTCCATTGTCAGCATGCGATTATTGAATATCTAGTTTGGTGCTTATGCGAGTACTAAGCATACAACATTCAATATACTCAATCTCACAGGAAAGAAGAAAAACAATTACTGTAAACAAGTATTGTTTGGATGTCTTGGAAATGTTTTCTCCCCCCAACCATTGTAGGGAAGTACACTTCATCTTCTTTTCTACCAGTAATGGCAGTCTCTCCTCTCATTAACTACCCTTCATGTTGATATAATTCAACCTAGCACCACAGTTCACAGACGCATGCTGGTACTGGACCAACCAAGATCCTCCTCCCAGATTTATTTTTTAATTTAATTTAATTTAATTTAATTTAATTTAATTTAATGTATTTATTTTGCA
The DNA here is from genome assembly GCF_000276665.1 of Chinchilla lanigera. NCBI lineage: Eukaryota > Metazoa > Chordata > Mammalia > Rodentia > Chinchillidae > Chinchilla > Chinchilla lanigera. Next base: position 16,772,178 of record NW_004955419.1, on the reverse strand, counting down.
GTACTGAGGATTGAACCGAGGGCTTTGGCACTGGGCTCCAATTCCAGCATTTTTTAATTTCCTATTTTAAAATGAGGTCTCACTAAATGGCCAGGTTGGGCTTGAGTTTGTGATCCCCTTGCCTCAGTCTTCCAAAGTGCTGAGTTTACAGGTGTGTGCTGCCACAACCAGATTTTAAGATTGGGACACTGTACTCTATCTCTGGATGATATGTGGAATGTGGGTGCTGTAAGCATTTCTGGCTTTCCTTGTGAACTGACCAGCAGAGAAAGCCACTCTGTAGCCAGAGGGTGGAGCGGACCCCGGAGAGAGGAGGTAAGGCAGGAGGGAGGGAGGCTTCAGGTGGCTTGCGAGACCCTAGTTCTGGTCCTTCTTGTGCTCGGCCTCTCCTCTGTCTCTGAGTTCCATACAAGTCCCTCTATTGTGATGAGTTCCTTCCTTTGCTTGAACTGGTTAGAATTTTAGCAAGAGTATCCTGATTAACCTGACCTTCTAGAAGAAGGAGGGGGAGCTTTCCTGGTCCTCTGAGTGGCTAGGTAGCCTTTCCGTGAGTGTGGCGCATGCTTCTCAGGTTAATTTGCCATAATTTTTCTTGGATTTCTTTTTTTTCCTTGAATTTCTATATCAAACTTTTGCACAAAAATAAAGATTCCAATCTCTTTTTCAGTCAACAGTATGTTCATATAATCTCCTAACTATTCTTCCCCCAGTCAGCGATGTGCTTTTACAGAGTATTTAGATGTTGGGAAACCATGCAAACTCTGGTCTTCCTTATTCCTGTAAAATAAGTCATTAACTATAAAATTTCAACAAAGTATAAATACTCTTTATTCTTTTTGAATCCCTGTTTTTTGTTTGTTTTTTTTTTCTTTTCTTTTAGCTCTTTTTGTCTTAAACTCGTTCAACTTTACTGTCAGGTAAAGCTCTAATCTTTCCTTAGTAGCTTCTAAAAAAATATGTTCAGGGGCTGGGGATTTAGCTTAGTGGCACAGCACCTGTCCAGCAAGCACAAGGTCGTGAGTTCAATCCCTGGTACTGGAAAAAAAATATATGTTCATTCCAAAGTTCTCATTAGGATTTAATTTTTTTCTCTCTGTGGAGATGGCATACACTTGAGATGATACAAGAATACCCACTGGCACAAGGCAGATTACTTTGATTCTATTCTTACTCTAATAGCCTTTTGTTTTTGTGATTTGACTTTGACATTTCAATCAAAATGACAAAACAACAAATGGAAAAATAAGAGTAGCTTTTAGTTAACTGAATTTGTTAGCTTTAAAAGTGAATATGGGGCAAAAAAGGGTATCTGTCATGAGTGGCACATGCAGGGCAACTTGTCTGTCTTACGTGTGGAATCGACATCAAGAGATTTTGGATGCATAATTTTTTGGTACTTGGGCAGCTAGTGATCGTTAGTCCTGGCGCCCTTACTCTTTGTGATTAAAACAATGGTTCATTTTCTCCGTTTCTAAATACTCACAGTGTGGAAGTTTTTGGTATTGCTCACCTTTAGGACAAGGGTTTTTGTAGTCTGTATTTAACTTTGACTTTTGCAAAAAAAAAAAAAAATCTGGGGCCAGGGATATAGCTCAGTGGCATAAGTGCCTGCCTGGCAAGCTCAAGGTCCTGAGTTTGATTCCCAGTACCCCCCTCAAAAAAGAATATGACAATACCCATTTGTACAAAATAAAAATGTAAATGATTTAATATGTATAAAGAAAGACAACATGGAGCTAATAATGCCCTATGTGTATGACATTTGTGGGGACCATGTTTTATCAATCCTATGGTGCAATATACCTGAGATTTCCTAAGAGGTTAAAAACAGTACAAAAGATATCAAAATTATTTTATCTTGGGCTTTTTTTTATGATACTCTTTTCTGATATTTATTTAGTCAGATATGAGAAACTAATTAACAGAATGCATTTCTACATAAATGTTCTTATAGTCAATGAAAGACTATATATATATATATATATATATATATAGAAACAAAATATGAGAAAACAGTGACTTTAAAAATAAACATTTATGAATTTTAATATTATCTTTTATTATAATCAAGAACTCAAATATCTACTAGGCCATTTTCAATAAAAATGTATTGAGTTCATTATTTACATTTTTGCATAGGAAGGATGGTTTACTTATTTAAGCTATTTTTCTTTTTCTTTTTTTTTAATATTTTTTTTCTTTTTCAATTGTGAGAAGATGGAATGTTTTTTGTTTTTTTTTTTTTCCCTGTCTTTTTGAGACAGGGTCTTGCTATGCAGTTCAGGCTGGACTTGAGCTCACTTTGTAGCCCAGGTTGGTCTCGAACTCACAAGGATCCTCCTGCCTTAGCCTCCTGAGTGCTGGGATTGCAGGTGTGCGCCACCACACCTGTGACATTCATCTTTGAGCAGAGACCACATTAATCTTCTCTCTATGGCTCCAATTTTAGTGTACATTGCTGATGAAATGAGCTTGAGACCACTTATTTTGTGGGTACTATTTTCTTATTTGTCAATCTTAACCAATATTTCTGGCTTTATTTGTAGTTCTAATTAGAGTGTATCTAGATTTTTGGAGCACAAAATACCTACATTTAAACCAGAGATACCTCTAGCTCTTGATAAAACTTACCTTGAATTTCAATTACGTTGCAAGGTGGACATTAGTCTTGGGTTGTCTTACCTGGAACAATCATGTCCTGTCCAAGCTGAGAGACAATGGCATCGATTTGGTCTCACACATTTTCCACCATTTAAACACGGAACCTGGCAAGTAGCTGGAATGGAAAATTCAGACATTCAGTTAGTGAATGCTTAAAAGTCTCATTATATCACAGCAAGGGAGGTCCTTTCCTTCATTTAAAAAATTCATCTTTGGGGAGATATTAGTAAATATTGTTTCTTTCACTGGTCATTCATGAAATATGGGGGAAATACCTGCTAAGTGAGGACCACATGTTTGATAATCATAGCGTGAGGAGAACAAGAAGTAAAATACCAGTCTTTCTCCTGAAGGGGTGCTCTTGGTAAGTTAAAAGTGAAAGCAGGCCAACATATTTGCAATATAATAAGAAAGGAAATGATGAAACACATAGGATTAAACCCATAAAAAACCCAACTCCCCATAGTTTCTATTTGCTGATAAAAGAAAAAAATTACTTTTTAAACAGCATTTTGGTTTAGTGGTGCCTGCCTGTACTAATTAAGTACCCATTATTTCTACTTTTCTGTCTAAAAGCTTACTATTTCCCCATCCCCTTCCCTGCCATGTCAGTATTCTCAGTGTCCTATGAGTCACCTTCTCATGCTATGCATCTTCTGCAAAGTCTCATTTTCTCCTCCATGAATGTTATTGTTGATGTGGTACAATTCTCTATTTCCAATGTAGCTGTATGTTCAGGGCACCTAGACTATCACACAACTGCGTATCAGACCACTGGCTCTATATGTTCTGCAGATGCCTCAAACTGAGCACATGCATCCTTAGTGCCTTATCTAGCCCCCAGATCTGCTTCTCCTGGCTTCTATAACTCACCAGGTCTCATCACTGGGTCTAAGCTAGAAACAGCAATTTGGACATTTATCTCCATAACAGATATGTAACCACTTTGGATGGACTCTACTTACTAACATCTCCCAAAGGCACCCTCTTCTGATAATCACTTTTCCAGACTTTGTTAATTTTTTTGTTTTGTTTTGACATACCAGGAATTGAACTCATGACCTTGTGCTTGCCAGGCAGGCACTGTGTCACTGAGCAATATCCCCAGCTCAGACTTTGTTACATATTTCTTGTCTATTCTATTCTTTGACTTCCTAACTGATCTCTGTTGTCTTCTTCTCTGCCATTTTCAATACTGCTGCAAAATCACTTTTCTAAAAGAAAATCTGACTACATAATTTTCCTGCTTAAAACTTGATGCTGGCTTCTGACGCTCACAAATATAATCCAGTGTCTTGAACCTCACACACTTGCATTTCCTGATCTGACACTGCCGTCTTCACAACTTATTTTCCAGCCATGCCTCTGCATTTCCTTTGTGGCTTGTTTTCATCCCTACTTGGCTGACCTCCCTGTGCATGGTATGCTCCAGGCCCTTGACTAGAATGATCTTCACCTGCAAATCTTTTTGCTCTTCCTTGGATTCTAAGATTATGAAACCTTTTCTGAAGTTTGGCACTTGCTTATTTCACCCACTTTTAATGTTATCTTAGCCCATTTTATATAATTCAATTAACCCCTATCTTAATATATTCCAGGTGTATGTTTATAAGCCATCCTGCCTGTCCTCTTTTCCAGATTAAAACTCTGGAGGGGAAGAGCTTCTGTTTGATATCCTTTTGCAGGCTTAGTACCTAGGATGTCCAAGTAGAATATATGCACAGGTGCTGATGCAAGATTTTTAAGAAGGAGACTACATGGCCCTGTGACATTGGAAACAACTAAGGGGGTAAAAGACATACAAATACCTCAGATCAGTGGTGTTTTAAATTGCATGATTCTATGTAGCTGTGTAACAGCTATAGGAATTCAATGTTAGGAAATTGATTACTGTACTATGATATAAAAAAGTATGGAAATGAAGGGAAATGTAGGCCTTTGGAAGTTGAGTAAGTTTAGAGTAGGTGGCAAAAGGAGGGAGCCATGAGTAAATTCTAAGAGATAGAAGGGGGGCCCTTTCTCAGTAGAAGAGGGATCCCTGGAGGCACTGTGGAAGCCACCACTGCAGGGCTCAGGGTGTGATGGCGAGATGGGACGTAGGCTGTGTTTTCGTGGTGCTGAAGCCATCTGTGCAGCACCTTGGATGTCAGAAGAATTCAGGCTGGTTGCAGAGTCAACACACAACCATTCCAGGCTACTTTAAACAGGGCAAAGAGCACCAAAATCAATAGATAATGGTGCTCAGACTGGAAATGGAGTCAATAAAATCACCCAGTAGATTCTGAGATGAACTAGAGAAGCAGTCTTTAACTGGCTGGTGATAATAGTGTAAAGCAGGATGCAGGAGACACTGCACAGGTAGGAACAAAGAGAGGCACTGGGGTTTCTGATGAGGGAGAAAAGAATTGAGAAAGACTCACTCATGGGGAAAGATGGCACTGCCACCTCTAGTGATACTGTGCCTGGCAAAGGGAGGGGATGCTTTGCATATAAGTTCAATTGTTTTTTGTTTTGAAACAGGGTCTCGCTATGCAGTTCAGGCTGGCTTTGAGCTCACGTTGTAGCCCATGCTGGCCTTGAACTTGCAATAATCCTCCTGCCTCAGCCTCCAGAGTGCAGGGATTACAGGCATGTGCCACCACGCCTGGCAATAAGTTCAATTTTGGATGCAGGAGAAGTGAAGAACACAAAAGTTGACTTGTTATAAACAAATACTACAGTCGGGCGTGGTGGCGCACGCCTGTAATCCCAACACTTGGGAGGCTGAGGTAGGAGGATCGTTGTGAGTTTGAGACCAGCCTGGGCTAAAAAGTGAGCTAAAGCTCAGCCTGAACTTCATAGTGAGACCCTGTCTCAAAAAGACAAAAAATAAGCCCCCTGGGCCATGCCCTGACTATAAAGGTGACCACTACAGTTCTAACTGCCCTCTGAACTGAAGGCCCCAGAGCTCAGACCCCTCCTACCTGCTGCTCCAACAGGAATGAAGGGGCCCAGGGCATACTCTGCCTTCTCCCTCTGGCCAGACCGTTATCTTCAAGGAGAAGCCCACATAATCATGACTATCGAGGAAAAAATAAAAGCCTATTGCTGGACACTGGTGCTGATCTGTCGGTCCTTCTTTTCAATCCTGGCCTTCCTTCCAGCTGTCACACCTCAGTGAAAGGAGTCACTGATGAGGAGGTAATGGCTATTTTTCACAGCCCCTAGGCTATAACTACTTGTTAGATCTTTCTTGCATATCTTTGTTTTCCTGAGAAACCACTTTGAAGATACCAACATGTATTACAGCAGCCATTGATAATTTCCTACCAATCTGTCCATAACTCTGTAATGTTTCTATGCTATTGTTCCTATGCTATTTAGTAAATGGATGTGTGTTTATTACTATGTGTTTTCAACAACAACCATTGAGAATAGTCAATGATTATTTAACTGATCACTCATGTATAGCTCTATTTGTTTCCCCTAGAAACCACTTTGAAAAAACCAAAGCATAGTACAACAACCATTGATAATTTCCTACCACTTTTTGTCTGTAACTCACTATTATTTGTCTATTTGTTTTCCTGAGAAACTATCTCGAAGATACCAATAGGTAAAATAACAACCATATATTGTCCTACCACTTTGTCTGTAATTCGGCAAATCCCCCTATTACTATGTTATTCTTCTTTTACTCTTTTAAATAAAAAAAGACAAAAAATAAATAAATAAACAAGCACTACATAAATTTTGTGAAATGCCTCAAGTAAATGTTTCCAATTTAGCCTGTAGGATGTTTTTCCTTATTAATATTCCTGGATGGCCTGGTTTGCACATTAGCTAGGGTGACTACATATCTGATTTTGCCCGTGACACAGTATCTTTCATTCCTATTTCCCTGATTTATTCACTTTTTGTCTTTTTTTTTTTGGTACCGGTAATCAAACTCAGGAACTTGTGCTTGTCAGGCAGGCGCTTGTGCCACTGATCTATATCCCTGGCCCCTTGATTTATTTATTAACTGTGCCCCTTTCATGCTCGAAAAATGTCCTGGTATGGACAGTGAGTCACATGGTCAACGGGCCTTAGAAGCACCGCTGTGAGCAAACTCACTGTACTTTAAATTTTACCGCACTAAGGAGGTGGTCTAAACATTTTAACAGCGGGATAGTGGGGTATAAGAGTTCACACTAAAGAAACACAGCAATTTCTATTCTGTTAGCAAGCTGTTTCAAGTTTTAGACTATTACCAAGGTAAAAAAAAATCTGTCATTTTAAGTTGATTTGTACGATACTTAGTGAAAAACCTAATATATTCTGGTTCTGTGCTGGGCATCCGGGATGTAAAGATGAAAAAATATCTCCACTCAAAACTGGCATATAATCTCATGGGGGTGTACATAGAAATCAAACAACTACACAGATGTTCAAAAATAGTGGGCTAAATATTATATCTGAGGAAAATAAAGGCGGGGCGTTGTCACCAATCTATCAACATAGTTTGTTCTATTGTCCACAACGAGGCGCCATCCTTTTAATGATACTTTTCCCCCTTTTAACTAAAATTGTCTTTATTTTGGCCTTGTTCTTCCTAAAATGTAACAGTGAATTTAGTAGTTTAGTTTCATAGAGATTAAATCTTCTTCTGAACTTCTATATCTCTCTCCATGCTGTAAGAGTCAACATAGATGCTATTTTCTGTATTTTATTGCCTTTATTATTATTATTTTTTTGGTCCTTAGGCACGAATGCAAGGGCTCACACTTGCTAGGAAAGTGCTCTACCATGGAGCTACACACTTAGTCCAGAGGCTACTCTTTATCTTTTTTTTTGTCTTTTTGAGTCAGGGTCTCTCTATGCAGTTCAGACTGGCCTTGAGCTCACTTTATAGCTCAGGCTGGTCTCGAACTCACAATGATTCTCCTGCCTCAGCCTGCTGAGTGCTGGGATTACAGGCGTGCACCACCAAACCCGGCCAGAGGCTACTCTTTGGCACCTGCCCCTGAAAGGTGTTTTTCAGACAGTGATTCAATTTTGGGTTGAGACCACCAGCCGAAGGACCATCCAAAGAGCCATCTTGAAAAATTCTTGAGAATCTTTGACACCTTTTTGCTTCCACACCACCTCTGAGATTGAGTTATAGTTTTCCATGTCTCCTGGTGCTTTGTGGGAGCAAAGCACCAAGAAAACCAACCAGGAGAGGAAGCCTACCTGTATGACAGCGGGTCCCAGTCCATCCAGGTGGGCAGTCACACTGGTAAGGAGCCACACAACGACCACCATTCAGACAGGGGAGAATGCATATTGCTAGAAAAAAGTGATTGAAAATTATTTGACCAAAATACACATGCTCAGCTATTTCAAGTGTTCACAAACTTTTTCCAGGAAGAAGAATGAAACCATGCAGAACCCTGCAGAGAATTTTCCTGTATGCCTTCTGCTTATTAATGAGTATCACTGGGAAAACACACTCAGGAAGTTAAGTCTGAATCCTCAGCCAGATGTACTATTGACTGTAATGCCAAATGCACTTTTTCAGTGAGGACACAGGAATGGATGCTTATTCAGTGCTTTGCTTCAGCTCTTCTCCACATAAGCAGTATGGCCTCCATCTATTGTCATTTCAAATTTCCATTACAAATTATGTAAAATGCTGTAAGAAGGTTTGGCTCTCTTGAGGCTGTCTTCTTGTAATAAATGTGAGAATGGGAATCTGATGGGCTTTTCTGTAAGCAGGGAAAGCAAAAGCATTTGCAACTGTTCAATTAGGACAACTTTTCCTTCATTTCCTAGAAATTGTGGGCTGATTAAAATATGTCTCCCCAATACTCTGCAGAATAATCATCCCTCCTAGTAGAAGAATCAGAGTTTGTTTAAAAGATGTGAGATCGTTTATCGCTTTATTGCACTCAATGTGTGGTTCTCTAAGCAGCAGAACTGGCACTGACTAGGAGCTGGTTAGAAATGTAGAATCTCAGATCCCAACCCAGATCTTCTGAATCTGTATTTTAGTAGCCTATCTCAGATCATATGTATTTATGTGGGATTCTGAGAAAGCCTGGTCTTGTGGAGGAGGGCAGACATATGCTCAGTCAGGTCTATAGGTGGAGTACTTCAGAGTAAATATTCTTGAGTCTTTGGACTCTTGGCATTATATAACAGGGTAAGCCTGGGATCTGCAAGTGAAAAGGAGTGGTTGAGGAGAGGGGGGAGGAAAAATGTGATTTTTCTTCTTTCTCAGTCATTGTGCAAATACCTGCTTTGATGAGTTGTTAGTAGCCTAAGTTTATTTCTAGTATACAATTTCCTTTACAGATCAAGTCACACCTAACAAGTTTGAGAGCATCATAAAATACCTAGCTTTCAGAAAAAACTAGACCAGCAGCCATCACATTAATTATACAATGGTTTATATGTATGACTCCCAATGAAATCTGATACTTTTATCTTTTCATACTGACACTGAAGCATTACAGTTTAAACATTAAAAAAGTTTAAACTACTTATTTACACCCCCATGGAAGCTGAAGCTCAACGTATTTTTACAGGAATCAAAATTCTATACTAATTTGCCAAGTATTGTTGTATAGATCATAAGTACCACTTTCCTTATGCTGTGATTTATATCTGGATTTCCCTCCTTATCCTCCTGGGATCAGAGGCAGGGCTTGTGGAAGGTGACTGGATTATGGGGAGTAGGCTTGGTGTTGGGAGATAGGGCCTGATTGGAAGAGAGGAGTCCCTGGGGGCATGGCCTGGTAGGGCCTTACCTCCCTCCCTGGTTCTTCCTTTCAGTCTCTGCTTCCTGTTCCCCATGACATGAGCAGCTTTCCTCTGCCTAGGTCCTTCCACCATGCCGCTGACCATGCAAGGGCTAAAATATGTGCTAAAATAAAGCTTTAAGTTGTGAGTGTCAGATATTTTGTCCCAACAGTAAGGAAAAGGGCTTCTATATTCTCGCCCCTGCCTTGCACTAGGAATTGAACTCTGGGTCTTTGCACTTAACTTCATGTTTAGCTTTTTTATTTTAATTTTTGTTTTGAGACAATGTCTCACTAAGTTGCTAAATTGCCCAGGCTGGATGGACATAAATTTGCTGAGTGCCGGGATTTACACGCACCATGCCCAGCTCCTCACATACTTAATTAGGAGGAACTATTCCTAATGACAGAGTGAGTGGTGGGCTGCAAATATTCCCTGCAAGGTTCAGTGTTATCCAAGGCCATGCACTTACACCAAGTGAACCAATGGCTGGCATGGTGCACAGCAGACCTGGGCTAAGGGAAGAAGAGGCCTGGAGGACTCCTTTATAAGCTCCTCCCCATGAAGACTCTTTTAAATGCCTGCCAGGAGGCACGTGACAATAACTTCAGATGGATCTGGACAATTGCATTTCAAAGTTGTTAATATTCCAGGTCTTCTACAACCTATTGACATTTTAGATCAGTCCTATGCGCTCTGTGTACTTCAAAGATTTAAGTCAGCAGATTCTTTCTGGCAGTGAAGTCAGTTTCTAGGCAAATTATCAGGGCCCAAAGTAAGATTTGAGGACAGACTTACGCTCTTCACAGAGACGGCCCATCCAGCCATCTGGGCAGGAACAAGCATTGGGGCGCTGGCAGACACCTCCATTTTGACATGGGAATCGACAGACAGCTGAAAAGGAAGCAGGAAGAGTCATAAACATAGGGAATTCTGCAAGGGTGGTTGTCAGACAAAAGAGTGCTCATTCACAGTTTATTATATGTCCTTGGCTCAAGCTTTAAGGAAGAAAAACAGAACAAAATCTCAAGAGGAAATGTCAATATCTAGAGAAGTATATCCAGAAAAGTAAACATTAGTTGTCACCATTACAGTTGCCCCTAGCTTTATTGAGGTATAATACATAAATAAAAACTGTGTATATCTAAGATTCACATTAGGGTGACCTTGAACTCACTACATACCCCAGGCTGGCCTCAAACTCTCAGATATCCTCCTGCCTCAGCCTCCCATGAGCAAGAATTACAGATGTGGGTCACCATGCCTAGTCTTTCAGTGTCTTCTATCTTTTAAAAAAACTCCCTCGCTTTACATTTCTCCAAATAACCCCACATAAATACATGCAAGTCAACTAGTTTATCTCAGAGTCAGTAATGATAGTGAATTAATACTCTGCCCCCTTTCCCATTCAAGCTCTAAAGAGTGGTTTGCCCTTGCTTTCATTATGTCTTAGACTCCTCCTTACTCTTCCGACTATAGTACTCTAGCGTCAGCTGTCCACACATCCTTAAATGACTCCAGTTTACCCACTCTCATCTCACTAACCAAGCCACCAAGGGCCCTGGTTCTAGCTGCTCTTTTACTTGTCCTTCCTGAGCATTAGCCATGGTTGGCCATTTTTCTCTTCTTTCCAAAAATATCTCTTCCTTTGTATCCTGGGCCACTCATCCCTTCTGGTTTTCTCTCACTTTGCTGGATCCGCCCTCTCCTGTCCCTTCCCTTTCATTCTTTTTTTTTTTTTCTGATATCTATTGGTTTATTGAAAGGAACAGTGAATGCTTAAATTTTTTTTCTTGACCAATTTTGCATGCTTATATCTGGTAATCTGAACTAATTATTTTAATTTTTATTTATTTTAAAGAGAGTTTTAAAAGGTCGTTCTTGTTTTTGCTTTGTTTTGTTTTCCTTCTTGATGTGAAAATGATAGTGTTACTCAGAGTCCCTTCCCTGGACTTCTCACCTATTTCTCTATGAGGAAGGGCTGGGAGGGCGGAGTTTGAAGGATACAAAGTAGCAGATGGATACCATAAACCAGCTGGGAGATCTAATGTTAAATAAGAGGATCTTAAGTAATAACACTGTGTTGTATTTTAAAGTGTAGCCCAAATGAGTAGATTTTTAGGTGTTCTTGCTACAAAAAAGGAACTCTGTGTGATGATAGATATGTTAATTTTCCTCCATACAACAACCATTTTACTATCTACATGTATCTCATAATATCATATTTCTTAAATATACACAGCACCTTTTTATATAAAGGAAAGTACAGAAAGCCCCAATATACTTTTCTGGCTCATATCTTTGACTGCTATGTGAAAAAAAAAAATCCTATGTGAGATTTCAACACGATATTCAGAAGGACATCTCAAGCACGTATATATCTCGAGTATGTATATGTAGGTGGGCAGATAGATATAAAATATATATTCCTATATGTTCTCATTTAGAAGACATGGAAAATGCTTATCTTCTTATGCAGAAAAATGCAGAGTACAAATAAATACACTATTCTCTAATTCCCTCTGCCTCTATTCAGAATGCCCTTCTTTCTTTTCTCTCCCTGGATAATGGCTTTAAGACCTAACACCAGGTTTAACATTCCCTACTAAGCCTTCCCAGGTATTCCCACCCCCCACATGAGGACCGGTCAGCTTTATCCACAAGACGGGCTCTCATCTCTTTGATGCTA
>NW_004955419.1:16661567-16759984 GCF_000276665.1 Chinchilla lanigera | reverse complement strand
GAACTCACGACCTTGTGCTTGCCAGGCAGGCGCTTTTGCCGCTGAGCTAAATCCCCAGCCCCTATTTATGTACGTTTTGATATCATTTCTTTTTTTCCTCTAGTAGACTATGAGCTCTCTGAAGGACAGAATCCCACAAAGCCTGGCTGATGTCTTGGCTTGGAGTAGCTGTTCAGTGTGTGCTTACAAAACCAGTGAAAACCAGAGCCCCACCCCTGGGGAATCGCTGCAGAACTAGTCCCATGTGGACAACCCACCCACCACCTTGATTGTTTCAGTTTTCTGTTATGACAGTCTTTCCCACTAGCATAGTTCTTGACTAGAAGTATGTATTTATTGAAGGAATAAAAATAATTCTTGAGATTTTAAAATAATTTTATTAGAAAAGTGTAAATTTTAGAGAGATTTTAGAAAGATAGACTTGAATACCTTATTACTCTTTTCATTTTTGCATAATTTCAAGCATAAAAACTAAGAGTTTTATGTGTAAGCTTTCAAAACAAATAATAAAGTTAAGGAAAATGACAGTTATTAAGGGAAAATTTTCAGCCAAGGATAACTAAAGCAGTGAAAATTTGATGCATACGGATTGCTTGTTCTAGTGGACTTTTATATACATTTCCTTGCAGCTTCACTAAGAAACAGCCATTCAAATATTTCCTTACCTCTGCAGATAGGAGGTGATGTCCATGTTCCATTTTCTAGGCAAACACTCCGTAGGGAACCCTCCAGCATGTACCCACTATAACAGGAGTAGGTGATCATGTCCCCATACTGGTAATATATACCTCGAGCAATTGCATTTTCTACATGAGTTGGTGGGCCACAGGAGATTTCTATAGGAAGACCAAACAAACAAATTAAGCCAGTGCTACTAATCCAGACTGAATACACAATCTCCTCTCTAAGGCTGAATTAATTTAAAAAGCAAGATAAAATGCATAAAGGGAACATTAATATCCAGAATAGTAGGAACTAAGAGTTATCTGCTGCTGTTTAGAACAATTATATGTACAAGATCAAAGGATTTTTGCCCTCTGATTCAAATACTGAAGCTGCACTATTTTGATCTCAAGGAAAGAAGTCTGTAGGAGACCAAAAATGAGCTCATGTATGTCACCAAAGAAGTGGCTGCATGACAATGTCAATCTAGGATGCTTTTATCAAACTGGACGAGGAAAAACAAGACAATTGTACCCCATTGTTTCAGAATAAAGACCATAAACAGCAGTACAGTACATCCAATCAGGAATGTTTTAGTTGTTCTTGGAACACTGCCTGGCACACAGTGAAAGTTTGATGCATATTTGCAAAAGGAGCACATGAATAAATATTTAGCCTGTGGATGAGGCTTATGAAATCCAGTTTCTCATCAGTTTCTTCCTGTGCGGTGCTGTAAAACAGTGGTGCTCTACTTTTGCTATCTGTGAAACTGAATAACAGTCGTATTGTTTAAAAGAGACACATGCTTTCTATTCAAATAAAATCTTTTGCTTTAGGATCTTATAAGAAGCCTTAAGGTAACTAGTATATGCTGGGGTGGATCTTAAGGCATCCTGACTGGATTGAAGGGAGGAATCTAGTCCATTTCCATTTGTGTAAAGTTTAATTTTTGGAAGCAAAGTCTTCCTAGCCTGGGCTCTAAAAGGTCACCTTGTTGTCATAATACTATTAAAACTTGATAAAGGGATGATAAATTTGTATAGTCTTTCTAAATTTTCTTTTCCTTCTAAGTGGGACAAAATGCCTACTCTGTATCAGAAACTGAAAAGAAATGAATGAGGAAAATGCTGACTCTTTGCTCAGAGAAGTCGGGAAAGACAGACAAAGGAGTATCACACAACCTAAAGTGAACTGCAGGACAGGAAGGGACACCGTACAGCAGGGATACTGGGGTGGACGTATCTATGCTCCAGTTCACCAAGGGATGAAGTGCAGAATAAGTGCATTTGGACTGGGCAGGCTATAAATCTTGGGTGGGTCAGAGGGGAAAAGCTCCAGCTTCGGGAGCTGATCATGAGCTGAAGGTTAGTTTATAGGAGTCTGAAAATCAAAGCCCAGGTTTCATTGCACCTCTACTGGAATCGTGTGAGGTTCTCATTAAAAATGTACATTTCTGGGCTTCTTGGCTTACACATCTGAGTTTTACATACTCTCCCAGGAGAAAAAAAATCTTACGTTAACATTTTACTCTTTGATAGAGATAAATGTCGAAGGCAGGTGAGCAGAATGAGAAGGTTGCCGATTAGGAGAGGGAAGGATATTTGGTTTTAAGCCAAAGACTTCCCATCTAACAGAAAACACAAAAGAGGATTGAAGGTACCAAGCAACAGGAAACTGTCTCCTCTCCAAGGCCACGCCTGACCCACAGTGAGAGCACTGGAGAGTAATTAAGCATGCATGGAAGGACTGTAATTGCATTTGTAACAAGTGCACGTCTCTTCTTACTCTTTCCCCCTGTGGCCTGAATGGTAAATCTCTGCGAGCCAAGGCCAATGTGGGGAGATGTGGGCAGAATGAGGTCACTTGGCCTGCTTCCTTCAAGCTGCCAGCTCTAAACCAGACTGCAGGCCGAAGAGAAACTTCAGTTGAACACACTTAATTCTTCGCATTGCATCAGCGGTAGATTTTCTAAGTATTTGGGACCCAAATCTCACCTAAAATTATAGTCCACGTTTACCTGGGAGAAAAATCAACTTTTGAATGCTACAATAAGCTACTAGTTCAAAATTCAGGGGTTCAGGCTAATGGGTATCTCTTCCTCATCTAGAGGTGGGGATAATATGGTAGACATCAATTTATCTCTTCTTGATAACAAACCCATAAGATAGGTATTACTGGCATGATTAACAAATGAGACTCAGAAAAAGTAAGGCACGAATATGAGTTGAGAGTTAAAATCCTTGAGGACAGGATTCCAGGACAGATCTTCATACTCACACTCCCAATTCTAAGCTGATTAGATGGAGTGTGGGTGTTCTGAATGGAGACCCTCGTGGGCATAATATACTGGCCCTATGCTATGTAGTCCAGTGTCTTGAAAGTGGGTAGACCCAATAGACATTTTTATGGATTGCTGTTGAGGGAATAGAGCGGGCAACAGGGAAGCTGGAGGGTGGGAAGCTGGGCAGGGAAAGTTTTAAGAGCAGGTAGAAAGTGCACATTGAGAGATATCACAGGTTATCACAGGTAGCAAGGGACTTTGTCACACTGTGCCATGTAATGTCACAACCTACATCAATAAACACCATGCCAGCCCAGTGGTTCCAAAACTGTGGTTCTTAGAGCAGCAGTGTCCTAATCAGCAACACCCAGGAGCTTGTTAAAACTCCCAGACTTAGTGAGTCAAGAACTCTCAGGCTGAGCCCCCAGCGACGTGCCTTTTAGAAAACTTTCTAGGTTGTAAAACAAGCTCAAGTTTACAAACCAAAGATTAATTTTTGTATCCACAAAGGTCTTACAGCTTATTAAGGGATAGTTTGGGGATTCTGATAAAAGTGGAAAAAATATGTACTTTAAATTTAATTTCTTGCTTATGCTTAAAAGAGCACACTTTGAAAACCTGCTCAGTGAACCCTGTTCGGGTAAGTATTAGCTTAATTCTCAAAAGACTTTTTTTCTTTGTTCCAGGAATTGAACTCAGGGCCTCACACTTGCCAGGCAGGTGCTGTGCCACTGAGCTACATCCCCAGCACAAGGAAAGACATTTTAAAAAAATGTTTGTGATTCAGAGTTCTTTTATAACGATTTTAAACATTGTTAATGAAGAAGATGATAAAATGACAGTGTGAAAACCTAAATATCTGCAATTAAGTTTCTTTACTGGATAAAACCTCGCAAAGATGAGAAAGCATTTCATGCTAATGGCAGTCACTAGGTCCCCCCTGCTGACTCACTTTCACATTTGGTGCTGGTCTGTGTCCACGTCTCATCAGGGCTGCAGGTAATGACACCTGGGCCCTTGAGTAGGAACCCTTCTCTACACCTGATAGACACATTCTGATCAACATAAAACTCCTTTTCAGAGAGCAGAGCATTCTCCGGAATCACAAAAGGGACAGGGCATGGATTGGCTGTGAAAAGGAAAAGAAAATTCTTACTGTTATTTCCCCCTTTTTCCTAATTTATTTCTTTAAAGGCAAAGTAGACTCCTGATGGTTTCTCAGTGATGATAACTAGTTTTAAAATAGCTAGAACTTCAAGTTTTCTCTTTCTTCCTCTTCCTTCCCCCTCCCTCCCTCTCTCCCTCTAGCTTTGTCTCTCTCTGTCTCTATCTCTGTCTCTGTCTCTCTGGATTTAACCCAGAGCCTTCCCACTGGGCTATATCCCCAGTTCCATATTCCCTTTTGTATTTTTCAAGACATGGTCATGCTAAGTTGCTAAGTGGCTCAGGCAAGGCTTAAACTTCCTACTTCAACCTCCACAAACATTAAGCACAGACTTGTTTTGAATCCACAGCAAATAATTTGTACAGATAAAATCAGGCAGGATCTGAAGACACATGTTATTTAACTCCTAATGAAGGTTCTACAAGTCTAAAGTGGAAAAGTAAATAGTTATTTGAAAGTATAATGCGCACCATTATTTTAGACTGTTTTTTATGAGCATGGAGGCAACAAAAGACATACTAGAAATCGAGGGTGTATTCCCTTAAATTTGGAGAATATTAATAGCATGGTAAGTTATTTTATCAGATTTCTTTATTGAACATCCTGTAGAAAGATGGACCCAGAGAATCATTAGATGTTTCTGTGTGAGCAGACTATGGCTTCAGACTTACACTGCTATGGGTAGAATATTAAGACCTCAATGTACAGTTTGCAAGCCTTATTGATAAAGAATGATTCATGTTTTTAAGCCTGAAGGAAACACAGGAACTAATGGTGCTAGGCTTGTTTAGTGCAAGTGTGTGACAGCATATCAATGCATATTCCAAATAATTTTAGTTTTTCTGATTTTAAATGGGCTAGAAGGTTACAGAACTATGATACACTTACTTTAAGCAGAGTTTTTTCAGCTTTATCTTGTTTGAGAATACTGTTTTCATTCAAGTGATTATACCTATCTTTATTTACCATATATATTTTATTATATTAATATTACATTTTAAACTTTTTTTATTCTTTACCCCTTTCCTATCCTTAATAGAATTCATTATACACAGTCAATTTTCATTAACACATTTATGCATAGCATCATTTTTGTAGTGCTCATGACAATAGAACATAATAGAAAATTTTTTTTTCAAATTCTTATTCCTTGAAATTTTCTAGGTAACATATAGGAATTTAATGCAAAAATTCAAAAACCGCAATCTTCTGCATACATGGGTTCAGCTGCATTTTTTCATAGTGTTCTGAACTTGTAATTAGCCAGAAAACCTGATAAAAGCTGATTCCTAGGATGTTTTAGGCAATACAAGTGGATTTGAAAAAATACTTTGTCAATGTGGTTCGACAGGCACGTTACTGCCTTCTCCGGGCTAATCTCTCTGATCAGCAGTTTCCCTTGTTTTATGTGGGGGAAGCTAATCATGAACCTGAATCTGATTAAACTGTTCCTAAAGTCAACACACACGTTTGCAGAGAGGAACTGGGTGGCTCCACGTGCCGTTGTCAGTGCACCATGCCGTGGGGAGGCCTTCAAGGCTGTAGCCTCGGTGGCAGGTGTAGGTGACGCTGAGTCCCGTGGTGGTGTTTTCCACGTCGACCTCCCCATTCAGAAACCCAGAAGGAGCTCTGCACCTGGTCTCTAAAAGAAAGCATAAGATCTTTCTGTTAAACATCCTCCAAACTCTCTTTTCTTCTTCTGCTGTAGTTGTTAAAGGAACCTAATGCATAATGTACAGAAAATACTACACAATAACATAAAATATTGCCGTCTACTTGTGTGTAAGATATGATACTCACTCCTAGAGAAAAGTAGCTTCTATAAGTATTGTATTCATATGTGCTCACAATTAAAGTCTGCTATTTTGTCCACTTTATGTCAGCTGTTTATATGTTGTTAATAATGCTTAATAATGCTAAGGATAGTGGGCAGTATGGATGGGTAGGTGGGTAAAACAAACTTAACATGTGGTAAGTTGCAACCATGGTCAACAACTTTCCATACAATACCAAAAACTTTTTTTTTACATAATTCTTGGATTGTTAGTCCAGATAGAAATATAGGTCACCCAGTTAAAGTTGATTCCCATTTCAATACAAGTATGGTTCAAAAACTGTGTGGAACAGAATTTATTTTTTAAAATTATTTTTTATCTGAAATAAATTGAAATGAATATCCTGTATTTTTTCCTCCTAAATCTGGCAGCATTACTTAGGCAGCTTTGAGGTTGTCCCAATTAATAGTTGAAAAGTGAGTCTCAGCAATGTGAAATAATTTGGTCAAGGCCATGCTGCATCTAAGGAGAGAGAAAAAATAAGCTGACTAAAAAGTAAAATAGAATAGAAAAGCATCAGGAATGGGGACCTGTGAGCTCAGGGGAAGTCAGAGTGAAGGGCATTTTGTCTGGCTTTTCTGGGTGGTGTAAACTTCATATCCTGATGAAATCATATATAGCTATGACAAAAGGTTTTAAATCGTGAAAAATGTTATTACCAGGAATGTGCTAGAAGGAAATGCCCTTTCTGAAGAATCTTAAAAAGTGGATCTGAGTTTTAATTTTATAATTTTTTGGAAGTAGAGGAAGTGGGTTAGACCAGTGATCTTCAATTTCAGCTTTATATTAGCTTCTGGGAAGCTTTTATATTCATGGGCCTATACTAGACTAAATGAATCAGTATCTCCATGTTGTGGCCCAGTTTTTAGTATTTTATTAAAAGCTCCCCAAATGATTGTAATGTCCATTCAGAATTGAGGGACCCTGGATTAGATGCTAGCTGACTTTTTTGGACTTCTTTCAGCCTGTTGATTTTTTCATGTACTGGGACCATGGACCTTAACCTTTGCTGTACTTCACAATTCCCTGGAGAGCTCTATGAAGGTACAGATGCTTGTTCCGCCCTGAGAGATTTAACTGGTACAAGGTGCTGACTGGGCACTGGGAATTTTCAAAGCTCCCTAGGATAGTCCAGTATGCTGAAAGCTAAAATTTAAAGGCCTAAGGTGGAGCTTTGCAAACTGCAGTGTCCAAGGGCACTGTCTAGGAGTCTTATCAGAATGCAAGACCTGAGGTTCTGAATTGTGAACAAGATCTCAGGTGCCACTGTAGTCTGTGGGCTGCATATGGAGAAGCACCAGTTTAGGGAATCCTACTGATTTGTATGGGCTTCTCTGACAGCTGATAATAGATATCAACAAACTCAGTGACTTAGTGAGCTATAAAAGAGGCTGGGGATTTAGCTCAGCGGCACAGCGCCTGCCTGGCAAGTGTGAGGTTGTGAGTTCGATTTCTGGTACTGGAAAAACATGAAAAGCAAAACAAAACAAAAAGAATCTTACAGGTAAAGTTTCGCAGTATGCATACTTTTCCCCTAGAAATAATTGTACTTTTATATATAGAGAGAAAAAATACAATAAAATATCAAAATATTAACAGGTTTTACCTTTGAGTGATGGGATTAAAATTATTTTATTTTGGCCTATTTATGCTATTTAGTGTCTGGAAATTAACTCACATGACTCTAATAATTTAGAAAAAAAAAGATAAGTCATAGGATATAATAAGCTATGTATACAGGGATGTAGCTAAGTGGCAGAGTATTTGTCTAGTGGTTGTGAGGTTATACACTTATTCTATCACCATTTTGCATTTGTGGGATGAAAAGTCAACCATTATCCTTGTAACTCAAAGCCAAAAAAAATCCCCTCACCAACACATGATGGCTTCAAAAGCAAGTCATGTATGATTCTTTTCCATGCCTCACTCCCCTTGTCTGCACATACATGCACACTTTTTGATCATAAGTAGCTTACGGAAAAATGCTATTATCAAGAACATCCAAGGTCTTACATAAATACTAATTCCTGTGACTTGAGATGTTACTCAATATTTTAAAAATATTCTTCTATGTAATAGTTATTCAAGGTTTTTTTTTTTTTTTTTTTTCGGTACCGGGAATCAAACTCACGACCTCGTGCTTGCCAGGCAGGCACTGTGCCGCTGAGCTAAATCCCCAGCCCCTTATTCAAGGTTTTGAGGGTTCAAAAAGTTGTCATTCTCCTCTGAACTGCAACCACATAACAGTCTTTAAAAGACTTAAGATTCCTGTATATACACGAAAGTATCTCATTTATCTACCTCTGCTATGCTTGGAACAACAGGCAAGAGGGATTTAAGATCGTGGAATCCCTGTGCCCGCTCCACCACCAACTTGGTCTCTGATGATGGCCAGGCCACTTCACCTCTCCTAGCCCTCCTTGTTTGTCAGTCAAAGGGACTGAAGTAGATCATCTACGAGGCTCTTCTATGTTGAGAATTTGATGATTCTATCAGATCACCTAGAAAAAAACTAGAAAGCTAGAATTGATTTGAAACTATCATCTTTAAAGACATTGTCATTTGGAAGAGGAAGCATATGGGCCACAGACTAGGGATGAAGTCATGTGGATTAACCTACATGTTGCCAAAGAATTTAGCTGTTCTCATAAAATGAGTTAATGCAACTTTCCATGTAAATTTGTTTGACAGATGTTCCATCAGCACTTAAGATGTCAGAATTCTCTGGTATTGCCATCAAGAACAACAGCCCTAGGCCTTTTTATTTGTACTTATCTGGGGAGAAACCGCACAAAAATGCAAATAACCACAACAACTATCTAGTTCCTAAACAAAATGTTTGCCGTCCCAGAGTGAGTACTCTTGTGCTGTATTCCAATTAATCATTAATCCTACTGTAGTGTTTGACCCTTTCATTAGTTTGGTGGCCTTGAGCAAAGGCTCATCCAACTTTCTCCTACAGTTTATTGAATTGGTTTGGAAATAGAAAAATAATTTTTAAAAACTGGGGGTGGGAGTGTAGCTCAGTGATTAGAGTGCTTTACTAAGCAGGCTTGAAACCCTAGGGCTTCCACTTCCAGCATAAAGGAAAAAAAAAAAAGGCTGGAATTTGTGCACACACAGATACAAGAATTTTCCAAAAAAAAAAAAAGAACAGCAAAACTGATGTGGAAATAAAATGTAGCCGCACTGTTATTTTGTGTCCTCAGAATCATTTTTGGAGCCACTGTCACTTCACTTACTTCTACATGTTGCTACCCCTCCACTCCACCGTCCGTCCTCTTGACAGACACACTCTCTGTTCCCCTGTGAATCGATGGAGAAAGGTTATTTGCAAGATCATAATTCTATAACAGAAAGATAGTAAGAGAAGGCAAAGCAATCTTAGTTATAGACTTGAATGTTTTGGCATTAAGTGCTAAATAAATATAGTATATGAAGCAAATACAGGATAAGGAGTAGGTTTAGATTTTGAAAAACATTTTTATCAAATTACATTAAAATTCACCCCTGGTAAACCACTGTAATTTAGGTATAGATTTTGCTTTATCTTCTATTTTCAATGACAACTAAGTACAATCTGTAGCAAAGACTGACAAAGAATGGATGAGAAAAGTCCAAGAGGTATATTTTCATAATGTACTATAAAAATATTTGTAATTGTTTTATCTTTCAATACTTGACAGGCACAGCAAAGAATATGAAATATATTGGTATGAGGACAGAATTTTTGAACAGTGTACCTCATTTTATTAAACATAAACTTACCTTAATGAGGATCTGTGCATTTAAAGTTTTAAATGTTTTTGGTAAAACCTTTCTAAAATTTATTTCTCTGCCTTTGGAAATATAGCTTCCCTTTATTAATGTATATATGTATGCATTTTTTCCAAGGATTGAACCTAGGACCTTCGATTCTTTCAAAGCTCAGATGGCTGACAACCCCTTGGATTGTTTCTTCATTTTCTATTCTGTTCCACTGACTTGCATGTCTGTTTTTGTGCCAGTACATTCTGCTTCTATCACTGTAACTTGGAAGTATAATTGGCAGTCTAAGATTGTGAGGCCTCCTGCTTATTTCTTGCTACTCAAGATTGACTTTGCTACTCTGGATCTCTTCTGATTGCATGTGACTTTTAGGATTGCTTTTTCTAGTTCTTTCAGTATACTGTTGCTATATTGATTGGAATTTCATTAAATCTATATATCTGTTTTGATAGCATGGACATTTTGACAATATTGGTTCTGCCTCTCCAGGAATAGGCATACTTTTCCATTTTCTGATGTCTTCTTTGATCTCCTTATTCAGAGTACTATAATTTTTATTATAGAGATCTTTCATTTCTTGGTTAGGTTAATTCTAAAATATTTAATTTTTCTTGATGCTATCATGAATGATATTGTTTTCTTAATTTCTTTCCCAGTAAGTCCATTACTGGTATATAGGGACAGTAGTGATTTCTGTGTATTGACTCTATTCTGCTATGTTATTGAATTTATTAATTCTAAGAGTTTTTCAGTGAATTTTTTTGGACATCTACATAGAGTATCATGTCATCTGCAAATAATCCTAATTTGACTTCTTCCTTTGCTATACACATAGTTTATTTTTTCTTCTTGCCTGATCACTTTGGTTAATGTTTCAAGAACTATACTGAACAGGAATGGTGATAGTGGACATCCTTGTCTTGTTCCTGATTTTAGAGGGAAAACTTTCAGTTTTTCCCATTGAATATGATGCTATCAGTAGGTTTGTCATAAATGGGCTTTTATAAGATTGAGATAAGGTCCTTTTCAACCTGTTTTGTTCAGAGTTCTTGTCACAAATGGATGTTGGATTTTGTCTAGGGCTTTTTCTGTATCTATTGATATGGTCATTGAAAGAATTCAACTACCACCGTCCTAGGCTGACCACAGACTATTGCAACATCACTACCTAGCACAGCTGCACTATAGCAGCCACCACCAGTGGATGTTCTCAAGGCTCACCCTTGGGGAATCATTACCCTTTCTCAATCCTTGATCTTGGCAGGCAGCCATAACCTCTTTTCACTGAACTGCCTCCCATCATCCTATAAAAGACCCCACAGCCTATATGAGAAGATCTGGTCTGATCTCAAGGCCAGAGTGGTCCCTCTCAGGTTTGTTCTGAAATAAACCTGTCTGGTTTGAGCTCATACCTTTGTTTCTCTTCCTTTTTTCTCCCTAACAATCATATGAGTTTTGTTTTTTGTATGTGGTGAGTTACATTTATTAGTTTGTGTACGTTGAACCATCCTTGCATCTCTGCAATGAAGCCTTCTTGGTCATGATCTATGAGCTTTTAAATAATTAGTTGCATTCTGTTTGCCAGTATCTTTTTTTTTTTTTAAATAAAGTTTATTGAAAAGCAACTGTACTTCCACTTTATGGTAACAAACAAAGAAACCCACATCATTTATAAGAGTATTAAAATATGAACTAGTGATAAATCTCACCACAAAATTGTTCACCAGTATCTTGAGGATATTTGCATCTACTATCATTAAAGAGATTAGCCTTTAGTTTTCTTTTTCAGTTGAGTCCTTGTCTGGTTTTGGAATCAAGGTAATTCTAACTCAAGTCTAGAAGCTTTAGCATGTGGATTCTGTGATAGTCTTTTCTTTGCTTAGAGTCTGGACAGCATATTGTTTTGAAATTGTGGTCCAAATAAGCAAGATGTGTGAAAAGGAGTTTCCTTTTATTTGGTTTTTATTTGGATTGAGTGATATCCTTCTTACTGCCCTCTTCCAAACTATTTTTCCTTGAAGTAATAGTTTAATTATTATTAAATCTCTTGCAAAATTGCCATTTACTTCAGTGGGAAGGCTCTGCCCTGACTTTCCAATAAATTTATTTCTAATAAATTTTCCACAAATTTAAATGTTCTTAAAAAGATATATGCAATATTTTCTTCTTATTAAGATAGAAGAAATGTTGGAAAATATAAAAGAAAAATAGTAACTTTCCCTGGATCTTTCATTCAGAGATATTGTTAGCATTTATGCCTTTTCTTTCTTTTTGTTTCCTGTTTGTTTTGTTGTGTTGTGTTGTGTTTTGTTTTGTTTTGTTTCTTTGGTTGTTTGAGACAAGGTCTTACTGTGCAGTTCAGGCTGGCCCTCCACTCACTATGTAGGCTAGGCTACCCTGGAACTCACAGCGATTCTCCTGCCTCAGGCTCTTGAGTGCTGGGATTACAGGTGTGAACCGCCATGTCCAGCAACACTTGTGATTTTCTATGCACAGGAAAATATACTTTTCTAATTTGTGAATTACTTTTTATTAATTTGGAAAAATAGGTGAGAAATAGTTAAAACTAGCTCTTAACCGGTCATTTGATACTTCCTGAGTGGATTTTACTAATGGATTTTACTCACTTTAGTCAATATCTGCTTCTTGTCTTTAGTCAACATAGCAAAGGTGGGCACTGCATCTACACGATAAACACTGGGAATAGCCTTAGGCAGGGTAGGTCAGTTTTCCAGCATCATTTGCCCAGCAGAGCAGAGACTGTACTGGAGCCCTATCAAGTCAAAAATCTGATTCTTAGCCACTTTCCCAGCCACTAATCTTTGGCATCTGGGGTGCTTGTTAAGAATTCAAAGCTCTTGCACAGCAAGTGATTATAGTCAATTAGAATTATTATATATTTTAAAACTAACTTAGAGTGTACATTTCAAAGGTCTCATCATGAGAAATGATAGATAAATGAGGTGACGGGTATGTTTAAATCATAGCACCTTACATACATAATATATAGTCCATTACATACACATGCTATATGTATGACAAACACATTGTACCCCATAAATGTGTACAATAACGTTATGGAAATCAATAATGGTATTACTAACACATTTTTGAAAGTCCAAATTCAGATTCCATTTGGTTCAGAGGATCTTAGCCTAGGAATAAATACTCCTTTTCCTTTCTTTTTTTTTTTTTTTCGTTTTTTTTTTTCCAGTACCAGGAATCAAACTCATGACCTTGCTCTTGCCAGGCCGGTGCTGTGCTGCTGAGCTAAATCCCCAGCCTCTCCTTTTCCTTTCATAACTTTGTAGATGATTCTTAAGCAGGTGGTAGTGAACCATACTTCTGGAAACACTGCATGATGTCATATACCAGCGGCTCTTAATCCTGGGTGCAGGATTAAGGTTCTAATGTGTTCTAATGTTCTAATGTTCTAAGGTTCTTAGAACCACTTGAGAAACTTAGAGAAAGATATTGTTGCCCTAGACCTAACCCACAAAATATTGAACTAATTAGTTGGGTATGAGTGTGGGCATTCACATTAAAGAAATACAGTCTTGTGGGAAAAATTCAAATGTATGAAAAATTAGAATAGTAGAACAGTAGAAATAAGAGTATCAGAAACTCATATGTAGACAGGACATAGCTTAAAAAATTAGCTCAATCTCGTTTAATCTAAGTCCTACCCCTTTTTACTAACCTACATTCTTCTAAAGCAAATCCCTGATGACATCAGGTCCCACATGACATGAAATCATTTAGCAATATTATTTTCAGTATTAATCTCTAAAAGACAGGGGTTTTTAAAAAATTATAACCACAAAATAACATTACACTTGAAAAGCAACAATTTCTATCAATAAATATATTCAGTGTTTAAATTTCTAATCATTGCATAAATATTACTTTTACTTAGTTTTTACAGTTCATTTGAATGAGACCAAAATAATATCTACATATAGAGATTAATTTGTGTGTATGGTGGTTAATATTACGTACTCTGGAGTACCCAGATTAAACATTGTTTCTGGATGTACCTTACAGTGAAATGAGCATTTGAATCTGTAGACTCAGTAAAGTAGACTACCTTCCCCAGTGTGGCTGGGGATAATCCAATCCATTGAGGGACTAAGTAAAACAGAGTAGAAGGAGGACATCATCTCCTTTTCATTGCTGCACTGCTTGAGTTGGTACCTCTCATTTTCTGAACTCAGACTGATATATACCATTGAATTACCTTGTTCTTAAATTTCAGTCTTCGACTGAATAGTGTCACTGCCTTGCCTGGGTCTAGCCTGCAGATGGCACATCATGTGGATTTACCTTCATACTTTTGTGAGTCAATTCTCACAATCCTACTCCCTGTCTCTCTCTTTCTCTCTTCTATTGGTATTGTTTCTTCAGAAAATCCTAACATAGTGTCTCTGTATGTCTCTAAAACTATTATAGTTTCATCTTCATTTCCCCCCTCGACTCTGTCAATTTACTTCAGACTGGAAAAACCAGATCATCTGTTCTGTAGATGTTCCCACAGACAGGGTATTGTTATTGCTCTTGTTGTTTTTGAGACAGGGTCTTGTCATGTAGCCCAGGCTGGCCTTGAACTCATTATGTAGCTCAGGATGGCCTTGAATTTACGGCGGTGCTCCTGTTTCACTGTCCCATGTGCTGGGATTATAAGTGTGCAGCACCATACCTCGCTTCACAGATGGGATTTTGCTGGTTGCCCTACTATATTGTTTCTGATACTGTATGTTAGATTTAGAAACTAGATATAATTCAAACTTGATTTTTCTTTAGCAAGTAGGACAGTTCCTTTTCATAAACAAAGTTGTGATTTTCTTTATTCAGAGGTATGTAATGTCTGGTTGTCTTTTTTTATGATATCAAGCAGCTATGGTGATCATAACTTAAATATACTAATTCTGGTATTTAAATTCATTCCTTTAATAACTGGAATACTTTTATAGAGGTATATCTATAATTTAGTAATTCTTATATCTAGTTAGCATTAGAAAGAGAATCCTTCCCCTTCAATTGTATCTTTTACAAATGAATTTGTTATGAGCATCTACCAATAGTTACTTATTTTTTTAGTATCATTATGATTCTAATATCACTCATGAAATATCTGAAGTGTTTCAGTCCGTTGAAGTTATTATCCTTATTGCCACTGAAATGGTCTTATCTTGGCTTTGGGGAACTTCATCCAGTTGGCTTCAGAGTGCTTTTTGCATGAAGTCTTTGGTGGGTTTGCAGCTACCTCATGTGATGAGATTTAGGCATTCCTTTACATTTCTCACCCATGACCTGGAATAAGTTATTTCTCCAAGTAACTGGACATCAGTAGTTTTTAAGTTTGTCAGGTGCTCCTAACATGTATAGCTTACAGTGAGAATAATTGCTAACCTACCTCTCTCAATTCTAGCACTTGGTTGTTTCCAAAATAATTGAAGTTATCTACTTCTTCAAATTTAAGTATCTTGCTGTACATTTTCCCCAGATGTTTACACTGCTTTTCTTATTTAATTACAAAATTCACACTCTCACACAAAGATAATTAGGATTCAAAGCCAGGAATTCCCCTCAGTTGCTATCAACAATTTTATTGTCATCCTTTTTTATGTTTCTTTTTTTTTTTTTTTAACATTTTGATGACATTCAAGATCCATAGACGCCTCATTCCTGCTTTCATGTACCTATTTATTTGTCAGGTCAAAATGTAAAGGAACATATTGCCCACAATTAAGAGATTACTGGCAGTGAATATTCTGCAAAACCTGTACTGCAGAATATTCACTGTACAAATAAAGACAGGCAAGAGGAGTTTCCTGAAAAACAAGATGACAAGCTAATGTAGTTCCGAACATGAAATCTCTTTAACTTCATGTTTGGTAATATAAGGATGCTTCCTGCAAAATAAACAGTCTCCCACTTATGTCAATAGGGAGATGTAGATGCTGTTGATGGAGTTTTAATATTATAAGCAAACTTGCATTAAGAATAAAGTGGATGTTTGCTAGAATCGCATTAAGGATGTTTTTCAGGCCAGATTTGGAAACCTAGCACTCAATCAAGAACTTACCAATGCATATGAACTCATTTGTTTGAGGAAGTTCTGGCTTTGCATACCTAACTCAGACCCTATTGTCACCTCACCATAGTGATAGGTGGACTTTCTTTTTGCACAGCATGACTGCCAGCAAGTCAAAACATGTTGAAGTGGTCAGTTGAGGTAACAGTGCATACTTGAGTGTTAAACTCTAAGGCAATACAGTACAATAGGATACATTAAGATTGGTGTTAGTGATGTAAGTTTGTGTTGATACCAAAAATATTCCCTAGTATATTGGAAAACAAATTAATTCTAGTTAAACAATTGGTTTGCTTACCTCTAATTCATAGCCAGGTTCACACTGATAAATAATTGTGCTTCCGAAGCTGTATTTGTTGCCAACCACAAATCCATGTTTTGGACTTTCAGGTTTCCCACAAGAAACTGGACTGCAAGATTCATCAGAAAATGGTGGCTCCCAGGTACCATCAAGCTAAGTAACAAATAATGAACTGTATTTAGGAATTCATACACATTAATGAAGAAGTTTGCAAATGCTGGTATATGGCAAAATAACTGCCAAAATGATAGTCAAAAGGACCTACTGTTTGGTCTGGCTTATGAATTACCTATGGCTCTAACCAAACAACACTCATTACTAAATGGTCCTCAGAGTCATCCCTAAACATACGTAGACATTTTTAAAACATATAAAATAACATTTCTTCTTACTAGATTTCACTCAAAAATTTAAAAGGACTACCATACTGTACGTTCCTCTTGTAGTATGTGAAGATTAGATATGGATATAGTCTATGATTTTATCTGTATACCCTTATATTTCATAGGATTCCACAATAAAATTTATGAGAAATTACTTGCAGGCATTATACTGAAAGTATTAAACAATGGTTTCCTTTTCTTTATTTCAACATGAATCCTTCTATCATTTATTCTTGAAGGGGTCAATAGTAAATAAAAAATTTTTATATACTTTTTAAACCACCAGATTTAACATTTTCAGCCTTCTAGTTGGGTAGAGTGAGGTAACCACAGATGTTTCTCTTGAAGATTGTTATTCTCTTGCTAACTGTGATATTGTGATACTAGGTGTTTGTGGGGTGTGTGTGTGTGCGTGTGTGTGTGTGGGGGTTTGGTTTTTGTCTACTATTCTTGGCTCATGACTCTATCTCCAATGCAGGCCATAGAAGCCAGAGTTTCCCTTCCTACACGGAGTCATAAAACCTCCAATCTTTCTCTGTCTTTCTTTCTTGAAGCTGTCCATAAAGACATTTTCTGATCCACCTATGTGACAGTAGATCATAAGGCCCCTATTTCAGAAGGGGTCCTAGCCTATACCCATGGGGAAGAAATGTTACACAAGGAGGCCAAGATGGATCTGCACAGACAGGGCTTGCTGGGTTTTTCCAGCATGTTAATAATATTAGATCAGACCCTTTTGTCCAATCACATTTCGCCACAGTAGTTCATGCTTTAATCACACCTATGCAATGAAATCTCCATGAAAAACCAAAAGGACAGGGTTCAGAAGCTTCTGGACCGCTGAACACACGGGAGCTCTCAGGAAAGTGAACAAGGCTCATTCACATGCTGGGAAGGTGTTACGTGTTCACCGGACCCCTTCAGACCTTGCCACACTTTTGTTTGTGCTCTTTTATAATAAAGCAGTAATGTAAGTAAGTATTTCCCTGAGTTCTGTGAACAACTCTCACAAATTAATGGAACTCAAGGAGGAGTCACAGGAACCCCAAATGATAGCTGGAAGGTCAGAAGCTCTACAGGCCAGGACTTGCTACTGGCATCTGGACTGGGTGGAGTCTTGAGCACTGAGTCCTCTGCAGTCTCAAGACGATTTGAAGATTATTGGCCTGAGTCCTCAAACTCTGGGACATGACACAAAGTCATGTACAAGTATTGCATCAGAGTTGAGATGAATTAGAGGATGCCCAGGTGGTGTCTGCTGCAGAACTGAGTTCTTGCTTAATATGTGTGTGTGTGTGTGTGTGTGTGTGTGTGTGTGTATCTGGTGTCAGGAAGGTGCTGTGAGAGGATGGAGTGAAAAAGTGAGTTTGTTTTTCTATATCTTCAGACTCATAGTTTTCTTTGATGAAACAGTATGTGAGTTCAATAACAGTTTAAGGAAGATTTTCAGCTAAACTAATTAATCCAGTAAATTTTTTTTTTGTACTGGGAATTGAACTCATGACCTCAGGCTTGCCAGGCAAGCACTTATGCTGCTGAGCTATATCCCCAGCCCCAATCTAATTAATCTATAGAAGTAATTTTATATAAGTATGCCTATATCACAATTGACCTAATGTGTGTAAGTTGTGTTTAATTTTTCAATAGTGTAAGTGATGCTGCAATGAACTTAATTTTGCATAAATATCTCTTAGCATTACCAGGAATTCTTTAAAGTTACTCATAGTGTTTTCTTTTGTTTTACTATTTTTTTCACACATTTTGAATCAATTTTTCCCTATATGGTTCCTTAATGAGATCAAAACAAGCTGTCAGTCATTCCTTTCTCCAGAAACTTGTGTTTTTTCTTTTTTCTTTTTTTTTTTCCTTTTTGAAACAGTGTCTCACTACGCAGTTCAGGCTTGCCTTGAGCTCACTTTGTAGCCCAAGCTGGCCTCAAACCTGCAATGACCCTCCTGCCTCAGCCTCCTGAGTGCTGAGATTACAGGTGTGTGCCACCATGCCCAGCAAGACTTGTACTTCTAACTCATCTTTTTTTCCTTCTACCTAAGTTAACACCAGAGCCACACTGACGGGAGTTTTATCATACTATGTCTTCATTTTTGGCAAGGCTGGCCTTCCTTCAGTAGTAATTTTTCAAAATTTGTTTTGATTTCCTCATGTACTTATTTGTTCTACGAACTACAGAATCACTTCATTACATTATAATAAAATGTATCCAGGTGCTGAACATAATTTGGTTCAATGTATGCATTTGAACACTTAGAAAGGATTTATCCTGCCTTTCAAACCAAAAAACTGAACCAAAACCCGGTTGATCAATGGGTGGTAGTCATAGTATGTGTGAAAAAGTAATGAAGGTTATATAAAATAAACTACTGATTCGGAAAAGAAGAGCTTGGTCCCTAATATCACAGAGTCTTCCTGCAGGACACATGAAGAGTCACTTAGTTGCCCACACATCCAATCTGGAGAGCATGTTTGTTTGCCTTAATCCTGGTAGGGCTCTGACAGCTCAGAGTCTTGGTAAACGTTTCCCCTCAAGCTTCTTTATCTCCAAATCTAAAAGACATGTAACTTTGACAGCACGGTGACTTTGGTCATCATTTGACCTGCTCACTGTGATTTTAGGTTTGTCTGTAACCAATCTTGAATGTGTTTAATTTATAAGTAGATAATTTAGAGGAGAATAAAATAATTCTGCATCCTTATTATATGTCAGGCACGCATTACATACTTCATACACATTAAATAATTTAACTCTTTCAAATAGCAGAGATGTGCAAATAAAGAAAACAAGCTGAGCTCGGTGTGGTGGTGCACACTGGGAATTTCAGTACTTTGGGAGGTTGAAGCAAGAGGATTGCAAATTTGAGCCCAGCATGGGCAAGTTAGTAATTTAGCACAAGCTTATCTCAAAAAAGTGCAGTGGGGCAGGGGAGGAGGAGTTGAGGATGTAGCTGGGTGCAAAGGCTCTGGTTAAAAAAAAAAGGTGAAATGAAGACACGTTTAAGGTAAATTCATTTCTGTACCATCCACAGTCCTTTTCTAGGTCCTGTCTCAACTAACAAAAGAGTATGTTCATGAGTCCTTCGACCTTTCCTACACGGAAGCTAGGAGAAAGGGCTGCACTAGGCAGGTCTGCTCTCTGGGGTGGTGATTCCCAGTTTTAAAGCAAAAAGTGCCAAAGTAAGGTATGATATGAAAATATTTATAACAAGTTATTCGTGATACACTCACCAGCAATTTTATGCTCAACAGTGTCTATGTGAATAAACCAGCCATGATCGTTGGAAAGACCACAGTCTGCAAAAGCTGGCATCTTTTCCTATTATCCACTCTCATTTCTCAAACCATATAATATGTGCTATCAGACACACTGGTTCATTGGTTTTTAAATGAGGAAACTGAAGCTCAGAATGTTTTTTTTTTGGGGGGGGGTACCGGGAATTGAACTCAGGACCTTGTGCTTGCCAGGCAGGTGCTGTGTCTCTGAGCTACATCCTCGGCCCTTCAGAATGTTTAAGTAGCTTTTTACAGACAAATAAATGGCATGAGCAAGATTTGATTCCAATTTTTTGTCTGCTTCTTCAATCTCTGAGCTTTCTGCTGAAACTGGAGACATTTGACATAGTCTCTAGCAGGGATGGTGAACCTTTTAGAGACTGAGTGCCCAAATTGCAACCCCAAACCCACATCTTGCAAAGTGCCAACACTGCAATTAAACCTGACTATCTTATGCACAGCTGCTGGGGTGATGTTGGGGCAACTTGGCTTGCATGCCAACAAAGAAGGTTCTGTGTACCATCTTTTGACACCACTATTGACTTCATGTACACATTCTTTTAGGAATAAGAGCTGGGCATGGTGGCACACAGCTATAATCCCAGCACTTGGGAGGCTGAGGCAAGAAGATCATGAGTTTGAGGCCAGCCTGGGCTACATAGTGAGTTCAAGGACCGCCTGAATTACATATTGAGAACTTATCTCAAAAAAAAAAAAAAAAAAACAAGAATAAGATGTATGGTCAATTTATTATGGCTATCTTGTTACAGATATTTTAACACTTTACCTAACAGTAATACTTTCTTAATTTAAAATAAGAATGTTGGGACAAAAGATATATTCTATTTCTACCAAGAAACTCCTCAAATCCTTGGATGTGAGTGAAAATTTAAGGCACTTTTTGCCTCTTCAGGAGAGCAAGATACCATTTGGATGGTGATATATGCATACTAAGTCTTACCTGACACGTTGATATGTTAACTCCCTTGTAGGTATACCCTTCTGCACACGACAGAAAAACTTGCTTATTCACACTGAAATCATCTCCATGAACAAGTATATGTGTTAAGTTTGATGGCAGAGAACAATTTTTAGAGCTGCAAGAGATCATCTCAGGGAACCAATGACCATCTTTCTGGCAGGTAAATGTATCTGTATCTGTATCCATCATGTAGCCCTCCAAGCATCTGCAATGGAAATGCAAAGAAGAGTGATTTAAAGAAAGTACAATATACTTCTTGACCTATTGTTCGATATACAAAGCTATTACAGGCTTAGAGTACATTTTATATAGGATATCAAAAGTGGTTCGTATTCAGATGGATGGCATTGCCATGTAAAAGCATTAACATAACAATGATAAATAGATCAGTGCTTCAGTCCTTAGTAACCCATATTTTGCAAAGGGGAAGGGGATAAAGCGATGGAGGGAGGTGGAAGGAAGGGCAGTGAAGAGGAAATAAAAGGAATTAAGCTATGTTGTGTACATGTACCAACTCCCCACGATGAATGCGATCATTATGAACTGCAAGTGTACTGATAAAAATTTTAAAAGCGTAACATTGCCTTATGTTATGGGTATTTATCATCATTGTGAATACTATCATTATTGAATTAATTTTATTCTAAAAACAGCTATCTGTTCAAGAAGTTTTAGACAAAGTTCAAAATAGACTCATACTGCCAAAAATATGACATATTTGTTGGGTATACTGAGTGCTGTTCTAGGGGTTATGAATGACAACTGTCTTAATCCTGTAACTGCAGGGTTGGGGTTGAAATTCACCTCAACCTGGCTCTCAAACCCTTTAAGATTTTCAAAATCTGCACTTATTTATTCAGCAAATGTTTACAAAGCACTTATGAAATTATGTTTATTGTTATATGTGCTCTACATGTATCAACTCATTAAATTCTCATGTCAATCCAATAGGTTGGTGGTATTACCTTTATTCCCATTTGCAGAGGATGAAACCTACACCAGGGAGATGAAGTAGCTTCCTCAAAGCTCAAGCTTTGAGTAACGTTGTAGGTCAGAACTTTGAGTAACGTAGTAGGTCAGAACTGAGTTCTCACCTACTATTAAGGCAGTGTAGCCGAGTGGTAAAACCATGGACTCTAGAGGGAGTCTGGCTCTGAAGTCTGTACTTTTACTACACTACACTGCCTTTTAAAAATTAAACCATTTAATTAACATTTATCGCTGGATATCATGTTTTAAAACTCCCATGCTACTAGGCTTAGGTATCAGAGGTTTTTCAAACTTGTAGTCAATTTAATTATCAGACACTAAATAAAGATTTGAAAGG
Source organism: Chinchilla lanigera (assembly GCF_000276665.1). Taxonomy (NCBI): domain Eukaryota; kingdom Metazoa; phylum Chordata; class Mammalia; order Rodentia; family Chinchillidae; genus Chinchilla; species Chinchilla lanigera. The sequence goes on along the minus strand of NW_004955419.1, from coordinate 16,737,900 downwards.
TGATGTACTACCATATATTATGAAACAAAGAACATGGAAATCTTGAGAAGTAGGTGACACTGTGGCTTCTCAAGATTCTTGGCACACCAGATCCAAAGGAAAATTTTGAAATGTTTTTCAAAGGCAAGGAATAATATTTTTGCTGATCAGTGTATGGTCTATCATTCTTTGGCTTCATTATTATTTCAGCCTTCCCTTGGATCTACTTGTTGCAATTAAGAAAATTTGAAGTTGGGGCTAAGATGTGCACAACAGAATGCTTGTTTGCTGGAGAGCTGGCTGAAGTATTTATTAATCAAATCTAACACACTAATACATGAAGGCTAATCTATAACACATTCAGAGATGTAAATAAAATTTAAATTGTTTTTGAAGATTGCAATAAATACCTTTGTACATTTCGGTTTTTGCTCCAACAGAAATTTAATCCCCAAATTCCACATTTTATCATTTATTTTTTTTTTAGTAATACATTTTACGCAGGAAAATTTCCAGCAAAATATCATTGTTTGGGCATTAAATGCTTTAGCTGGGCATGGTGGTGCATGCCTGCAATCCCAGCACTCAGGAGGCTGAGGCAGGAGGATCGTTGCGAGTTCAAGGCCAGCCTGGGCTACAAAGTGAGCTCAAGGTCAGCCTGAACGGCATAGCGAGACCCTGTCTTAAAAAGACAAAAAATAAATAAATAGAAAATAAATGCTTGGTTTTTTTAGAAGTATGGATGAAAGTCCCCTTTAGAATACCTCTCTTATTCATAATGGTCAATGTCAGTATATGTTTTTAGAAAGATTTCATAGGGTTTTTGCCATAGTCTCCCTAACGCTTACATGTATGAATATAACCACCAAGTTATAATCATAAAGAAATTTACCCCATGGTGTTTGGCAAAGAGTTATATGATTCTAGTATCATTCAAGCTGGCTAGAGGATCTTGCTGTTTCATGATAAGCATAATAATTATATTAGAAACCACAGCGTGACAAGGTATAAATTTATTTTTAGAGTCAATGTATTCCTCTATAATTATGCATGGAATAAATCCAAATATTAAAAGGTTTGGGATTTGGAGAGCAGTCCGGAGAGGATGTTCTCTTCCCTATTAGCTAAACTTTTGACATATCACTTTTCATTTTACAATCCTCCTCCCTGCCGCCTCTATAGCCATTGTCTTACCTGAGCTTCACTTTGCTTTCATAGGTGTGCTCCTCTCCAGTTGTCATTGCATTGGCAACAAATGGTGGGGGTCCACAGGACAGGGGCTCGCAGACTGGATAAGGTTGACTCCATGTCCCTTTCTCTGTACAAATCAGATCCGGGCTGCCTTGCATAACATAGCCTGATCTGCAGCTGTAGGTTATTACATTTTCCTGCAAAGGTCTGCTCTCACTGATGATCGCATTCGGTATTGCGGGGAGAGCGCCGCATGAACTGTGTTCACAGTGTGGAAAGCTGGAGCTCCACTGGCCATTGGCTTCACAGGTGATTTCAGAAAACCCCAGCAGATGGAAGCCCTTGAGGCACTGAATCTTGACTGTCTTTCCACAATCAAAATCAGACCCACTGATAGCTCCATATGGAATTTCTGGAGTGGAACACCTACAAGATAGGCAGGAGGGTGGACTGCCACTCCAGGAGCCATTGGAGAGACATCTTCTTGAAGGATTTCCATGGAGCTTATAACCAGGAAAGCACTGATACTGTATATCTCTTCCATGATAAAAAGAAAAACCATTAGGGAACCCATGGGTAAGATCTTCAGGAGGTCCACAGTTCACTGGTTTACAGAGAGGCACCTCTTCATCCCAGTTCCCATCTGACTGACAGGTGATTTTTGAAGAACCGTGTAACACATAGCCCTCATGACAGCGGAACACCACTTCCTTCTTGAAGCTGTAGTCCAATCCATCCATCCTCCCATTTTCTATCTGTGATGGTGGGGCACATTTGACAGGTACACAACTGGGAGTGACTCCGCTCCAACTTCCATTGTCAAGACAGACACGACTTCTGGCTCCCTCAAGTACGAACCCTTCAGTGCAAGTGTACTCAACGTCTTCTTGGAATGTGTACTTCTCTCCTTCCACCTGGCCATTGGCTGGGACTGGGGGTGAGCCACAGTCAACAGGAATGCAAACTGGATCATGCCCATCCCAGTTTTTATTTTCCTGGCATGTTCTCCTCTCGGTGCCATTCAGCACATACCCAGGGTCACACCCATAGTGCACCACACTCAGGTATGTGTAACTGCTCCCTTGGATGAATCCATTTATAACTGGATCTGGCTTTTTACACAAAATGGCTTCACAGCGTGGGGAAGCACCACTCCACTTCCTATTCTGTAGACAAAGTCGTATGTCAGGTCCCACTAGAATGTGCCCAGGTTTGCAGCTGTACTGCGCAGCACTGCCCATGGTAGTCTCTGCAAAGTGCAAAAAGCCATTTTCAGGGGCAACAGGCAAGTCACATTCAACTGAAATACAGGAAGGGGCGCTGCCATTCCAAGTTCCATCTTCCTGGCAGATCAGCATAGGGTTCCCCAAAAGTTCATGTCCTGGATTACAGGTGTATAAAACCATAGTGCCATATAGGAAATTTGAAGAATGCGTAGTGGGAGACTCCTTTGTATTTTCTAAGGTTTTAGCTACTGCTCCCAGAGGATGAGCAGGGTGAGAAGTCAGGTACGGAACTTCCATCATGTCGACTTCTTGGTCAAAATATTCCTGGCCATCTTTGACTTTAGTACAATCACCAAAATCTATGTGAGGAGGGAGACCACAGTCTATGGGTACACATGCTGGGATGGCGCTTGACCATCCTGACTCTTCACAGGTCTGCATGGCGTGACCAGCCACTTGAAACCCAGGGAAGCAACTGTAGATGATTACAGCACCATAGCTGTAATCTGCACCCTCTACAAAACCATTTTCAATGGGCTGTGGGGGATTACAGTGGATGGCATTGCAAGATGGGGCATCCACATCCCAGTCACCTGTCTCTAAACAGGTCAAGGTGTTGGGGCCTTCAAGCCGGAAGCCTCGGTCACAAGAATATGTAACAGTCTTTCCGTAGTGAAGATCTGTGTAAGAGAATTTGCCATTCAAAATCTCCTTGGGCTTTGGGCACTCAATGGGTTTGCATATTGGTTTTCCTCCGAGCCAGTGACCATTTTCTCCACACAGGGTAGTAGTATTTCCAACCAACTCAAAGCCGGGCTTACAAGTATAGAGAGCTGTGCTGAGATAAGCCAGCCCTTGTACATCGACCATGCCATTGAGGATGTCCTCGGGTTGGGGACATTCTACTGGAACACATTCTGGCAGTGGAGAGCTCCAGGCGCCATCAGCTTGGCAAGTAGTGGCAGGATTTCCTCTTAGGAAAAACCCCTCTACACAAGAATACATGACAGTACTTCCAAAGTGAAGAGCAGAAGAAGGAGCAGGGGCACCAAAGGGAATGAGGGAAGGTGGGGGGCAAAGAACCATCTTACATACAGGAAAAGAATCATTCCACTGCTGGGATGGCAAGCATTTCACAACAGAAGGGCCTTGCAGGATATGCCCTTCTCTACAGGAAAGTGTCACCACTCCTATCTCAGAAGTTAACTCCTTCAGTACGAGCTGATTTTCCAAGAGGGGTGGGTCTGGGCACTTGGCAAGCACACACTTCGGGTTTAGCTTCTTATTCCATTTGCCAGATTTCTGGCATGTCCAGAAATGATCACCAATAAGTTCATAGCCTTCGTTACAGAAAAACTGAACCTTGGATCCTACTTCAAAGGTTTCTCCTCTTGTGAAGCCATGCTGGATTGGGGGAGGTTTTCCACAGCTGAGAGGGATGCAAGACAGAGGAGATTCACTCTGCCAGTGGCGATTGGCTTGGCAGACAAACACAGGACTTCCGACTGGCTTGTAGCCTGGGTTACACTGATACCTCACTTCGCTCTCAAATGTCCTGCCAGTTGTGTGCTGAGTAACAGGGAGAAAATAAATGAATGCAATGCATAAAATGGACAGTATAATCGTTTAAACACCTTAACAGTCAAAAGGAACAAAACTAGAAGAGAAAGTAGAAACAAAATGTCAGAATGAATCAATTAGAAGCAAATAAAGATTTGCATTGTTTTCAATAGTTCCACACTTCATTTTTTCTTTTTTCTTTTTTTTTTGTTTTTTTGGTTTTTTTTTTTTTTTTTTTTTTTTGGTACTAGGGATTAAACCCAGGACCTTGTGCATGGCACGGTCTTGACCACTGAGCTATATCCCCAGACCTTTTGATTTTATTTTGAGTCAAGGTCTCACTAGGTTGCTCAGTTGACCTCAAACTTGTTACTCTTCCGCTTCAGTTTCTGGAGTAGCTGGGATTATAGGGGTGAGCCACTGTGCCTGGCCCATTCTCTCTCTCTCACTCTCTTTCTCTCTCTCTTCCTCTCTGTCTGTCTCTCTGTCTCTGTCTCTCTATCTCTAACTCTGTCTGTGTCTCTCTGTCTATATCTATATATTCATAACGAAGTATAGAAGTGAAATGTAAATGATTAAATAATTTGGGTAATACTTAAAAACTGTAGATCATATCAATGATGGCAAATCTTTTAGAGCTTTCAGTGATAACAGCCTGCTGAGGCATGTGTACCATAGGCTCACCATCACTGGATTAGATGGTAAATTTTTTAAAAATCTTGCTGACCAAAGAAATGCTACAGTTTGTTGTTTTAACCTATGCACAAATGCACATATATTTGTTATTATTGTAACATAGCATAGAAATACAAAGAAAACATTTCTGTAGCTATATCTGAGGAATACTGAGTTTTGCTTTCTTCATACATACTTTTTTAAAGATCACTCCTAGGTCATAAGCTAGAAAATAAAAATCAATCTTCCATCTTTTAAAATTAAGGTTAATGTTCATAATATCAAAATTCAGATAAGTACATAATGATGAAGGTTGTGTTTGATAAAATGATTAAAATTTTAAGAAGATGATAATGGCCCTTTGGTGGTTATATTAATAAATTCCAGCTGTAGCACTGCAGTGAACTTAGCAGTATTTGGAATTACTTGTTTTTGTACATATTACTGGGGTACCTCTGGTGGATATAAACACTCCACCATCACAGACTAAATCTGTATTGCTAAATGTTGGATTTTGGGTGCTCATAACTATGTCTGATACCTAGTAGGGGCTCTAGAACTATTTGTTATATAAGTAAATTAAAAAGCTCTCTTACATATATACTCTATACTCTCAATGTAAAGCTAATTCATCTTCACGAAAATCTTGAAAGGTTTTTGCTGTTGCTTTGACTATAAAGGAGAAAGGGCAGTATATGTTGTGTGCTTTAAAAAAAAACATTTAAATTAGAAGACTATTTAAAATTGCCCTTGTATTAGGGAACAGATTCTTATTCCTGCTCCTTGATGGACTGATTGAGAAGACATGCAGAATATGTTCAAGACAGACTTTAACTCTGTCATGATGAAATAACCTTTAGATTCAGTAAAAGAGCAATATAAAAACTGCCTCTTATTTGGCTACCCTACCTTTTGCCTGAAAATGAGAAATGATAATATATTTCTTTGGGTTCCATTTAGATCTTTATTTCTTAAAAGAAACTGCATATTCATTTTGAAGAAGCATATGTAAAGCAAAATTATATTTTATTAAAATCTGCTTACTTTAACTTCACATTGAAGGCTAAGATATTCCCACAAAATGCTAGAAGACCTATCATACTGGTAAAATACAAAAACCTATATATTAAAAGGATTAATAATCACCTTAATGTTTTTCTAATATTTACCACTTATACATTTTTGCTACTTACTGTTTTTTGCCAATTAATCTGAAGTCCCTGCTTCAGAATCCCGGGGTTAGCTACAGTGGTGGCGCTGAAGTGATTCAAGCCCATCAGCTGCTTACCTCCAGAAAGCCATTCTCAACCTTGGGTGGTTCGCTGCAAGATACAGGGTGGCACGTGGGTGTGGGGCTGCTCCAGTGTCCCGTGGCTTCGCAGGTGGTCTTCTTCTCCCCTTTGATGAAGAAGCCCTTGTGGCAGCTATAAGCCACCATGGCCCCGAAACTGTAGTTTGATCCGCTCGCATAGCCATTCAGGATGCTCGGCGGCTCTCCGCACCGCACAGGAACACACTGGATGGACAGCGGGGAAGGGTTCCACTGCCCACCCTTCACACATTCGATCTTTGCTGAGGTGTTCAGCACAAAACCTTCCATGCACTTAAAACTCACGACTGAGCCAGCTGCAAATTTTGCTTTGCTCACAGATTCCAAGATGCTATAGGAAACAGACGGGGGTTTTTCACAGAAATGAGCTATACAACGAGGCATGGCCTGACCCTCTGGGGGAACCCACTTGCCCTGGGCATTGCAGAGCAGTTGGGAATTGTCCGCCAGGCTATAGCCATCTGAGCAGTAGTAGATTGCGATGTCTCCAAAGAGCCGATGGGCGGTCTCTGGAGAGGCGTGGTCCACGTTGGGGGGTTCATCACATGAGACGGCCAGACATTGCTGGTTACTTCCACTCCACTTGCCACTGGCCAGGCATTCAATGGTGTCCAGACCAGCAAGGGTATAGCTGTCAGATGCAGAGGAAAGGAGCAATAACTAAGTATAATATTTGAGAAAAAATGACATTGTCTTCTGATTTCAATTTTTATCTTCCCAACACTGTTTACTTTTATTCAATTTTTTGAAATAATATTTACTGTATTAATATGAAGCTTGTGGATCAAGTAACTTTCTTTTGAGATATGCAAATACATTTTAATGTTAATATTAATGTGTATTCAGAAAGAGAAAAGTATAATTTTTACTATTTAAGGAACTCTAATATTTGCTTCATATTTTTTAAAATAAAAATGAGGTCAGCTGTTTCTATTTGACTGAATTCAAGATTGAAATTCCATCATTTTCAGATGTTTTTAATCTGTTGATTTTAACATTAGTCTTTGAAACAAGCTCTGAAAGCCATATTTACAGCGAAGTGTGGTGGTACATGCCTGTAATCCTAGCACTCAGTAGGCTGAGGCAGGAGGACTGTCATGAATTGGAGGCAAGCTTTGGCTACATAATGAGTTCAAGGCCAGCACGAACTACATAGCTCCACATAACCTGTCTCAAAAAAAAAGAAGATGCATATTTGGCCTACAGATTATTATGGTTTGTGTCTAGATGTCTTCCCAAAGCTTTATGCAGCCATCAGAGGGAGGGGCAGTGGGCTTTCAAAGGTGGTTAAATCTAGAGTGTGTGATTCATGGTCCAATGCTGGGATTAAGGGCGAATGCTACACCTGCCCTAGGGCAGGTAACCTGCATACAATATAAGGGACAGAAAGAGGCTTGTCTCACTCTTCCTTTGCTTGCTTTTGCTGTCTTCCACTGCCATGAACTGTTGCCCCTCTGCTATGTGCTATCCTGCCTTTGAGCCAGCCAATTAGGGACTGAAACTTCTACAGATTGTGAGCTAAATAAACCTTTCCCTCTTTATCTTTGGGTGTCAGGTCAGCAAATGAGAAAACTAAACTAAGACAGATATCATAATTTTAGATCAATGTCTTCACCCATGTGGTACGGTTAAAAGCTGTTTTCTGCAGATGGATTTGCTATTTAATCAGTATGAATAAATTATGCTTGATAACTGTCTTTATGCACAAAGTATTTTCCCACTTAAAATGATAGACTGATGATGTGCAAAAATCTTAAAGTGCTCTCAAGTGTTATCTCAAAGAAGTAGAGCAAAATATTAGGATACACAATATTAGAATAATGACACTTGTCATTTTTATTTTCATTGTTAATATCTTATTGATGAGAAAGATGACAGTTTTGAAAGAACATCTAAAATTTGATTACTATAATTTTTTATATTAATGAAGGGTAAAGGGCTTAAAATATTTGTGTACCTAATTGAGTCCTATTTAGGTAAGTTGATTTATTCATTTTATAGATGGGTGAGTGGTGATTCAGACAGATAAGGTAAGTTTCCTAAAGTGACACAGTTGTATGAAACAGAGTTGAAATCTGAATTTGGTTTATCACATCCCAGTTCTCTCACATTTCCTACAATACTGTTCTCATTCCCTTTTTCTTTTGCTCTCTCTCTTTCTTCTCTCTTTCCAGTGAAAGATAAGACCATAACCTGGTGTTCTATGGGAACTCTGTCACAGTGTCACTAGAGAATTTGTTTGATCCACCCATTAATAAAGATTCTTAGGTCATTTGTTACCCAAAATTTCACCTGATGTTTTGTTTTGTTTTATAAGATTAGCTATTAGGCAGAGGTTGTAATTCTTCATTTTAACTGAAAGTATTTATGAAATCTATAAGAGACAGACAGATCCAAAAGAAGATAAAGCATCAGCAGAGATATGTCTGCACCCCACCTGTGGTCATATGTCATGAAAATGAATAGATGTGATCTCAAAATGAACACCCATAGACATGCCCAATAGCTGTGTTCACAAACTCAGGCAATTCATAGCTCTGGATAAGCTCAGTTCTTTGTATAAAGACATGAATTTAACAAGTTTTTAGATTGTTTCTATCTTAGAGAATTCAGGAAGGTGTACATAAGCAATATGTTTAAAATATGATTTTATTATTAAAAATCCATTAGCCCTGGATTGGGTGCACAAATTCCATCATTTATGTGTGGGATATACTCTAGTGGAAGTTCCATTTATTGAGACTCGTCATGTTTTATGGCACAATTTGCCTCACTGAAACAGGCATCATTATGTTCATGGATCCCTTGATGTTGCTGGCACATTTCATTGGCTGGAGTTCATAGACATAGCCTTAGACATCCCTGACTTATAAAAATCCATTGCGCCATCTATAACATTTCATTATTTAAGGTGATCAGCTGCTGTGCACAGAAATATGTGCCTCCAGAACTGTCCTTATTCCTCAGGGACTCCTGTGAGTGCAAAAACTGTTTCATAATTTGGTAGCACTCTGTCAGGCCTCTGACTTCCAATCTTATGAAAACTCTCCACCAACTCCAAAGCTGTCCTATACTTTCATGGTACATTACCACTACATTCATACTTTTTGAATAAATGAATTTGAAGAATGCACTTTCAATGCTATCCAAACTTTCTTAGAACCTACAATATCGCTTCATCTGACTTAAGAACTTGGTTTTTCCTTGTGCCTTGCAGTTAACACTCAGTTCTTCATTAAATAACGCTTAAGGACCTGTTGTGGGCCACAGCCATGTCTTCAGTGCACAGATATGAGGCCAATGCATTTACTTGTTTGCACCTGTGCTCCCCATCCACCCACCAGTACCTGGGGTGCTGTAGGCCCCTTCACAACCACAGTGGTTGATTAACAGAGGAGTGATTGAGAAGGAAGCCTAGAAGAGTCATTCAGGGAAGATATGCACCATGAGCAAAGAAATGGGAGTGGCTATAGCTGGGACATATTTGGAACTTACAGGTAGGTTCAGCATATAAACACTTGGCTTAGGAGGTCAATGCCTTATCCATTAGGCCACTGGGGCTTCTAACACTTGGAAAAATGAGGCACAAACTCTAGTATCCTGTGTGTTTTTGACAGGTTACTGTGCTGTGTAATGGGTGAGGATGTGGCAGGCATAGATTAAATGTGCACAGCATAAGAAATACATATTTGGTCTCTGGCCCTTGTTCTTCACACAGAACTCCTAAAGCCTTTGTGATGTCCTGAGTGTTAGGAGTCCCAGTGCTTTGAATAACTAGATAATGTATTCAGTGAAGAACAAGGGAGAAGATTACCAAAAACAAGTGTACATCAGTTGGTCTTTTAAGATGCTAATGAAAGACATATTTCCCAAATAACATAAAAGAGGAATTAATCACTAGCTATTGCCTGCATAGCAAGAGGATTAGTCTATGATTAAACTGATGCTCAATTTTAGCAGTATAAGTGGTCTATGATCAAATTGATGCAGTATTTCATTATGTTAGAAATCTCTGTTAAGATTTACAACAGACATATTTCACCCGTTTAGTTTATTAAGAGTCACTTAGAGAATGATAAAATTATGTGCAGATGATGAAATAGGCCCATAAATGCCAGCTACCAAAGCAAGAAAAATTGGAATTGGTACAAAATCTAACCTAAAATGAAAGAATATTTAATTAAATTCTGTGCCATGTTTTGTACTCTCACTCAAGATACATTTGGGACACTTTTGCAGATTTCTATTTAAAATCAGGCCACATATATTGTAAAACAAATTGTTTTACCCTATATGCCCAAGGAAGAATGGCCTGTCAAGATCATAGTGATGCTTTAGAAGGACCTGAGGATAAGCTGGTTGGGATACACTTTAATGTTCCTGGAGCACTAGCCAAAAAATACTTTGAAAATCGGCAGAGTAATTTTCAGGAACAAAGTTCAAGGATTTAATTCATACACTGAGTGGAAGAGTATTAAGGAGCATGCCCTGTTAAGCTTAATGGGAAATCTCCCAAGTGAAATAACACTTTTTCTAAAAGAGAAGAGTTCACCAAACAACTGCAACTTCATAAAAACAACTGCATTAGTAATTACCTTGTTTTCAATTAATAGCAATGATCAAAACTTTTATCTTAAAGTATCCGATATGTGCATTTAGTACTTTATAGTTGAGAAGGTCCAACAGGAAAAAAATGATTAGTTTTTTAATGATATCAATAACCTCTCCAGTCTTCTGAGATTCATACCAAGGCTTATAAAGCTAAAGAGGAGAAGGAAAATGGGAAACAAATGACCACATTTATATTTGCCTACATGACTGAAAAATCCCAACGTTTAATGGCTCTGAAAAAAAGTTTGGAGAAGATAAATGTTTTGATAAAAGATGAACTTTGAAGGCCAAATGAAGGGCAGGATGAAGAAACAAAGCTTCTTGCTTCTATCCTGTTCTGTCATTATCCTGCTACTCTGGTTTCCTGAAGTCTCTGCCTTTTCATTCTAAAACTGAGACTGGATCTTGCTCCTGTAATTTAGGGAAAGATCTATGCAAAGGACCACCAGTACAAAAGAAAAAATCAGTGAGATGGCAGCAAAACTGCATACATACACATGCAATAAACAGGTCAGGGTGGCTTATGCAGTGTGCAGGTGAGTGAGAGGACAGTATTGAAAAAGACAGGATAGGAAGTAAACCTGAAGCTCACAACGTCAATAGCGTTTTAGGAAGTGGACAGAGAAATCAAGACAGGTCGTATTTTTTTAGGAGTCATAACTTGAACACATTGATGCCATATTAATCAACCTGTTGGTGGAAGAAATGGAAAAGGAGTAAAAAAAAAAAAAAAAAAATGAGAACTCCTACTACCGGCTATAACATAGTCTGAAAACTCTCGCTATTTAGTACTTATTGAAATAATAAACATTGTTTTAGATTCATAGATGAGCTGATGAAGGGAAATCTCCATGTTCCAGATGTGAGAAGGAAACAGAAACCAGAAAAGGTAGTTCAAGGATGAATGCTATGACTGACCATGATTAGACAAGGAAAGAAAGTACAGAGGATGTATTACAGAACCTTGCAGTTGAATAAGGTAGTAATACCTGAGTCTCTGCTAGAATCCACTTCCTGGAAGAACATCACATGAAAGAGTTAATTAGTAAACTTCCATCACAGGCTCATCTCTGTTTTCAGGGTCTCTGGGTAGAAAAAGCCCTCACTAAGGTATCAGTCTGTAAATCTGAACCTGATGCAGGTTTGAGATTAGAACTTTCACCATTCACTTTTTATGGAAAAACTTCAAACTGGTAAAATGTTCTTGGTTAATGACACTTTTGAGCCACCTGCTCAAAAACATAGGTCATAGGGATTATCATTGATAAAACAAGCCTTATTTGCTATAAAGATACAATTTGAAATCACAAAACATACACAAGCTATTTTCTATTATGAATGAGCCAGCAGGCAGAACAAACTGTAAGATTAGAACTCCAATAAATGAGATAATAGAAGAAAATAGTCTAAAATCTGAAACACATTATAAGCCATGCTGAAATAAAGGCACACAAGTCAAAATTCTATTTAAAAAGAGGATATGGAAAAAGGAAAATATTTAAAAAGTAAATAAATGGAAATTCTAGAAATAAAAATAAAACAAAATTTTAAAAATTAATGGGAACATTCAAAAGTATGCTACAGATACTAGAAGACAAAACTGTGAACTGGAAGGTATATATAGGGAAAGTACGCCAATATAATACAGGTTAATAAAGGGATGGAAAATGTGACATGTTAATAAAGACAAAAAATAAAATAAAAATAGAATAGCAAAAAAGATTTCTACAAGGAGAGGAAAAAAGTGAGGGAGAGGAAATATTTGTTTTGAAAATGACTGAAAATATTCTAAAAATGGTAGAAGACATGCATTCTTAGATGTACAATGATTCCTAAATAGGATGAATGACAACAAATACATGGTTAGTCCTATCATAGTGAAATACTGAAGTAACAAATACAAGTTAAAAAATAACCAAAGGGGGGAAAATTACTTATAAAGAAATAGCAATTCAAGAATGTTCTCAATCTCAGCTCTATTACTATTATCTGGACCAGATAATTGTTAACTCTGGTATATTGTAAGATAGTTAACAGTATCTCTAGCTTCTAACCACTAGAACTGACTAGTGTTTTCCAACAAGTTATGACAACCAAAAAATTTTCCCAGACATGGCCAAATGTCCCCAGAGCGCAATGCTGCCCTTGATTGAAATTCAGGATGTTAGACTAATATTAGAAACTCAACAGGTATCATAAGCCAATTGAATAATATCTCCAAAATATTTATGGAAAGAACTACCAATGTAGACTTGTATTCCCAGCTAAAATATAACTTAAAGCTAGGGTAAAATACTACTATTTGGAGACAAAAACTATAATTTAACAACTCTTACTGAAAGATGCAAAGGATGTCTTTAGGAACTAGAAACATTACGCTCTCCAAAAAAAAAAAAAAAAAAAAATGAACTGGATGGCAAAAACAACAGTGGCAAAAAATTAATAAATATGTAAGTAAATTTAAATAAGCATTGACTGTATTTAAAGATGACTAACTTGCAAAGTTGTGAAAGAAGGGATAAATAAAATAGCAACTGTAATGAGATATTTAAGATGCGTTTAAGTGTTGAGGATGAAGGCACAATATTGAATATCTGAATGTGATCTTGGCATATGGAAAAAAATGTCTTAAATTTGACTAGAACTATAAGGAAACAATAGGTGAATATGGCTGTATTAAAATTTAAAAATTATATGATAGAAAACATCATAGGCACTGTGAAAAGAGGACCACAAACAAACAGACCTTGTACTTTATGTGATTAAAAAAAGGATTATGCTCTTGAATATATAAATGACATGTAAATCAGTATAAGAAAAACTGTACAAGACAGATATAAGCAATTCATTCATGGAGTAAGAGAATTCAGATTCCAAGGAAACTCTGAGAATTGCTTAGCCCTACCAGTAATTCTGGGGGAGAAACAGTAAGACAACCTTACACAGCTACTAGTTGGAGACAGTGATCAAGTGTGGCAGTGCTGATGGAGGGAAGGATGTGAGGTGGGGAGGCTCACACGACTTTGGGACTTTGGGGTGTCAATGGCCCTGATCACTTTAAGAGGCTGTCCGAACCTATCTTGTGAGATTACAGCTATGCAAAGCCCAACAACTCCATCTCTCAGTATGCCTGAGATACTATTTCATAAGTGGGGGGAAGTATATACAAGATTATTTTGGCACTGTTTATATCAGCCCACAAAATGGAAATAAATCAATCCTCTACCAGCACAGAAATGAATAATTTAGAGAGAACTCATTCTTACCAGGAAGTTAGGTCACAGTGAAAATGAGTTCAATTGTCTATCAGTGGGGGAAAATGTGAAAAGGTAATGGTATGTGAAACATGAAAGTTTAAAGAAGAACATGAAGCATCATATACAAAACACAAAAATCAATAAAATATGTAGACAAAGTGTACATTTGTTACTTTGAAGAAATTAGAAGAGTAATAGGTTGGTTTCTATGTATACCTATAATATTGTATTTCTTTTATAAAAAGAGATCTAAGGTAACTATGGCAAAATTTAACATGTAATTTGATCAGAGGTACTTATTTCCCTCCCTCCCTTCATCCATCCATCCCTGTCTCATATCCCCTCCTTCCCTCCCTCCCCTCCCCTCCCCTTCCCATCCTTTTCCCTTCCCTTCTCTCTCTTCTCTTTCTTCCTTTCTTCTTCTCTCTTTCTGGCCCTTCTGTATGTTTCAAATGCTTTGTTACAAATTTGATCAGAAACCAGGAATAAGGCAAAACCTTTTCTTCCAGTGTGGTCACTCTCAGAGGACACCACAGAGAGGACAGAGTAAATAAAGGGGCATGGTGTTCTTTCTCTCATCCAGAGTTTTAATTTCAGGAAAATGGAACTGTCTTCTAAGAGTTGATACTTTTCTTTCAGGTAAAAAGTATAGTAGTAATAAAAGTACTGAGGAGTCTGAAGTGACCTTGATATATACATAGATTAATTTTCATTAACACAGGTCTCCATCTGACTTGGTCTTTAACACCCAAAGGAAAAGTATAACCAAGATTATAAAGAGTAATATTAAATCAAAAGCTTGGCTAAATATAGAAAGGAGACAATTTAGCCAACTAGTACCTGTTGGAAACAAAATACTGTATTTATGATAGGTGGAGCAATGCCACCCAAAATATGGGATAGATTCTTGCCCATGGCCACAATCGCACTATTTATTGTGTTAAGAGATTCTGAGTTGTTTACTACTCACTGGTCAGCCCCAAATGGTACCCAGTGGCTCTGTGATAGAAGCCTATAGCCTTGGTTGCCTGCAGGATGGTTAAGAAGATAGACATTAGGATATTCATGGGCCCTAGGGTGCTGGAGTAAAACCATAGATCAACAAGCTAACCTCCTAGTCTTGAGACACCAATGAACCAGATCAGTTTTCCACTGATATGATCATCTTGTTGCTATCTTTATTTCTTAAGTAAAACTTGATGTAATGTATCACACTGAATCTCTTATTAACTATACACAAACAGCTCCAAATGACATTGCAGAGGGTAATTCTTGATTAAATTCAGAAGTAAAACTGATGAGAAAAGCAATCCTACAAAATCAAATGGCCCTAGATATTCCAACAGCAGCACAGGGTGGAACATGGGCCATTATCAAAACAGAATGTTGTGTGCACATTCTGGGCAACTCTGCAAATGAATCCTCTGTACTGCATGATCAACGTTCACATATCAATAAATATCACACTCTGCTAGTAGTGTTGATGACTGGTTGGCATCTTGGCTCCTTGGAACAATCTGATGGGGAAAACTCCTCATTTTTCTAGCTACGATCCTGGGCATTGGAATTCTTGTCTGTTATATGATTCACTGTCATTGTGGGCTAATGTCTTATATGTCCTTGCCCTCTTTTTCAGACTACTGAAAGATAATGGTTCTTCAAAAGATGGAACCTGATGGTCCTATGTCTCCTTACGATCAGCCAGGACTTTCAGCTAGGCAGGATCAATGCCCCTCCTCAATCTGAAGCAGTTACTGAAGACAGACCATGGGGCTTCTGTAATTCCTTAAGAATAAGGGACCAAAATCTTGTGTGTGTAAAGCAGGGTATGAGGTAAGATAGAAGAAATACAACTAGGCAGAAAGGATACAAAGAAAGTGAGATTTTAAATAGTGTACTTTAGAGAAAAACTGCAGCTTCAGAGCACAAGCCCAGTTGACTTTTTTTTTTCTTTTCCCGAAACAGCAAACTTGGGCAACTCTCATCTGCAAGTGGGTCCGCCCATTCCTTTTCTACCTAAAAATGTTCCTCTTTCATGCGTGAAGGGACCACTCTTGTGGGATTTTCCATATGAGTAGTCCATTATCTCACAGAGGCCATCCTCTCATACCCACTAAGACTAGGACAAGACTAAGACTATAGATTATTGAACTCCACAGAGTTTCAGCACCCAAAACACATAAAAAACCCCCAGCTCCCAACTACATTTGCCTTATATCTCTGAGCACCTGCACTCCACTCTTGAGTGCATCCTTTATCTCTATCTGTAACAAACCTGCTCATGTCTCTTAAAAAAAAGTATAGTGGGAATCATTTGTGACTGTGTGTGCTTCTTATTAATTTGATAAATTATTTAAGATAGTTTTTCCTATAGTATTAAAATATACAACACTTTTTCACTTCTTTTAATAGCTATGTGACTTAGGTTAGCAGAGCTGATTTCCATTTACTGCATCAAACACAACAATAACAGCAACAACAACAACACTAAAAACTCTCTCAGACCACCTACTTTCATAGATCAGATGGCTTCTCCAAGGTATTGGGCCACAACACCTCCCTGTGTCAGCCATAAAATGCGAATGATGTTCTTCTGCCAAAACCCCATCTTTGTGGAAGGGGGCACACAAGATAATTCATGGGGAAGTTTTTTGAATAATGTGAAAATCCCTCCAAATGAATGCTCCTTTAAATAAACCACTTTTAGATATAGACAAACATTAGGCAGACATACAACTCTGTTTGTGATATCTTAAAAGTAGTTTGTGAAGGAGTGTTTGAAGAGGGGAGAAAGATGAAAACATGAATTTGCATATATTGTGATCTTTAAAATTTAAAAATATATGACAAGACACAATTTGGGGAGGAAATGAGGTAACCTATTACTATAAGGCTCGATTTGGACCTGAGTCTCCCAATATTCAACCTGTCTGCCAGCAGAAGCATTGTTCTTAGCTCAGCACCAGGGATGCCCTCAGCAAACACAGGATGTCTTAAAAGAGATAAGATGGAACATGGACTCTCGATCTTACAAGCACCAGGACATCTAAAGACACCCAAGCATCTGCACCGGATGTGGATGTCACAAGGACTTTCCCCAGTGAGGCATGAAACATCCAGAGCACTTTGACTACTGAGGTTTACTAAGATCTTCCTGCCTAATGTCCTTTGCCGTCTTTCAAGCCCACTTCTCTTTGTTCCCTGCAGACGGCCTCTTTGCCCTCTGTCTACCTGTTCCCAGGCACAATCAGTTCCAGGCCCTGCTGCCTTTGCACAAGCTCACTGGTCTCAGCTGGTCTCCGCCTCGCTCTGTTCCTTACAATCACCATTACTTGTCTGTGGGACGTATAATTACGGGTGACTTTTAAATATAGTTTTGTATTTTCTAGTTTTATATGATAATCACACATTACTTTTTAATCAGAAAATAACCCAGCAGTGGTTGATAACTATGTATTATTTGGAATACGTGTGTTTACTAGGATATCATGAACAAGTTAGCTACTATTTTGAAATAGTTCTATGCAGATCATTAATTCACAGTGCACAAGAGATCATTAAAAGCCACTCCTGCACTGAGATTGTAAGGTTAAAGATTTCCTGTTTACTTAAGGTGGTAAGTGGGGTTTGGGCTTCAGAAAGTTGATCTCGTAAAAATTTAGCACAGAATGCTGGTTACCAGAGGCCAGAGACAGAGAGGAGTGGGGAAAGATGGGGAGAAGCTGGTCATTGGCTAAGTTAGGTTAGGTATGGGTAGGAAGTATTACTCAGCCATAAAAACAGATAAAAGTGAGACATAGATAGCTAAATGGATCAACCTTGAGAACATAATCATAAGTGAAATAAATCGGACACACATGTGTAAATATCACATTATCTTTCTGGTGTGAGAAACTAAAAACGTAAATAAGAACATAAATGTACGATAGATATTGTGAAATAAGAAGAAACTGTTCAAAAGGAAAAGGGAAACAAGGAGAAGCGGGGAGAGGAAAGATGGGAAAGAAAAAAATAAGAAGGATAAAATGAAAATCGTGCTTTTTGAACAAGGAAGGGAAGGGGGTTTGAAAAGAAGGGATGGGAATAGGAAAAATAAAGAAAACAGGAATCAAGATATATCCTGTAGAGATACAAATTCCCTGTAATGAATGTGGTCATTATGTATCCCCAAATTGTATCAATACACTTAAATTAAAAAAAGCAGTATGTTTACAGGTAACTACAATGTATTTTGCATTTCAAAAAGCTAGAGTAAAGGATTTTGAATGTTTTCACCAGAAAGAAATAATACATAAACTTTGAAGGAGATAGATATGTTTGACCTGATCTAAACATTATACAATGTATACATATATTGAAACACACATGATATTCCATTAACATGTACACTTTTATATTTTTGTGTCAATTTAAATAATTTTAAAATTTATGATTTCAGATATTATTTATGTCAATATTTGACGCTCATGATCTCTTTACAATAACATGTTGTCGCCACCTGCTGGCAATGGTGTGTTAGTAGGGTGGTCTGCACAGGTGAAATGATTTCCGTGAGATTGCAGAAACCGGCTCCTCCCTGCACCTAACCATCATTATATTGGGTAAGTTTGTTGGCTTACTGAGGCCTTTTCCCCTGAGAAGCCACACAGAATATAATTTTGTTTTCTTACACTATCCGTAAGTATGAACTTTAATGAATTAATTTTACATAGGAGGGCAACTAATGCACACAGAGGTCACACCATGTCCTCAAGGTCACATAGTTAGTGAAGGACAGCGCTGAGATACAAAGGCATAGAATGAGGACCCCTCTGCTGTTGTTTCCAAATGGGTGAAGAGCAACTGCAGTCAATTAAGAGTGGGGAGCACTGCTAACGGTGCAAATATTAAATGAGGAAGCGTGGAAAAAGAAACAAAACAATAAAAGGCAAATCAGGTATCACGGAATTTAACTCTCCCTCCGGGCTGCCTAGAAGTCCCAAGCAGATGACCCTAGAGGGAGCGCCGACCTCTGTATCTCACTCCCAGGCTTTCCCCACGATCAAATGACATCTGGGAATGAGATCAAATGGGAATGTGGAAGCTTTTTGTAATGTGCCTCCTGCTTTCCCAAATATGATGTCAGAATAAAATAGTGTCATTAGCAATGTAAAAACCCGAACTGTGTCTTTTATTTTTTTCCCTAGCAGACATATCATCTTTATGTTATGGCTGAAAATCTTGCCTTTGGTTTGGAAGAAGATAAATACACAACTACTTACTTAAATGCATTGTTTGCATTTTGATAAAAGTATGAAGATATGGTTCACTGCACTGCCCAATGCCTATTATTTAATAAGCTTAACGAATTCCAGGAAAATACTGCTTGTCCAGGAAAATACTGCTTGTCCAGGAAAATAAGTTCCCTCTCTGCTGTCAGAAAACAAGAGAATAAAAGTCTATTTGGCTTTGGCTGCCAGGAAATTTAATTTTGGGTCCAGTGGAGCCCATCTGTCCTGTCAGAAAGTGTGCTTTCCTTCGCCTCTCAGCACTCCTTTCCTGGTAGGCTTTACTTACCCTTCTTTGCATGTGTAGGTGACAGTGTTCCCAAAAGTGAAGTTACTCCCAGTTATGACAGCATCTTTGATGGTAGGTGGCTCTCCACAGGAGACAAGGAGACAGGCCGGTGGTGCTCTGTCCCAGCTGCCGGAAGCTGTGCATTCAAGGAAGGAAGGGCCCTGTAAGCTGCAGGAAACAAGGAAGGACACCCCATCACCTTCTCTTCGGGTAATTGTTTACTGCTATGGACATAAAGTAGGAGGACTTAGAAGAACAGAAAGCACATTTATTTGAAAAGTTTTTGTTTATAACAATAAGGTTTCTTCATATTTTATTGCTTTATATAAAAACAAGGGAAATCTGAACAAGCTATGTATTATTTAAAACAATTACTGGGCTGGGCATGGTGGTGCACACATGTAATCCCAGCACTCAGAAGGCTGAGGCAGGAGGATTGTTGTGAGTTGGAGACCAGCCTGGGTTATAAAGTGAGCTCAAGGCCAGCCTGAACTGCACAGCGAGACACTGTCTCAAAAAGACAAAAAAAAAAAAAAAAAAAAAAAAACCCAAACAATTAATGAATTAGAACAACAACATCTGGTGCAAAATAAAATTTAATGTGCTCAGTGGTAGTGGTGTAGGGCACTTCAGACCTTGTGAATAGCAGATTGCTTGGGGAAAGGTTAGTAACATGAAGATCCAGCTGTAAGATGCCTAGCTGCACAGACAGGTAATCAGAGTAGGTGATGTCAATGGGCACCGTCCTTGCTATAAGCCTGGACATTTAAATCACATTGCCATAATTCTGACCTCTGGTCTCCTGTGATTTCCCAAACTTGGTAACCCTATGTCATGGCTTATCCCATTTTGCTATAAGCCTGGATATTTAAATCATATCACCATGATTCTGACCTCTAGTCTTCTGTGATTTCCCAAACTTGGCAACCCTATGTCGTGGCTTATCCCACTTTGCTTTCCAGCATAATTCTGCTTGGTTGTATTTCTCACTATACTTCCTGTTCACTCAGTCTAACTTCAGATCCTGTTGACCACCTTCCTGATCACACCTTGACTTTATTGTTCTTTCTTTTTGAACACACTCCCCATAGACAGCCTACAAAATGGGAGAAAACCTTTGTCAGTTACTCTTCTGACAGGGGACTAATTTCTAGAATATGTAAAGAACTCAAAAAATTTAACATTAAACAAATAGCCCAATCAAATAAATGAGCAAATAATGAACTGAACAGATACTTCTCAAAAGAAGCACAGTGGCCAGTACATATATGAAAAAAAAAAAAAGTTCAACATCTTCAGTCATTAGGGGAATGCAAATCAAAACTACATTGAGATTCCATCTTACCCTTCTCAGAATGACTATCACCAAGAATACAAAAAACAGTAAATGCTGGTGAGGATGGGGCAGGGGAGGAACCCTTCTCCACCCCTAGTGGGAATGTAAATTAGGACAGCAATGTGACAGTGAGTATGAAGGTTCCTCAAAAAGCTAAAAGTAGAGCTACCATCTGATCCAGCTATACCAGTCCTTGGTATACCCCCAAAGGGATTAAAGTCAGCACACTAGAGGGACACTTGCATACCCATATTTATTGTGGCATAATTCACAATAGGCAAGGTATGGAACCAGTCTAGGAGCCCATGGATAAAGAAATCATGGTATAAATACACAATGGAGTGTTAATCAGCCATAAAAAGAACAAAATTTTATCATCTGCAGGAAAATGGAAGGATCTGGAAAGTTGAGTGAGAAAAGTCATATGTGGAATGACAAATATCGCATGTTCTCACTAATATGCAGAATCTAAAGAAGACGACATGAAAGCAAAACAGAGACGATTAGATACGAGGAAAGGAAAAGGAATAAGAGGGGGTAGAGGGGTTACTAGAGTAACAGGAAAACGAATATAATCAAAATGTATTTTACACACTGAAGCCTCCCCTAATGTGAAGTGAGAGGGTAGGGAGGGGCAAAGGGATAATAAGGGGATGAAAATGATCAAAATATATGAATGTTCAAATCTGCCCAAACACCGCCCATCAAAGTGCATAATTAGTACATGCTAATAAAAATATGTGAAACAAAAAATTAATCTCTTACACTATTGAGAACCTACGCCCTTACCTTGACATATACTCTCTGTCCATCCTGTATTGAGTATTGAATCCAGCAGGGAGCTACACTCCCAGCTCTTTATTTTGTATTTTGAGATAGAGTCTTGCTAAGTCACTAAGTTGTTCAGGCTGAGTTCAAACTTTGTGATCCTCCTGCCTCAGCCTCTGAGAGTGCTGGGATTACTGGTGAACATCACCATGTCCAGCTTTCACATGCTTTTTAGAATGCAATCCTATGGAATGTTGAGTATAAACACGGTAATAAGCTATTTATTTAAAAGCATCCATCACAAAAGCATTTTGTGTGTTTCACAAACAATTTTTGTTTCATGTTGAAAGTCTGAATGCTTAAGCAGTTGCCCTACAAGGACCCTGAGGGTCACGGGCTGACTATTTTCTTGGACATTTACCATAAGCTAGCTTTCAGGAAGCGCATAAATTTGAGAATACCCTTACATTTATAAATTTGTTTTCAAAGCCAGCCAGTTACATACAAATGAATCCTACAGAGTAAACAATGAACAAGAAGATACTGTAGGAAGCTGGACCAGTATCTACACACTTTACCTGTATCCACTCTCACATGAATATAATGCAGTAGACAGGTAGGTGAGCCCACTCAAAACGTATTTTCCATTATTTATGCTTTCAGGGTTCGAACACTTCACCAGTTCACACGCAGGGTTAGAATGACTCCAAGAACCACTAGCAAGACAAGATGTTTCTTTATCACCAGCCAAAGTATAGCCCTTATTACACCTGAAGGGGATAAAGGAAAATTATAGGTTTTATTTTGCATAGTTTTATCTGTACCTTAAACCTTTAAAATATTGGGAATTTATGCATACTGGAAAATTTCTCTTTTTTCTTACTGAAACAATGCTTCAAATTTTATTTCAAGGTTGAAAATGTACATCTTTATCCCACAGGAATTTTGTTTGGTAAAAATAGAGAACAGATTTAAGAATTTGGCTTGTCTCCAGATTCTCCAGATTGCATCATGGATCAGTAGTTGTAAACAGAAAATCCTTGTTTTGAGAATGTTGTGTGTTTCCCAAGTCCCTGAGCTGTCAGGCTGGGAATCAAAGCCCACTGATAACCAAGAGCAATCAATGGCCAGTAGTGGCTCCCTCCAAGACATCCACCCTCAAGAAGTCTCAAGGGAGTGCAGTGGCAATGACAGGTTCAGGGGATTAAAGGGTTCTAGCTACGACTGCCAATGAATTATTGGATTAGACTTCGTCACACTACACTTCATTCAATTAATTCCAGACAAAAAACATGCTCCAGGGTCGTTTCTCTCAATATTATACCAGTAATGGCATGTCATCAACAACTTCTGCCGTGTAGCTTTAATTTTAGACACTGACCTGTATGTCACTTTACTGCCATAAGTAAATTCTGATCCATCAATGCCACCATTTTCTGGAATAGCTGGTTCACCACAGGAAATAGCTGAAAGGAGAGAAAAAACGTGGCTTTTCTAAGAATGTGTGTGCAAAAACCCCTGAATGCTCAAGGGACAGACAGCTCTGCCTGTCATGTTTAAACATAAGACTAATATTTGGTTTCAAAACAAAAAATGTTGATAGAAATAACACTTACCATATGTAATGCTCTAGAATTGCCAAACACGGTCACATGAAAATTAATTCAATATACCTTCACAATTTGGTCTTGGGTGATTCCACTCTCCAGACATCAAGCAGGTGATTTTGGTTACTCCCCTCAGTCGGTATCCTTCCTCACAGGAAAACGTAACTTCAGCCCCCACTGTATATATCTCACCAGAAGAGTAGCCATTTTCTGGATTTTCTGGGACCTTACATTTTATGGGTTCTTAAAACAAAGAAAGTTTTTGTGGAATAGTAAGTGGCTTTCACACAGCCATGAAAAGTTTCACAGTAAAAGAATTTCACTACAATTAAGGTGTCTGTGCAAATCCTGAGAGAAAAGTTTTTGAGGGGAGATAAATACAGGGGCCTTTGAACTGAGCTACATCCTCAACCTTTTAAAATTTTTTATTTTGACACAAGGTCTCCCTAAGCTGCTAAATTGCCCAGGCTGGGTTTGAACTTGTGATTCTCATACCACCACTTCGAAGAATGCTAGGATTTTAGATGTGCACCATTACATCCAGCTCAGAAAATACATTTAATATGCATTTAAACAATAGCAACTAATAAAATGTACAATTTATTGGACCAAAATGCAGTTTTTTAAATTGGGGAAGCAATGATGGTGCCAGAGCATAGAATTAAAACCATGTTCTCAAGGTTTCAAGACAAGAACATATACATCACATAATGTTATATGAAATAACTAAAAATAGAGAACTATTTATAGGAAGCACAAAGAGAAACAAACAGCATAAAGAGAAAGCTTTTATCTCCTATTTCTAATAGTAGGTATTTCTCAGTAGTGAGATAACAGATGATCTACTCTCTCTTCTGTGTTAATAATTCTCCTATTTCCTCAAGGAAGTTGCATGGCTTTATAATTATAAATTATATAATTATATATATAAAATTATAAGTTATATAATTATATATATAATTACAAACATTTGAAAACATTCATCAACTTACATTTTATTTCACTATATACACAAGTAGATTAAAAGTATACTCCAAGTCCTTCATTAACTCACCTACTATACCAATCTCCTACATTTCCTTACCATTCCTATACATCTATCTCTGGTAATAGAACTGTTAATTCATATTTGTTGCACAGTTTATCTTCTGTTTCAATAATAAATTACTCATTTTTGTTTTTATTTATTTGAGACAGGATCTCACTATGTAGTTCAAGCTGGCCTTGAATTCATTATGTAGCCAAGGCTGGCCTTGAACTCACAGTGATCCTCCTGCCTCAGCCTCCTAAGTGCTGGGATTACAGGCATGTGCTACTGTGCCTGGCTCTATTTCAATAATAATTACGACAGCTATATGAAATTTGAACTCAAATTTAAAATATCTATTTAGTCTAGATAGATAGTCTCACCCAGTGGCAAGCCTGTTTCAAAGTTCGCAATATAACATATTTGCTTTTCTTTCAGTAATGTTTGTCTTTCTTCCCTTTTTTAATTGTCTTTTCTCTTTATGACTTGGTATTTAAACACGTTTTTAAGTGGAAGTGATGTTTCTTTGTCTCTTATTGTGCATAAGCAGTCTCTTGAGATTTTTACAGTAGTTCCTGTGTTGTCATTTTTATTGCCATATTCTGAGTCTTCAGGATTCCCTCTTTGAGCAGGAATGTTTATGCAAAGTTACTATATTTTTAATTTTGTTTATTTTTCCTCATATTTTTTAAAAAAAGAAATGTATCTAATCAGGCACTCCTCTACACAAGCTTCACAATTTGTTCTTAAATAGTACACCACTTTTTCAGCTCTATCTCCCCCACTGTGTGTTTTATAGTGGGAAACGTGATCTCTATATCATGTACAATTCCTGGTACTGTTTTTCCTCTGTTCAAATTTCAGCACTTTATCTTGGGGACCTATAGCCAGATGACTTACCCATTACTTTAAGTTCTTCTTTACTTTCGATCTTATTGATTTCTGGTAGTTACTTCTCACAATATATGTAGAAATAAATCAGTGGGTAGAGATATGGGCCAGCATTATCAAAGTTATTGCAAGATCAGAAATGTGGCACAGCAAGATGTCTACATTCTTCAATGATATAATTGCATGACAGAAACAGAGGAAGGATATTAATGGTGAAGATACGCTGGAGAATTTCCTTGGCTCTGAGACAGGCAGAGAAGCCACTGATTATATCTCTGCATCCATTCTATTATTCTGGTGCTATGGAGATATTTCTTCCATATCCTGGCAACATAGCTGGTTCTCAGTTGTGTATTTCAGAAACAGAGATGGGGAGAAACAATGCTAATTGAAAATACTTTCTGTTGTTAATTACGTGTCTTTTAAAAGATGTTTATCTTCTTGTCAAACTATATGCTCCTTGCGTTTAAAACTATTGTCTTACTTTAAATTCACATACTTTAAATTTGTACTCTAATAAAAAGTTGAAATAGGAATTTCTGATTATGCAGACACTGGTTACCTGCACATTTTTTGCCATCTCCTGTGTATGGTGGGATACAGGAGCATATGTAGGATCCATTTGTATTCAGGCAAGAAGCATGCTCGCTACAGTCCGACCCAACTGCACATTCATCAACATCTGAAAAAGAGACGGCTTACAAATGTTCAAGTTGATTCATTTTTCTCAACCATTAAGCATTTGTTTTTCATTGTACAAATATTCCAGTTCATTCATTTTTATGTACCAAATGTTTGTTTTTAGTTTTAAATCGTTATCTCTTAACATATTACTCTGTTCTTATAAAATTTATGTATGTCATAATTACATAGCAGATACACCAGAAAAGCTATTATTTCTTTAGTTTATAGATGGGCAAGTGGAAGAAGAGGGATAGTTCGAGAGAGACTTAATATTAAGCCTAATAAAAGGTAAGATATTTGTGGCCTCTTTAGGGACAGTTGTTTTGCCATGACGGCTTGCCTAGAATTTACTGGGAAGAGACAGAGTTCTGTGGCCGAGAGCCACAGGAATTTACAGTAGCTGTTTCCAAAGAGCTAGAATAAGCCCGTATAGCAATCGCCAACATTCATCTCACCCAGGCAGGATGGGGAAATGCCATTCCAGTTCCCACTGTCTGTACAGAACATTCTGGAGTCACCCAACAAGTAGTAGCCGTTGTTACACTGGTAGGTCACTGTGCTGCCTGCATGGACATCTTCAGCTGAATAAAAGCCATTCTCCAAGGGAGGGGGCACCCCACAGCTGATACCTGAAATGTGACCAGGAAGAACACAGCTAATTAGGAGCAAAGTGCTCCGAGGAAATTTTATTCACATTAAACTACTTTCATGATGTCCCGGTAAGCATGGAATTTTTATGGTACACAAACACTGGGTTGAGAGTGGTGCAGGAGCCACAGCAGCTTAGAACACACGTACGGCCTCAGCATGGGGCGTGTTATCTGGCTCCTAGTAGCTGTGCCATCCGTTCACGTACAGGGTTCTATTACTCACTAGACACCATCTTAGGTGGTGGAGTTATGGCAGCGGACCAGCCAAAACTCCTCCTTGTGGAGTTTGCTCTGTAGTTAAGTACATGAATAAGAAACACAAATACATGTCACGTTACGGGCGATTCTTGATTTAGAATGGTAGTCTTGGTTCCACCAAGTCCCTTCACTTTGCATTTTTCTGTGATTTATTTTTCTAATGCTTATCGTTATTATTTACTATAAATAAATAATATTATATGTGCTTACTTTTCTGGCTCTTTTCTCGGAAATGTAGACCATGAGGACAGGGCCTTTTGTCCCAGTGTCTGCATGTTTAGGAAGTAGATCAGTGCCTGGCACACAGTAGGTACTTTAAAGATTGTTGAGTAAATGAATGAACTGACCTACTCAGCTCAAGAGACTGCTTCTTATCTGCCCCCATTGTCCCAGCAATGACCCTTGTCTTCCTGGACTTGCAGCTTACCCAGACTGTCTCTCTTTCACACTCAGCTTCTTGTGCTACCTTGGAAGCATTTACAACAGGTCTCGCTGTCTTCATCTCCCACCTCCCACACAGCTCCTTAGACAAAGAAAGGACTCAAACGAATATCTGCTTTCTTTGCTATTGGGAAATATTTAGCTTTTGTCTGGCACTGCTACAAAATGTCCATGGTTGCAAAAGTTTTGAAGAGCCACTGAAGTGCCTTCAACGAAGGGAGCTCACGTTCGCAGCGAGGGAGTGGCTGTGTCCACTGTCCTTGGTTGAGACAGTGCTGTACAGGATTCCCGACCATCTGGAAGCCAGGATCGCAGAACAGACTGACTTTGGAGCCTGGCTTTAGATCTGTTGATGCTGTTCGAAGATGAGGCACCGATCCGTCTAAAGGTGGGCAATCTGAGGGCAAAGAAAGCAGGAGCTTGTAGGGAACATAGCACCAGTACTAGCAACTAGAGGCATCAAATCCTACTTTGTACCAGCATGGGAGAACTACTCTGCTGAGACTGAAATAAGTTCCCACAAACAAATTATTACAAGTTCCCATGAGCAAAATTATTAGGAAAACCTTTCGAGTCAAAAATTTTCCCTCTTTCAACAAAAGTCTGCTGAATATTTTTAAAGGGACAAATGGCATGTCATGAAAATTAATGAAATGTTCTTGTAAATTATCAAAAACCATAAATTCCTGGACCTTTTAAGAAGCTCATTTAAATATACTGCATTTTAGGGGACAGTTTTGGTCATCCAGAGTTGTACTACACAGTGTGTGGATGTTCACTTCTTTTCTCTGTGTTTTACCTGCTCCTGGACAGCTACTGGAAAAAAAAGAAATGAAAAAATACCCCACCCATGTCAAGCAGAGGATAAAACTTCAGCAGACAATTAAAAAAAAAAACTGTATTCTTTCTTTAAACCTATCTGCATAATCCTATTTAATCTTTGTCAAATTTTTCTTCTCAATTAGTCTGTACCTTATCATACAGAATATATATCGATATTTGAGAAGTCTTTGGATGGTCATAAAGTAAGTATGAATTAATGTTAAGGAGTGGATTAACAGGTACATATGATTTGACTACTGGAGAATTTTGAATTATTCCCTTTGCTAAAGAACTCCAGGGTGGCCAAGAGATGATGAAGTTGATGGAAGAAGGAAATTCTTACCAGAACAGAATATGCTCTTGGAATCAACCTTCACTTTCCCTACAATTCCTGACAAGAAATCAGGCCATGCTAACACATTTCCTCTACTGAGTTCTTCTGGGCAGGATGTAGCAAGTGATTTCACCTGAAATGATAAAAAGCCATCTTTAGAGAAGTGTTACTTTACCACCCACATGGGATTATTTTATTTAGTCCCATTAAAACATTTGGAAATGTTTTGAGGTTGGAAGTGAAGGGACGCAGTCTTTTGCATGGTATGATTTCAGAAGCAATGGGAAGATTTTCTTTCCTCTCCTCAGTCTGACCGCCATCATTTTCTCTCCCATTAAACTCATTGGTTTTTTTTTTTTTTCATCTTTTCTTTTTAAAAAAGTCGCTGTTGATGAAAATTTGAATTCCTATGCATAGAGTTTCTTAGTAGGGCTTTGAGGTTTGGTAACGAGTTACAGAGGGCTCATTGTCCCCCCCTTCCATTCTGTCTTTGACCTCTGACACAGAGGGAGGAAACAGACATAGAAAAACGTTCTGCCACCATAACTGTAAGAGTGAAGATTGATCCAACCCTTGCTTAGGGCTGAACACCACCACAAGTTGATGCACTGTTTTGTTCAATCCCATCAGAAGTCTGTGGTGTAGTTCTATTTTTCTGTCTTTTATAGATAAGAAAACTGAAACTTAGATGAAGCAACATGCTCACAGTCATCCCCATAAATCGAATCTGTGGTAGAAATGGGATTTGAACATGGGCTGTCTGACTCCAGACTGGCTTTAACCACTAATTTATTTGCTGCTACGGTATCTATGGGTAACCTTGCAAGACTCCTAAGTTTCTGAATATTCAACCAGAGAGATTGGAAGTATTACTCTCCAAGATTCTTTCCAGCTCTGAAATCACAAGATTTTAGGAAATAGTCATTTTCAATAAAATGTTAAAATGGCCACAAGGAACCAGAAAAGGATGATCGTTAAAAATGATTGCAGAGAACTTCTACCTAACTTAGACCTTAATACCTAATTATGCAGGTGATAAATTCTGACAACCAAGGGCTTACAATAAGATACGTCATCATTAGGCTGTTCACAGTTTTACTAGGTTTGTACCTTTGCATCTCATTACTGTCATACACTGAAAATGGAATTGACCTGCTGTGGAGACAGGACATAGTCCCAAAGGTTGAGCTGGCTTATGGAGCCCACAAAAGACTCAGCTGGGTTGAATCCCTCTCCTTTTTTGTCTTGCTCTTGCCCAAGAACTAATGCACCACCACCTATGGAGAGAGAGAGAAAAAAAAGGAGGAAAATTGGCCTGATGGTTTGTTATTCCTGAAATGCTAACTTAGGGAAAGGATAAATGTATGAAAGAAAACTATTAAAAAGCTAAATTATGTAATTTTATTGCATGTTTTAGCAATACAAACTTAAATTAAATTTGTGCAGCAATTTTAAAAATAGTTGGACATGATTTAGATTCTTCCACTGCATTTACAGATATGTCACTGTAAAAACTGCAGATGATACATATAGTGCATATAAGATTTATGCCAACAAAATAGATAAGTCCTATTTTGCTTGCTTTGTTCTAGAAAATTTCCCTCCATGGCAGCCTACTAGCAGCTGCACTTCATTTCCCTTATACTTATGCCATAATTCTGAAATTTCTATCCTCAATTTCAGGGAGCCTTCTAAATTGCCAGGGACCTCCTATTTGGCAAATGCAAAGGAAGCTGCAGTACTCATCTCCTGCGACTTCCTGTAACATGTTTCTGTTCACTATTTTATTGCATTAAACTGTCCCTCCTAGCAGTCCTGGGTGGTCTGTGTTTGCTCCATCAGCTCCACCTTCTCCCTTTTCTACTCTTTGTGTCCCAAAGGTTGTCCCCTCTGAGCTGCACTGGCCAACTTCTTGTCCTCTCGCTTCAGCTTGTGGCTGGTCAATGGCATGACCAGTCTGAGATGAGAAAGGGGGACAAGAGAGAAGTTTGATCTCCCGGATTCCTTCCTGCCAGGTACATGACTGAGGGGTGGCAGTTTTGTCCCATTTGGTGTCATTTTTCCTACTAGGTGATTTCTCTCCATTGCTACAGGTTTGTCTAAATCCACTAGCACGTTGCCATGGAGTCAAAATAATTCTCTCCCCCTTTAAGGTGTGGGTGTTGGGTATTTTGTTCCAGGGGTGAGAAAGTGACTCAGATAGAAGAACAGGGATCAGGAAAGACTTTTGGACTTGGATCTTGATGACTGAGTCAGAGTTAATATCACACAGAATGAGATATGAGGTTTCTAGATGAAGTAGTGTGCAAAATCTAAGAGTAAGATGGTGTCTGTGGTTAGTACTGCGAATGTCCATCTTGGCGCCTAGGATCACAATACCTCTTTGTGTTTTAGTTTCAGAGATGCCGTACCTGATGCTTCTGGAAGTGTATCTGATGGGTTTCTACCCACAGGAATCTCTGTCACGTGGCAGTGATCCAACATGGCATATGATCCCAAAAATGACAATGTGTCCCTTCAAGCCTAACTTCTATGTTCTTCCTCTAGTTCCAAAATAAACTTCCATTTCCTTTTCGTGCATGCCAACAGCCCTCCAATCCTCTCCTGATAGGACACATCACCCGCCCATACTAACTCCACCCCCAGTCTAGCCCAATAAAAACCCATTCCCCATCGCCCTCCTCTAAGGGTCCTTGCAATCTCCTGCAACCCTCCTGCACTGGCAATAAAGGCTTGTTTTTATCTGCATCAGTGTGTCTCAATAGTGCCAAAACCTAACAGGATCACTGTGCTCACTGAAGTAAAAAAGGCAGAGGGACAATGAGGAGGACACATTAGGTCAAAGGAATTAATATCCAGAAATGCAATTTCTTTAGTCTTTTTGTTTGTTTGTTTGTTTGTTTGTTTCCGGTACGGGGAATCGAACTCATGACCTCACACTTGCCAGGCATGCGCTGTGCTGCTGAGCTAAATCCCCAGCCCCCAGAAATGCAATTTGAAAGAGTCATTTCAATTTTATGAGCCCCTCTCGTTCCTTACCTCTAAAGTGGCAATTCAATAACTATTCTCTGTCAAACTCATGTGATCATCATGAAAAAAAACTTTTATATACATCTTCCAGTACTCCTACTTTTAATGACGTCTAATATTCCTAGTTTGCCTGTTTCCCTTTCCCACTCTTCTAAACGAATCTCCTCAGTCTATGCCTTTATAAATCATCCTCATCACCTAAGTTCCCTAAAGCTCATGAGTTTCCTTTGTCCCCTTTCCCCACAACAAACAAAGATGTATGTCTCTGTGTAGCTGGACGTCCCCTCTGAGTCTCTCATTTCTCCAGCCGCCACACTCAGAGTCTGCCCTGAGGCCTGGGTGGGCTCTCGACAGATATTTAGCGTGTGGCTGCACATCCCAACATCTGTGTGCTTCATCCATCTCTTCCATCATCCTAGGGTTAAGGAAGAGCTCTTCCTCCTTTGTTTTTTTTTTCATGTATTCCGAGTTTCTCTCCCAGTAGCAGCATAGCAAATCCTTCTTTTGGTTCTAAAATTAACTTTCAGGGATTTCTCTTCAATAGTGTATCCTTTTGTCTTCTGGCTAAAGACCTCTTTGCTGTTTAGGGTTTGTTGACATATGCCTGTAATGGTTGATACACTGTGTCAACTTGAGAAGTTTAGAAGTTTGACTCAGTAGGGGGCCAGGGTCCTTACTTTGTAAACATCCTCATCCTGTGCAAGAGGAGGGCAGGGAGATGGTGTAAGAGTGCTATACCAGCCCTGGGGGAGGCAGTATCCTGCTTACAGTATAAGGAAGGAGAAGAGGCATGTTTCCCTCCTTTTAGCTCTTGCTGCTTTTGCTGTCTTCTGCAGCCTTGAAGTGTTGCCCCTGTGCCACATCACCCTGCCTTGGAGCCAGCCAAGTATGGACTGACACCTCCACAAACTGTGAGCTAAGTAAACCTTTCCGTCCCTAATTTTGGCCCTCGGGCATTTTGTCCCAGCAACAGAGAGAAAAGTAACCAAGACAATGCCCTATTGCTTCATTCTGATCATACCTAAGCTCCCCTGCTTGCCATCTACCACAGCCATATTAAAACCTGTCAGTAACTTCCCATTCATTTTAGCTGTAAACCTCAATCCTTCATCTGTCATAGAAGGATTTTTGTGGTTTGGTCATGACCTCGTTCAAACCTCATGCTCCTCATTCCTTCATTCAGTCTGCATCCCAGAGTCATCAGTCTTCTTTTAACCCTCTAAGTGAGGAGCAGTCCCCTTTATTCATTAATGCCTGATCTTCCTTGAGAATTCTACAGGGACATCTCTCCAACACTTCGTTGATTCTTCATTTGAATCAGCTCTTTAGTTATGGGACAGTACTCCTTTCTCCACAGTGCTTACCTCAGCTTGAAAGTCTGTGTCAGTTAGTGTGTTTGTGGAGTTGATACCTCATTCTACCACCACACTGAATGCTTCAAGGGAGCACGACCTACGTGGTTTTTGCTCACCCTTGGACTTCCAGTGCCCATACAGGTGCCTGACCCATTGAGCAGGTGCTTGTATGTATGCTTTACATTTACAAATAAAATCAACCGTTGTTTGATCCCCAAGGCTTTCTTAGTATTAAAAATAATACACATGAACAATAATTTCTAAAAAACATAAAGATCTGTTTTGATGCTTTACAAAGTTAATATCGTCACATTTTCATGAATATTAGACCTTTTAAACTATATTTGTTCGTATATTTATCCTAGTTTGATATAATTTACTTTCAGACTACATTAATTTTTAAAAGTTGAACCATCTTTGTTTAATTTTCTTTTCTCAGGTACCATTTTTAGTATCTGAAACAAATGAGGAACGTGGAGAACAATGTTCTTCTACAGATGCATCTACATGGAGCAAACATTGCTATGTAATACTTTTGCACTTTTAACTAAAACTTTCTGGATATTTACCTTAAAGTATTTTTAACTCCTTTTTCTTTGGTACTAGGAATTAAACTCAGGACCTTGCACTTGCCAGGCATGCACACGTGCCCCTGAGGTATATCCCCAGCCTTTAAAGTATTTTTAGAGAGGAATTTGAGTTCTATTTGACAAAGTGAACAAAAAATGAACAGCTACTCACAGTGGGATAGTTTGTATGCTGATCACAAAACAAAGTCCATACAACAAATAAACCCTCCCCCCATCCAACAATTAATCTTTTTCTTTCATAGAAGACAGTTTAGCAGGTTTCAGTTCAGCATGCTCCTTGGTAGTATTAGCACAGACCCCTCCCTCAAGGTGTTTCTTACACTGTGTCATACAGCTCCCCTACAAAAAAGCATCTAGTAACTTACAGTCTGAATAATCAAGGAGAGAGAACTGTGGATTTTTGTCTGGAAACAAGACCGACAAAGCAAGCAAGGTTGATGTTCACATATGCACAGTACCTCTAGAATCTAACAGAATTGTACTCATTTTGCTTAAACATACCAGGGATGGCTGTCCCAACAGAGAGACCGCTGCCGCTGTCAGATAATTTCCCATCAATATAGACTTTCCAGACTCCACCGGCACTTGTCCAAGTGATTGCAATATGGTGCCAACTGCCGTCATTCACTGAGGGACAGTTTGTTATCCTTTCCTTGCCATTCACATAAAGAACCCAGCTGGAGAGAGAAAGATTCCAGGGAACAGTCATCAGTCCTATGTTGCAACCCTTTCTGTGGGGCATGTTCCTATTCTGTCTTTTTCTGGGTAAAGTACTCTGTAAACCCATGGCCATATTTCATAGAAGCACATCTGCTTGAATAATTCCACTTAATTGTATCTCATTTGGAAATTTCGCTTTTCTTAAACACTGAGGGGTAGGAAAAATTTTTCAGATGAGCCAAGAGAATTATCCAGTTTTAGAGAATTTACCACCTGGCTAGTTTGGAAAGAGAGTGAAGAGTGAAAGCAGTAGAATTCTATAAATGTCAGACCCATATCTGTCCTCCAGAATGTGTGCTTCCTATGACTAACCACAAACCTCAGCTATCCCATGGAAGATCAGTGTGTTTCATGGCTTCTGTCATGGCCTGAGAATTTGAATGTTTTGTATTTCCTCAGAATTCACATATTAAGATCTACCCACCTGTAATGATGTTAAGAGACGGGGCTGCTGGCTATGGTGGCATATGCCTGAGAGAGGCAGGAGGATTGCAAATGCAAGCCTAGTCTGGACAACTTTGCAACTTAGTTGTTTCTCTAAATAAATAAATACAAAAGTGATAAAATAAGGAAAAAAGGGGCTGAGGTTTTAGCTTACTGCAAAGGCCCTGGGTTCAATCCCCAGTACTGCAAAAACAAAAAAACCCAAACAAACAAAAGACACACACATATACATACACACACACTGATATGGACCTTTTACAGGTGAACAGATCACGGGGGTGGGCCCCCATGAAGAGAATTATTGTCCTTGTAAAACAGGTCCCAAGTAAATCCCCTGCTGCTTCACTGTCTGAGGACACAGCAAGGACAGGCTGTGAATTAGTAAGGCCCTCACCTGCTGCTGGCACCATGATCTCAGACTTCCCAGTCTCTAGAATGGTGAGAAATAAATTTATGCTGTTTACAGCCTCCCAATCTATAGTACTTTGTTATAGTAGCCCAAATGAATTAAAACAACTGCCAAATAGTTATATGGTAGGGAAAGTATCTGAATCCAAAGAAATGAATGATTAGTACTAAGCAAAAGTAGTCAACTGGCAGAAGTTTCCAACAATCATGTCGCTTAAGGAAATGAGAAAGATATTAGCCTAGGGTGAAAATTTTTCAGAAGCAAATGGAGAAAAAGAAATGATTATTGAAAGTTGATAAGGAAGATAAAAATTCATTGAGTACTTCTCCCAGAATCTTCTCACTGCATTTAAAGATGTTTGTAGAAAGGTAATACTTTTGCAGTATTATTTTCTTTCCAGTATTATTTTCCTCTCTCTATTCAAGTAGGCATTTTATCTCCAATGAGGGATTTTGCAAACCTCTTGAAAGTTTTTTTTTTTTTCTTAAAGCTCAAGTCCGCTAAGAACATTTGAGGATGGGAGATTTCTACTAGAATAGTGAAACTCCCTGGGCTGTGGGGTGGAAAGAGAGCTGTGTGTCTCTGAGGTGTGACCTGCTTGTTAGAGGTCAGCAGGGTGGATGAACTTGAGGGAAAATCCCATGTGTTGACCACAGAGTCAATCCAGATTGAAGGTGAGACCTACATCGTTGTCAATCCTGCATATGTGGACAAGGTCAGTGGCCTTAAAGGGTGAGACCTACATCGTTGTCAGGACTGAATATGTGGACAAGGTCAGTGGCCTTAAAGGGACCACAAGAGGACAAGACAGTGGACAGCCCAGCAATAAGTAGTGTGGACAGATGATCAGTGGTGGAAGTCCTGCCCAACTTAGTGGCTCTTCCCTTACCCCTTGGAGGTCCTGTTTTATAAAGAATGAACATCAGTCTTAGCGTCTGGGTTTGAGAGTTATCTCTGCCCCTGGCAGGGTGTGAGATTTGGGTCAGATTAGTCTGTCTGAAATTTTGTTTTAGTATCTATAAAAGGGATGCTAATTCCTCAGGTCATTGTGAAGATCAAATGAAGTGGTACATGTGAAAATACTTAGTAAGCAATAAAATACAAGACATGTGTAAACAACTGTCACTAAAACATTTTCTTTTTACTGAACTTGTCCAGATGTTCTACTTGACTTTTGTTACCCAGCTGTCACGATGTAGCACCCAGTCCCTTGACTGCTACCCTATTCTGCATCCCCAGTGTGAGGAATTGAGCCCTTGACAGCATAAGGTTCTAAGTTGGTTCCAAGAACAGGTCCTAACCACAGCCTTCCTGAACTTCAGCTTACCCATTATAATCAGTCAGGAGGAAAGTATTGTCGCTGTCATCTTCAAGTGCATAGGAGATGGGTGTGCCATAGTTGAAGGTGTCAGAGGATTTCATCCAGAATGCACAGGTTACAGCATGGAGGGATGGAAGGACACCATCCAGCATGACATACCCATAGATGCCAGAAACTTCAAAATCTAGGTTAAAACCTGTAGACTGTTCTGCAACAAAGAGGAAAGGTGAGCAGACGGTGGCACTTGTGAGGCATTTCTAATTGTTGAAAGTAAGCAGTCCAAAAACAGTAATACTGTGAAAATATAAATATGATTCCCTGAGAAGCAGTTTAAAAACTAAAGATAATTCACAAAATATATTTCCCATTCTTTTAAATAAAATAACCAGAGAGTATACGATATAGCAAAACACTCAATTACGAAAGGATGCAGAGAGATCGGGAGTAGCTGTAAGGAGATACAGAATGGGGATGTTGCTACAAATGAGACACTAAAGCACACTTGTATTCTGACTAGAAGAACTTGGTGAAGAGGAAAGAACACGCTGAAAGAAAGTAGCTGATAAGCATAAAGGCATCACCTGCCCCTCCTTGAGGCTGTGATTTTTCCTTACTTCATGAGCAATTCAGCTCTACCCCAAATCTGCAAAATCTACTCAATAAAACAAACATCCTACAGCTAAAAGACTGCATATATTTATGATTACCTTGTCTCACAAGGAAGCAATTCAGCTATGACCTACTGATTCTCAAACATGGAGCCTCATCTCCTAAGTCAAATAGCTTATCAAAGTGTCCTTTTCAAATACATAGCAGAGTTCTATTAAACTGCATTTTCTCCACTTCCTCATACAATTCTAAAGTTCAGTTTCCTCATCTGTGCTATTGAGGACATTAATAACAGCACCTAGTTTATTGGATGGATCTGAAGATTAAAGAAGTACAAAGTGCCTAGTGGTTTTTGGTCTATAGGTGATATATGGAACAGGTAAAAATCGATATTGTTGTCATGGTATTGTGTTTAGTACTGTTGTTAATAACATTTCATTCATATCTACCTGTTTCACACCTGCTGCCTGAAAATCCTGGCCGACATTTACAGCTGTATGAGTTTGATTCATCCACGCAGGTGGCCTGATTTCTACATGGGTTAGACTGACATTCATTGATGTTTGATTCGCAGTGTGACCCCGTGAAGCCTGCTGCACAGTGGCACCTAAAGAAAACAAAGCGTGGTAATGATCAGAATAGCTGCTGAGAAGTGCTACAGGGTGGCTCCCATTTATGGTAACATTGTCTCCAAAGACTGCAAATTGAAATGCTGAAATATATTTTCCTTATTCAAACAACATTTTATAACTTTTTCCAGTTCATCTGATTAAACCCATTGGAAACAATAGTATTAAACAATAATAATAACAATGACTATAATAAAAATGGAAGGTAATTTTACTGGTGAAATATTACTTAATTGAAATATTACTTACATTTTTTGGATTCTCTCCCAACAGAAATTCTTTTTTTTTGTTTGTTTGTTTTTTTGTTTTTTTGTTTTTCTCTGGTACCGGGAATCGAACTCACAACTTTGCGCTTGCCAGGCAGGCACTGTGCCGCTGAGCTAAATCCCCAGCCCCTCCAACAGAAATTCTGTCGTGTGTGTGTGTGTGTGTGTGTGTGTGTGTGTCTTTTTAAGACAGGGTCTCACTATGCACTTCAGGCTGGCCTTGAGCTCACTTTGTAGCCCAGGCTGGTCTCGAACTCACAATGATCCTCCTGCCTCTGCTTCTTGAGTGCTGGGATTACAGGAGTGTGCCACCACGCCTGGCCAAAATCTGAATTTTTTATATTTTTCCAAGAATTTCTGCCACACCTGGCCAAAACCTGAATTTTTAATATTTTTCCAAGAATTTCTGCTGGGCATGGTTGCACACTCCTGTAATCCCAGCACTCGGGAGGCTGAAGCAGGAGGATAGTTGTGAGTTTGAGACCAACCTGGGCTACAAAGTGAGCTCAAGGCCAGCCTGAACTGCACAGAGAGACCCTGTCTGAAAAAGACACACACACACACACACAAAATTCAGATTTTGAAAGACATTGTTCCAATGTCTTTCTATGTATTTAGCCAATCTTTATAGAAATGGAGTAATACTAGTATTACTAATACTAATATTAGTATTATTACTACTACTAATAATAGTCACAATAATAATAATAATAATAGTATGATACTAGCATTATTCCCATTTTACAGATGTGTTAAATTACGGCCAGAAAGACTAAGTAGTTTGCTTAAGTCCCATTGTTACTAAGTAGTGGAGTGGGATTTTGAAACTTGTTCTCAATCAGTGTGTCATACAGCACTTTTGTAGTATACAACAAATCATATAAACCATCAGAATGGAAATGGCAATATCAAATGTTGACAAGGTTGTTGCAAAATAAGAAATCTCTTATAGTAAGTGGAGCCACAATTTGGTAATGTCAACAGAAACTGAGAATTTGCATTCCCAGAGCCCCAAATCCCATTTCTTGACATCTTCTCTAGAAGATTATTGCAGAAGGTGCAAAAGATGCAACAAGTGTTCATAGAAGTATCATTCTAAATGTCCATAAAGAAAAGAATGGGAAAATAAATCATAATATTGTCATGTAATAGATGTTAAGCAGCAACTGAAATAAATGAATGAGTCAAATGTATTTACCTTGACCATACTTTAAACCAATGTTGAGTGAAAAAATTCTATAATGTTATGTACAGTGCAATACCTCTCATGCAACATGTAAAACTATATAGCGCTTATAGCAGTCACATATACAGTAAGGTTTAAAGCCTGAATGAGAAAGATGTATACCAACTTCAGGACAGGGGTGACCACTGGGGAAGGACAAGGGAAGGAAGAAGAGAGAGAGAGAATAAATGGGTGGGTCAGAGCTAATACAGCCCTATCTTTTGAACTTCTTTAAAACAAAGGATGTGAAATAAATATGGCAAAATACTAAGATTTGACAATCACAGTGCTAGGTGTGTGACGATTACTGTTTGTAATTTCTGTATGACTTAAAAATTGTGTAATTAAAGAGAACAGAGCGCTAGCACATTAATATGATTACCTTTTTGGTATGGATCTGAAGATGAGTAAACTATTTTGGCTAGAAATTTGCTCATCTTTATCTGCCAATGTTTGATATCATTAGGATGAACCATATTCTGACCCCTGAACTACATTCATTTTGTCAACAAGCTACACTCCTTATGAACTAACTTTATCTACTCCTTTCCTCTAGTTAGGATTTAGATGAATTTGACATTCATCCATTGCTTTGAATTCTAGGGATAACATGGAAGTCTTTTTCATTTGAAAATTTTTTGTTGCCTATGGTTAGGTACTAAATGCCAGAAAATGTAAAGCATTCACAGAGAATAATGCTGCCTTGATAAGACCTAATTTCCACATGAGAGTGGATATCTCATTGACAAAACTGCTTTCCTGTTTTTTCTGCCATGTGCCTTGGCTATTTATGGCAGAATGGTAGTGGCAGGTGCCAGTCTGGAAGGGGATTGTGAAATGCTGCACTTGAGGTAAGCTTTTTTTTCCTTTACTTTTAACTCTTGTAAACTTATAGAACCAGCAGCATCTGGAGAACAATGACATTTCCTAAGGTTTTGCCAGCAAGAACAGTCTTTTACAAGGCAAGAGTACTGTCTTCTCAGCTTGCCTATAAGGAGAGGGGCGGAACAGAGCAGGCTCCGTAAAGATGCAGTTTCTCAGTTTCTGAATGCAAATTCTCAGTTTCTGTTGACATTGCCAAACTGTGATTCCACTTACTATAAGAGATTCTTATTTTGCAACAACCTTGTCAACATATGCGTCTCCGTAAACTAGCCCCAGGAGGGGCTAGTTTTCAAACTGAGCTCTACTGGCACTATAGAAAGTTTCCTCAGAATAATAAAGTCTTTCTTTCCCTCCCACACTATTTTCAGCCACAAAAGCTTAGCTTTTATTATTTTATTTGTTTATACTCAAGTTTCTTTTGAATGAAAGGTTACTAAACTAAATGAACATCATGGATATAGAATGTAGATTGGCACTAAAAATGTGATTGCAAAATCCATTTTAATTTTACACAGTGTAAAAATTTCAGCTACAATATAAATCACTTGAAAATATGGGTCTGTCTAGTGTTGGTATTATTTACTTTTGTGCATTGGAATTGTATTTTCTTTCATCTTTTATGACTTCTCAAGTGTAGAGCAGAGGTTTCCAAACCAGGCTACACATCAGAAACATTGGAAAAATTAAAACACAATAGGTGGCTATTTTAAATTGTAGGTTTTCCCGAGGGCTTAGTCCATCCAGCCTTACCTCTAGTGATTGAGAGATTGTACTATAGCCTGTCCTTGGGCTAGCAATGGAAAACAGAAGACTTGGGACTTGCTGTAATCTTCCAGAAAGATTGCAGAAATATTGAACAGTCAAGAAAATGAAGTCTAGACTTGGTGTTTTACCTGAAACTACTGGCGCCATCCTTACAAGTGGCTCCATTTTGGCACGGCTGACTGAGACACTCATCGATGTTTATCTCACACCGGATACCCAAAAATCCAGGGGGACATTTGCACAAGAATCCTCCAACTTGGTCCTCACAGGCTGCATTATTAAAGCAAGGGCTTGATTGACATTCATCGACTTCTGTTTCACAGTGCGGGCCTGGGGACAGATGAGGAAGAGAAAGAACCCCAGTGGTTAACCCTCTGCAGAAACTGATCAAGGCCCTGGCTTCCTGGAGGATGCTGCTTCTAAATGACTAGAAAGGAGGTTGCAGAGCCACTGACCTATCAAACTGGTTCAAGATCCAATGAGCTTTGGTTTTGTGAATCATTTTATAACTGGATTTTTGATAATCTGCTCTCTTGAGATTCTTTCTGAAACTAAAATTAATAATGAGCATTTAATTGAGATCATGTTAGAAAATGAAATTAGTAAGTCTATGAAAATTTTTCTATTTCTTTGACTTTGTCTCTATGCTACACTGGCCATTTCCTTTCTTGGACTTTTTCCTTGCTAATTCAGTATGTGTTTTAAACTATTATTTTGCATCCATTTGCAGAACATGTTATCTTGCATTCATTTACATCCATTGGTAAATATTTACATGATTTGTCTTTAGTTCTTTCTTG
The DNA here is from genome assembly GCF_000276665.1 of Chinchilla lanigera. Taxonomy (NCBI): domain Eukaryota; kingdom Metazoa; phylum Chordata; class Mammalia; order Rodentia; family Chinchillidae; genus Chinchilla; species Chinchilla lanigera. Next base: position 16,696,649 of record NW_004955419.1, on the reverse strand, counting down.
AAAGTTTCCCTTAACACATACACACACACACACACACACACACACACACAAATACACACACATACACAAGAATACTGCCTTTTACTGAACAGTTTAAGAGTAAATTGCACATTTTATTCAGTGTACATTTCCTCAAATTGAGGACTTTCTTTGCTTTATTACAGTATGTTCATAAAATCCAAAAATAATAGTTATATGTTATAGTTTCTAGTGCTTTATAATATTCTTTCTTTTTTTTTTGGTACCAGGAATCGAATTCTGGACCTTGCACTTGCCAGGCATGCACTTGTGCCACTGAGCTATATCCCCGGCCCTATAATATTCCAAAACCATGGAGGAAGAATGGAAATGTCTTACCAATATATCCTTTCATACAGGTGCAGTGATAACCTGCCACGCCATCAACACAGGTTCCTTTATTTAAACAAGGACTGGAGCTACACTCATTTATATTTTCTTCACATAGCTGACCTGCAAAAAGTGACAGAGTATTTGAGCTAGGGAAAACCCAAAGGACTTTAAGACCAATAGTTTCTGAGCACGTTTTTTGTGTGTAACAATTGAACAATGAGAAATCCTAGCGAATAAGTTTGTGGAAAATTTTATTCTTAGCCAAATACAGTGAACTGAAGTGTTTCTTCAAATCTTTGAGTTGCAAAACTTAAGCAAGAAACTTACCTGTTCAGTCTACCTAACAGGTGACTGAAGAGATTTTCAAGGTCTATCCTGATTGTTCAAAATTTCCCCTCTATCCAAACTTTCGAGTTAAACTCCTGAATTAAATGTAATTTTATTATATAAACTCAATACATCTTCCCATATAACTAAGGCTATCATGGTTGCATGCACTCCAGAAAGGGAAAAATAACTTGTTTCAAATGATTATTATCATAAATTAGGCTGTGAAATAATTTTGTTTCTTGATGAAAATTATTTTTAGAATATAAAGTTAGTATTTTTAAAAATTTTATTGGAATATGTTTGTGATACATAAATAACATTTATTATGGGGAACTAGTACATACACTTATTACATATTGATCTTTTTTATTCCCCTTTCCTCTCCTCTCCTTCCTGATGCTCCCATAAAGTTATTAGAACCCAGTTGTTTTGAAATATTTTTAAGATTTTACTGAACTTCTTAAAATATAGAAAATTATACATTCATATGAATTAAATATATATTCAGGTATGTTTTTAGTAATAATAATTTTAGAGTTAGGTCCAATGCTAGAGGATTCAGATTATCTCAGTGCACTCCATAATAATACTATGAGGATGTTATTATTTGTAAGATAGCAAATCAAAGTATATTTTATAAGAATATATTATCAATGTTATAATAATTATAACAAAACTGAATAAGACAATTGACAGTAAAGTCAGTATTTTTGAACTGTATTGTGAGGAAGATGTTGGAAGTTTCAACTTTGACTTAAATAAAATATACACTTAAATATATGCATTCATTTAAGGTAAAAGGAAATTAGTCCATAATAATACAAGTGATTAAAGTCCAGGGTTAGTAATAATTACACCACACACACACACACACACACACACACACACACACACAGAGCACTATGAAGTAAGTACTCACTTTTCATAAATTCAATAAACTAGTAATGAGGTAGGAAAGAACACACTATATGTCTAGTACTCTACTGGTCTTTATATATGTTCTTTAATTTCTACAGTATATTCATAAAGTCTGAAAATAGCATTTATATGTTATATTAGTAAATGGGCCAATTTTACACATGCAGAACAGGTTCAGAGAAGTTCAGTGACTCATCCAAGGTTGCACATCTAGTTGGCAAAGATGAGATGAGCTCTGCCTATTTTATAAACCTCAAGCAATTTCATATGGCCAAACTGGTGCTGTGCTCTCCCTATGTAATAGCATAACAATACTTTCCTAATGTATTTAAATAATAAAAATCATGCCTGTACAGTATATCTACAATACTTTATTAATATATCCTAACAATATATTTTAAATGTACCTCAGTGATGAAATCTGAATGACTCCAAGGTTTATGCTGTAAAACCAAGAGACTTGTCCCTTACCTGTATAACCCAATGGGCACTCACAAACGAATTTCCCTACTTGGTCTTTACAAATTCCATTGTTGAGGCAAGGTAGCGAGTTGCACTCATCCATGTCTGTTTCACACTTTAAGCCTAAAACGCAAACCAAACATTGAAGGACAATCAAAGAGAAGAAGTAACACAAACAGAACCTCAATCATTTCAAGTATTTATCTCAACCTAAATGCATAGGGGCCAAAGGGGCTGCCCTCTGGTTAAGTATTTAATGCAGGCACTATTTCTGAACAGCTTTAGGGACTTCACAGGAATACATAAAAGATAGTAAGAGATCCCAAATTAGAAAAAGGGACGGGGGAAAAGCTTCAAAGTGTAAGCTGGAGCTAGGAACGATGAAATGTGTTTGAAAAAGATGGTGAATATTTAAACTGAAAAACCGTAACACAGTAAAAGACACATTGTCATTAGTCCCCCTCAAAATTCTCTCTCTTATTTCCCTTTGGACACCTGTATCCCATCATTCTTGCCACTTTCACAAGCAGTTCTGGAAGTCCTCTTTCCTTTCAGTTGCGCAGTCATGGGTACCTCCATGTCCTGAATGAGCTCAACACAATTATCTTTTGATCTTTGTGACTTGGGGGGAATGGGCAGAAATCACATGGTGCCAAATCGGGTGAATACGGTAAATGAGGACACACCACAGTGTTTTGATAAATCTTTCTGTTGAATGGCACATGATAGCAGCCTTGACTGTATTTTTTATCACACCTTCTGAAGACCTTCATGAAAGACTTCTAGACCTGTTTCAGAAAGTGGTAAGAATGATGGGGTAAGTGTGTTCAAAGAGGAAAATTGTTTAGAAGGAAATTAATAGTAATATGTCTTTCATTGTAATCATTTAAAACTTTATTTATCTATTTATTTACTTTTGTCTTTTTGAGACAGGGTCTCGCTATGCAGTTCAGGCCAACCTTGAGCTCACTTTGTAGCCCAGGCTGGTCTCGAACTCACAACAATCCTCCTGCTTTAGCCTTCCAAGTTCTGGGATTACAGGTGTGCACCACCATGCCTGGAGACAATTTAAAAAATTTAAACATTCACCATAGAATAGTTTGATCACCCTTTGTATGCTAATTCCAAAGTAAAAAATATGAAGTTATATACACTTGCTGCCAAGGTCACCTGGCAGAGGAGAGAAGACAAGCTAAATCCTGCCAGATCTCAGCTCACAAGCCAGGTGACCTGGAGCACAGTCCATCTTCCCATAGGATGTATGCAAACTTTCTACTGGCTAGCTCTGCTGGAAACCCAGGTTCTTCAATAAGATATTATATAGGGGTCTCAAAATGTGATTCCTAGATACTAGTGTCAGTAGCACCTGGAAATGTAATAGAAATGGAAATTATCAAGCTGTACCCCAGAATATTGAATCAGAAGTTCTGGCATTGCCAGAATCTCTGAGGTCCAGTGGCCTGTGCTTTAACAAACCACTATCATACATTATGATCTCTGTCACCACTCATTTATAGAATTTTCAGATAAGATCAGTTATTTCTCATATAATGTCAAGACAAAAATTTTTAGAAAAATTCACACACACACACAAGCACATGCACACACACAGTCAAAATAAGTGGATGTCAGCATTCTTGCTAGCCTTTGGCTGTATTTTGTTTTCCAGCTTTCCTTCTGCTTATTTTATGGTGGTTTTTTCCTTAACACTGTTTTTCTCATTAAAAGCTTCCAAGTTGGTTGCACAAAATTTAAAAAATACAAAAGAATTGTTTAGAAGAAAATTGAGGTATGTTAAATTCTTTTAAATTAATTGGCATTTTAAAGGTATAGCTCCTTTCTTCTTAAAATTATGTGTCTGGATTCAGCAGTAATGTGGACCACACTATAAAGAAACATAATTTGTACATAATTAAGCTCAAAACCATATTGTTTTTCTGAGCATAGTTTCCAGGAAGAAACAAAGCAACAAATCACAGTCACAGATGAGAGAAACCAGGAGTTTGTATAAAAATGTTTACACTGGACGATCTATTCTATGCTGCCATGTATTTAACTTGTGTTAGGATGATAATTTGGATATGACTCCCAGAACTGTATTCCAATTTATATTGTGAGTTATGATGTCAGTTTTTCATACAGAAGGTGATTGCTTATTCTTCCTCCAAAAACATGCAAAGAAAACAGATCTGTGGGGCTGGGGATGTAGCTCAGTGGCACAAGCGCCTGCCTAGCAAGAACAAGGTCCTAAGTTTGATTCCCAGTACCAAAAAAACAAAAACCAAAACCCCATCTCTGAGGTATGTATACTTTGTTAAGCTAAATATGTTTGCACTGATATAGTCTGTTGTATCTCAGGTGATACATTTTTAATATTCCTAAATTCTATTCAGCAAGACACAATGATTTCATATAAAATATTAAAATTTACATTCCTCTGCATTACCTGTATATCCAGGAGGACAGAGGCACACATAACCACGCCCGATTTGTTGGCAGGTCCCATTGTTGTGGCAAGGGTTTAAGAAACATTCATGGAAAACCTACCAGTGGCAGAGAAAACATGCATGAGAGACAAAACATCCATTTATTTCAAAGCGGTCCTGTCTAGACAGTCAGAGGTGGCAGCACTAGACAGCTGTCTCCTGGTTCCAGGTTAATTCACTCACACTACTCTGACCACTGTCTGACGTACGTGGACACAAACAAGATATATTATTCTTGAGTGATGCTCTGGTGAACCCAAGTAATATTCCTAAACTCTGGCTTCCAGTTAGAATTCATATGAAATGTTTTTAAAATATGCAAAAGACAGAACTGTAACCCAGGCCAGAATCTATAGGAATAGAATTTATGCATTTTTTTTTTAATTATCAGATCAATTCTCTTATGCCTGAGGTTTGAGAGCCTCTGCTTTAGGGGTACCAACAAATTTCTGGTTCCAACCGGCTAAGCTTTAAACATGACTTATAAGACTCTAAGACTAGTTTTTAGGAAGCTGGAATAATAAATATTACCTTGTTATCACTAAAACTACTAAAACCCAAAGAAACCATGACATTAAACAAAGAGAAATCAGAGTAATCACAGAATCTACCAAAATAATCAGATTTAACAACTACTCTGTTTTTAAAAGGGGAAACAACTTATTTAGTTATGTTCATGAGTTATGCTTTTAATTTTTAAAAACACGTTATTCTAAGAAATGATTAATTTTGTTGGCAAAAATATATAAATGATTTTCATGAAAGTTGAGTAGTTCTTCATATTATTCAGCAAAGGCCATTGGCGAAGCCAAATACCCTTTTTCAAAGATGGGTTATGTGTGTGGTATTAATTATTAATGAATCAAAGGCTCTTGTACGTATAATTCTTGTACAGTAGTTGCTGGGAGAAATTTCCCAGTTTTTGGTACTTGGAGCATCTACTGTTGCATTTTTTTGAAAGTTCTTATGAGAAGTCATGACCAAATACATGTTCCTTTATAGGATTCATACGACTGATTAAAGTTTCACACTGAGTAGTTCTCCTGTGTGTGACAGACAAATTAGTTTCCAAGCATTACACTCCAGAACATTCATAAGAAGGAAACAAACTTGCCTGGCTGCTAACTTCATACTTCGTTTGGATATGTCCAGGTGAGGCGAGGGGTACTATACTTTCCTCTGCTGCTGAGAAAGTTGAACTAAAACCTAGTAACATTGATAAAAATATTTTAGAAGAACATGTCAGTGTGTGGTAGATACTACCAATAACAGAATCCAAATACTTTGGTTAAGATTCTGGTTGTCAGAGTGAGTAAAGTCACATGTACTTAGCTTTATTTAGTAACATTGAACAGGAACATATAGAGATGGATGTCATATGTCATTAAATTCTAGACTCTTAAAAAGACGTTTGGAAGCTACCAAGTTTATTTCTGAAATGATTCTTGGAGTCATTGTTATAAAACGATCTTAAAAAGGCAATTTAACACTTAAATCCCCTGAAAATATGATATTCAGAAGTGAAATGACCAAAGATAAGCAAAAATAAACCTCAACACGAAATATGTAAGAAATGAAGTGTATCGACCTACTTGAACAATCTGTGATAGATCTGGCACCAGTGATGGTTGTAGTTCCATAAAAAGGACAAGATAGGCAGAAAGACTTCCCTGGATTAGGTTGATAATAGTCTTGAGGACATGGGTAACAAGGCATTAACCCAGAACGAGAGAATTCTCCTATTGGACAAGGTACTGCAAAGGTAACAACAAGTCATTATTGTGTAAAACGTAACACACTCTACACTAAAAAGAAATGCCTTAATCTTGGTTCTAAGAAAGCTTCTGAATTACCAATATAACCCCTTCTACATACTTACTACTCATACCATCTGATCACCCAGGTAAATATTTTGTATTTCTTATCTTTAACAACACACATTCACCCAATAAAGATTAGAACTGGCCATATCACAATGTATTCTGATTTTTCTACTTAACTTTATCTTATAAACATTTTCCAAATCATTTCATAGATCACTAAATAACATGATTTTAATAAATTAAAAAGAAATATTGCAACCCTCTGACAGATTATAATTGATCTAATATACCCTCTACTATAGGGCATTTAGATTATTTCTACTTGTTGCCTTAATTATTAATGTCAAAATGAGAATTTCTAGCTAAATCTTTGCATATAGCACTGATTGTTTCCTTGGGGTATTAGTTGAAATTTGTATAGGTGAATTTGTATAGTTGAATAGTTGGATCTAAAAATATGAAAAACTAAAGGCATTGATCTATAACACCAAATCATTTAAAAGAAAGTTTCATTGTACAGAACTTCCATCAGCAATATAAGAAATTGCTCTTCTTATTGGGTGCTTATCAGCAATGTCATGACTATTTAAATTTTCTTTTCAATTTGAAGATGAAATGGAATTGTATTATTATTTTATCTTGCACTTTGCTATAAATGAAGGTGCTCTCTCTTTATACTTATTGTATATCTTTATCCTTTCTGCATAGTTATCTATTATTTATTGGGGTATTTTATAGTTACTTTATACATTAAGTACATGAATTCTTTGACATACTTAGAGCAAATATTTTTTGCCACTTTGTATGTTAATTTTTAAATTCTTTTCATTAAACAAGTAATTAATTATCTTCCTCTCTATTTAATATTGAATTAACGTAAGGTAACAGATTTTCCTGTGATCCTTTTCTTGTGAGACATACACTTCATTTTGTGTATTTTAAAGCTCTTATTTGATGGTAAGGGTTTGTCATGAATAGTTTACATTTCTTGCGAATTCTGTAATATAAGTAACTTTTCTGTCTTATCTTCCTCACTGGGTGCTTTTTTAGCTTTCAATTGAACTTTTACATCTTGATCCTGATGTTTTCTTGCTTTTTCTACTCATGTGTCTGGTAATGTTTTAAAAAAATTTTAACCTTGGAATGTCATTTCATGTCAGATGTACTTTTTCTTTTTTTTTTTTTTTTTGGGGGGGGGTTTTTTTTTTTTTTCTCCGGTACCAGGAACCAAACTCACGACCTTGCGCTTGCCAGGCAGGCGCTTTTGCCGCTGACCTAAATCCCCAGCCCCCAGACATACTTTTTCTTTAAAAAATCAGTTAAATATTGTCATTTAATCAAATCTGAATTTTTTCATCAATAAATGATACAATGGTAACCAAAACAAAAATGGACTCACACATAGCACACGCTTGGATTTTTTTTCCAATAAATTTTGGTTGCATTAAGCCAAGGGGTGTTGGGGAGAACTATCCATGACTTAACCCTTCAGATGAGGTTTTAGGCTACTATCCAAAGGTAAATTTGGGTGGAATACACCCTTTCCTTGGGCAAACTGGTATTATTTAGATAAGCCCTAAAGTTACAATAAACTGAGAAAACTACTAAAACTATTAATTGTCATCTGTACAAATGTGTACGGAACTTAGGACATAAAAAAGTAGCTACTAAGAACCTCAGCGTACTTATCATTTGGGTTTTGGATTCTTGATAAGAAAAATTAGTTCAGCACAAATAATTATTAATATAGTTGAACTTAGGGGTGAACTTACAGTTCAAGGGACTAGGACCTACCAGCTGGTGATATCTCTTATTTATATGTGTTACCAAACAAGAAACGTTTGACAATTTCAAGAGGTTTAGACCAAAGTTCTTAAAGAAAACAGCCAGCCAAATCTTTTGCAGAAGAAATTTTACATAGCCAATTTACAACGTCAGGGATTGAAATAAGAGATAGAAGACAATATCATAGATATAAATGCCAATTAAGAAAAAAATATTTCTTGTGGGTATTGTATACACGAAATAATTTTAAGCTGTATGCTTGTTTCACTAAGCACAAATTAATACACACTTTGATACAAATAAGAGTTCTACATAGGGCTCCACTATTTGTACAAACATTATTGTAAACTACTGAGTTTAAAGCGGGGTTTCTAAATCTTAAATTTCTAAAAATAACTGCCTATTTGGAAAAAAAAGCCCCTTTTAAACAGCTAATTAAATTAGTTAATGGAAAGTATAAAAAGGTATAAAATGAGGATATAAAAGCTTCTGTTTTATTGTATGAAGGCATAAAACTTGTATTTCAGAGAATATGAGTGTTCATGAAACACTAAAGATAACTTCCATTAATAAAACTCAAAATGCTATACTGAATGAAACTGTTTTTACTTATTTTTCAGCACAATCTTAATCTTCAGACAGAAAAATGTAAAAAAAAAGTTTATGCCCCTACTAACTCACACAATGCTGAAAATTCTACAAATAAATATTAGTGATAAAACATTTAGATTAAAGATAAACCTGTTGACCTCTCAAAATAGCTAAGACATTATTGTGATGTTTCTATTTTACTCTTTGGCATAGGAGGTGTAAAATATGTCTGAAAATCAGTTTATTATTATCATTTTTTTTTTCCAGTACCGGGAATCAAACTCATGACCTTGCATTTGCCAGGCAGGTACTGTGCCACTGAGCTAAATCCCCAGCCCCTGAAAATCAGTTTCAATTACATTACAATGACAGAAGTCATCAGCAGAAATACACTTTGAAGAAATAGTTAACTGGCATTAATATACTACAGACTTCTCGTCTTACGATTGTGCGGGTTTCAGTGATACAAAAGTGATTTGCATTCAGTAGAAACCATGCTTCTAATTTGGAATTTTGATCTTTTCCTGGGCTAGCCATATGGCATACAAGACTCTCTTGTGAAGCTCTGCAGCAATCTACTGCTCCTCCCACTTAACCATACGATCATGATAGTAAACAATACTTGTGTCTATAGTACATATGTCAATAAGCTGATATTCAGTAGGGTGGGGGTAATAAGTGTATTTTCCTTTTACAATACTTTCAATTGACCATAGGTTTATTCAAGTGAAATCTGATTGTAAACAAAGGAGCATCTGTATTCACACATGCAATCCACATACATACATACATATTTAAGTACGTATAAATATACAAATATATGTAATAGTATTTAGTACATAATACAGTACTAAACACATACATGGAATTTATAGTTTCTAATGGGCTAATGTCCTGAGAAAAGAGGGGAGAAATTTCACTTAATATCAAAAATTCAGGTGCTTTTACCACACAAAGGAGTGAATAAAATATAAAATAATAGGATATATTAATTTATCTCACCATAGTGACCATTTCACTATGAGTATCAAAGTATGCAATCTATCTAAAATATATACAAAAATAAATTCATTAATAGATTTCCAAAGACAAAATCCAAGGTTAATCACTCATGCTAAGTCTTCTTTTAACTTTATCCTGGAGGGGTAGGGTAAGAGATGGTGTTATTCTGGTTCAAAAATAATCTTTCCTTCTCCTATAAGATAGGATAATAATGACAATGATAAATAATTTGTGAGATTTGTTATTCAGATACAAATAATTTTCCAAAAATGAAAACTTTCAGTTCTTTGTGTTTGCGGTCACAAACCAAAAAAAAACACTTAAGGACTTAAGAAGTGAAGAAAGGTAAAATGTACTATATAGAGAAAATTTTATTTTAATATAGCAGCATTATAACATTTTATTTTAACATTATAATTGCTGCATTGATTAATAACATTTTATGTTCAATATGCTAAAGAAAAAAAAATATGCTAAAGAAATGCAAAAACGATAACTTTACAAAAATAAGACAAACTGTACAACATGTCCATAAAAGTAAGTTATTTCTTCATCTGAGAAGTGCATATTCATGGATCGGGTCTTTGAATTTGGGGGTTCTGATTTTTTCAATTTCTTGTATGTTCTAGACATAAGTCCTTTGTCTGAGGAACAACTGGCTAAAATTCTTTCCCACTTATTGGGAAAGAATATAAATATATAAAAGGAAATTAACACCAAAAAAAAAGGAAAAAGCTGGGGATGAAGACCAGTGGTAGAACACTGGTCTAGCATGTATAAGGCCTTGGGCTCAGTCCTTAGTAGTGAGAAAAAAAAAAAAAAGGGAAGAAAAAAGAAAAGAAAAAGTAGTGTGCCGAGGCCTCAGAAAAACTACACAAGGGACCATTTTAGAACTCACTCCTATTTAAATTTAAAGTAAATACTGTTTATTGCACACTGCAGGAGAGAGTTTGAGGTTTGCTATTCCTATGAATATTAGGAGAAATGGCCCAGTTACCAGAATTTTGGAGACTTTCTGGGAATTAGAAGTGCTTAATCATAAATTTGGTGTTAAACAATCCTCAAGGCTCATTTAGAAAGCTCAAAGAAAAAAATGTCAAATATGACCTTGTTTCTCCATAAAAATCCTGGTTTCTTTTGCGGTCAGAGGAAATGAAAGTGGGAACGAGCAGAATTTCTTTGCTGTGGATTTTCTTCCAAAAGTAGATTGTATATTGACAAAATAAAAGAGTCTCCAGCAGATTTATTTCAACCATCGTGTGAAGTCTTGTTTGACTTTAAATTAAAAAAATCTTAAGGCTGCTTTTACACGAGGGGCATGACTTAGGAGTTTCACTGGGGTCCTAGCAAAACATACTTTTTTAGCTCTTCAGTGAAACATTAGATGGACTAACATTGTTCACCTGGTTCTTCAGATCTCAGACATTTACCTACCATGAGCCAACCAGACTGAGACAGATCAAACAGATGGGGTTCTAAAAGCCTGTAATTCAGTGTGTGTTTTCCCTTCTCACCATGACCCTTAGCCTGTAAGGACTACATCTCTCAAGATGCAGTGCTGGATGCTCCACTCCCAACCACCACATGCACTGGCCAGGCAGCTATTTTCTATGATTCTCAGTCTCTCGTCCATGTGGTTCCATGTGTGGCTGGAGTGCAACAGGAGTAGAAGGCGTGTGTATGTATCTCTGCGTAGCGAGAGAAGTGGGGAACCAGGAGGGTGGTTCTTAAAAATGTCACTCATCCAATAAGGCAACAGATTTTTCATCTTTGAGAGGCCAAAGACTGTTGGTATTTAAATGAGTATAAAGAATGTTGAGGATATATTGAAAAAATCATCCTTTTGTTATGATTGTTCTGTCCCTCGTGATAGCTAACAATCTTTTACTTTTAATCTACTGATGTTGCATAATAGTTGCAAGTTTTTGGAGTTTCTGGTAGCAGGTTCACCTTGACTGTCAGTTCTGGTTTGGTTGTCACTCTAAGCTTTCACCTTTTATTTTTGTTTACGTCTTCATGAATTTTTGGTCAGGTAATTATACTCAGTAAGGATGTTAGAAATATTTAAAAATTGGAATGCTAATCTTTCCATTTTAACTTATGCTGGTGATGCCCAACTTTGGTTCCTGGACCAGTAGAATTAGCATTACCTGAAAACTAGTTAGAAATGCAAATTGTGAGATGCCTCCCAGGCCTACAGACTCAAAACTCTGGGAGTGGGACCAGCGGTCTGTGTTCTGCCAGCCTTCTGTGCTCACTTGAGAACCTAAATCAGTGTCTCTCAGTTTTTCCTGTCACTTTAGGGTCATCTGAGGGAATTTAATGGCCCAGTTTCTATTGCAGACAGTTTCAATGAGAGTTTTGGAGAGTGGAGGTTGGGCTTCAGGATTTTAAAAATAACTTTATTAATGTGAAGATGACTCTCATGTGCAAGCAGAGCAAATATCCACTCATGAAAATCTTCACATTGTAGGGAATGAAATGTCAGAATTCAGAGAAGAATTTATATTTAGAGTTCCAAGAAACACTAGACAAGAGATCATTTCATGAATGAAGAAACTAAGTTACTAGTTCAGATATATTTCTACCAACCCATGAAGTCACATTTTATTACTGTTTGAGTCCTGGGACCACGTCTTGTGTTTCTTTTATGTTCCTAATAGCATTAGCTAGTTCTTATACTCACATATTGACTAAACAAAGAAAAAAGAACTCTCCAGAAAGTTGTTTATAGCCTTACACACAGTGGACATTCAGTATCTCTACAAATATCCCACTCCTTCATACACAGAGCATGATAGGTTTAAAAGAATATCAACGTCTAAAGCTTTGCTAACCTCCACAAGCAGAAATGTCCACAGCTCCTCTCTTCACAGTTGAAGTGGATTCTGGACATAAAAGGCAGTTCCGAGAACCAAATTCTGGCTGGTAAGTGCCCAGTGGACACGATTCACAAGTCTCAAGCCCATTGGATGAGTAAGTGCCTTGTTTACACTGAGCTAAAAAGAAAAATGTAATATGATTAATAACATCAATGTTAAGCTGAGCAAAATTAGCAGGGTAGGATTTTCTACATTTCACTATAGGACAAGCATAAACATTGGAGCGTCTCCATGCTTCTGTATACTAAATTTTAGACCTGTTTCCAGTTACTTCTGTTTAGTCCATAGAGGGTGTTCAAAAAATCACTGTAGAATGAAGATAGAAATGCACATCATTGAAAGGCATTATCATAAAAACAAACTTGGGCACAAAATCAATCAAAGTTGTGCCCTGGGGAATCTGCTTATGAAGAAATTCTCAACTCATATATTGTTTTCTCAAGTGACAAATAAAATCCCAAATTCTGAGGTTTTGGCACCTTTGTAACTCTATATAGCAACTGGCTCTATTGCCTCCTCCCCTCCAGAGACACCATTTCATTTGAGAACTGGCAGAGAGTTGAAAATAAAAGTAGTCATAGCATTAGATGCAAAGAGGTTAAATTCCTACAAATGGTCGTAGTAGAGTGGTCTAGGCCAGATAGAAGCCCCGACTTCTAGACACTATCCTTTCCTGCTGCCTTTGTTCTCCAAATACCTCTCCTTTTCACCATCGCTAACAGTGTTATGCATTTCTAACCACCTAAACGTCCACACTTGCACTTGCAACGATGGTGAAGTGCCATGATTTTGAAACTCTTTAGCTTGGGTGTATCTTCTGAAACCTTATGAAAGAAAATGTCTCCATGAGGAAATCTCTTTGAGAACAGTAAAAATATTTTGAAAATACTGCACATTTTTGTTCTGTATGTGTGTGTGCCTGTAGCAATGTGTTTGTGCCTGTTATATGAGATATTATACTAACAAAAAGCTAGTGTTTGCTAAGTGACATGGAAGACTTTTCTACTAATTAATGTGAGAAAAAGTCAAGCCAACTGATGAATGTGGCTGGGAGTCTGACATAGAAGCTGGGGCTATAGCTCAGCAGCACAGTGCCTTGCTTGGCAAGTACAAGGGCCTGAGTTTGATTCCTGGTACCAGAAAAAAAAAAGAGAAACTGAGTATTCCCCCCCAAAAAAGATAATTTTTTTATAATGAGAGAAACATACAGGAAATATTTTCTAATTAAAAGAATAAGTAAATGAAATTGCTTTCAATTGTGCTTGTATTTCATCCTATTTGCCATTTATATTTCTGAAAAGTGACAGGGCTCAGAATACCCTGCCCCAAAATATGGTACCTTGATAGACTGGATATTTTAAGCTGAAGAAATCTGAGAAAAATGCAGAAGCTGGAAAGTCTCTTTGACCTTTCCTTGCCTTTTTCTCCTGAAGCAGGTCATAAGACCCTCATGTGAGAGACACCCACCCTACACTTACCTCCAGAGAAATATCCTTATTTCTAATGGGAAAGGAAAGCAGAGGAGAATCTGAGCAAACAGGCCTTGCTGAATATCCCTAGTTTATCACCATCGGGCCATGTCCCTTTGTTCAGCCATTGTTCCCCACAACTATCCACTTCATCAAACTTAGCACAAGCATACACATTTCCTTGTTCTTTTAGGACTTCATTTCTGAAGCACGCTCTGCCACATATGTCTTCTGTTAAATAAATTTGTATGCTATTCTCTTGCTAATCTGTTTTTGTTACAGGAGCCTCAGGCACAAACCAAGCGATAGATGAAGAAAATAAATCTGTCCTCCCCTGCCACTGGACACAAAATCCAGGGTGCCGTGCCTCAGCGTGTCCATTACTCCCCTACCTTTACATTCTGAGATACTTCTTGAATGGAGATACTCCGTATGAGTCCCAGCAGGACAAAGTTTGCACTCCAATTGCCCTTCCTCATCTTGATAAGATCCCAGGCGACAGCTTTCACAAACAGAATGCTCCAGAGAATAATAGGTTCCCAAGGGACAATTGACTGTGGAGAAACAAACAAGAAACACTGACTAAAGCACCACAACCATGGAACACCCTGGGGCTCTTTTTTCCCCTAAGATTTAAAAGTAGCAGAGCCTGCTTCAAGGGTTTAATTTTATCACCAGAGGTTTACTCCCAAGGGAAAACTTCAAAAAGGCACTCCTGAAAATGAACAAGAGACCTTTTTTTTTTTTAGAAAAAAAGGAAGATGCAAATTGACCAAGCTTAGAACTTATACAGTGAGGCTTTAAAATATGGGTAAAAGCTCTCATAAATCAGATCACCATGGGAAATACACAGTCAACAAAGAGAAAGCTGCTGGAAGTAAAGGATAAAACAATGAACACTTAATCTGAGGCTTGGAGATATTAAAAATTTTTTTCTCCATTATTCCTCTAAATGCTTTCCCTTATATAATTTTTTTATATTTAATTTTTATGTATGTATTTAAATTTATTTTTTATTTACTTTCCCCTTATAAAATTGTTTACCATCACAGTATCATTTCTAGAGACGAAAACCAGGCAAAGGCAGTGAGATAACAGCAGCTGTGTTAAGCGGAGTCTTGTTTCCAATTGCACGTTATTGCTTCTGAGGGCAAATCCGAGGCATCCTCAGACATAAAGATTATTTTTAAAACCTTTTGCAGGTTTGCTCTACTATTAAGTTTGGAGGGGCTCAGAAATCCTGAGGCCTGAGTTAAACTCACTGAAGAAGTTATTATCAAAGCTCTTACAGAGGGGACACTTGAAAATAGTGCCAAGGTGATTCTGGGATATTAAGTGTACAATTATTGCCTGAGTACTTAAAATGAATATCAAATCTCTCTTCCAACGTGTCAAATGATTAGTTCTGAGTTGTGCCTGAGTCAACATAGCTTCATAAACATTTTAGGTGATTCTGACACAAGAATTCTGAAGGTGACACATTGATCAAGGTCATTCCTGATCTTTTTTTAAAGTGGCTCAGAATGACGATTTTAATGTGTTTGTGATGGGTTGACTTTGTGACATTTGGAAAAACCACTAAACTCTTGGAATGCTGGTAAGAACTGCTGAGGAAAATTTTCTGGAGGGCACACACAAGCCAGGTCTGCAGAGAGATGAACTGAGACTCCTATCATCTGGTTCAGCTAAGTAGACAGATATCAGAGAAGATTCTGTCAAGTATAAATGATGATTTCTTTGGAAATAGGTTAGTACTGGTCCAGACAGTGGTAGTCTACATTAGGAGTTAAAAGTTAGGGGATGAGGGGAATGGAGAATGGGGAGTGTGACTGCTTCAAAGGTTGAAGGTATCCTTTTTCAAAACATGAAAATGTTTTAGAACTAGAGGGAGGGATGGTTGTACGCATTGTGTATGTATGTGGTGCCACTGAACTGAGTATCTTAAAATGGTTAATTTTATGTTATGTGAATTTTACCTCAATTAAAAATATAGCTAAGACTTTGGAATTTACTGCCTCAGTGGGAATCCCGCTGCACCACTTTTGGTTTTAAGGGGTAAGTTGTTAGCTTTCTGGGTTCAGTTTTCTCAGCAGGAGCGTGGGCTTAATAACCGTGGTATATCAGAGTCACAGAACAGGATTAAACACCAGGGATGCTCATCCGGCATTTAGAAGTATTCAGAAAATGTTAGCTGCTGTTATTGGAGCTACTGCTAAAAACTATGAGGCTTAAAGATCTAAAAGTAAAACTAAACTATCTAAAATAGTTTGTTGTCCTCACCAAGAGTTGTTCCTTAGTTTCTGAAGACTATATACTATATAAAGTACGGTATAGTAATAATAACAACCATACAAAGTAGCTAAATGTCTGCTCCATTTTAACACTCCTTTTTACATAGTTGTAAAATGGTTCTACCCATCTTATTTGGTCCAAAAGCCATTAAGTATTTGTAAGCACCAGGGCAAGTCTTACCACACATGCGGCCTCTCAGTACAGAGCCTGGTCTGCAAAAGAGAAAAGCCTTTTCTGTCTCCAAAGAATTGCTGTCAGCTACAAGCATTTCAGAGGCGAGCTGGAAGGAATACATTGGCTCTGTATTGAGGGTCCTTTTCAGTCGATTTGTAATAGTTTCCAAAGTCTTAATGAGTCGCTGTTGATTTTCCAATTCAAGGGTATCATTTCTTTCATCGGGTAATGGCACACTAGCTGAGATGAAAACAAAACAAAATAAAACATAACACACACATGCGGTGTTTTGGAAAGGACACTGTAGTTAGTTTTGGCCAAAAAAAAAAAAAAAAAAAAGAGGAATGCTATCTTCAAAATATTTCAGGTAAGATGAATTGAGAATAAATTTGACTACTACCCACTGAACAACTAGTACATGGCCCATATTAAGAGCAGTATAATTTGCTTTAGTCCTTTTAGATGCTGGGGTGCATTACTTTTTAAAGGAGGTTCTTCATTATAACATATTAAATCGCTGTAAATTCTTGCATTTTAGAAACATGATTATCTCATCTTGCTAAGACAAAAAATGGAGCAGGATGCCCGCTGCTGTGAGGACCATAAAAGTACATCTCTGGTATTCAATAGCAAAACAATGATGACGCTTATTTGATTGTGTTTTCCCTAATTCTCAGTTCCAAGGTTGTTTCCTACCAACGATACCTAATGAGAGATTTGAGAAATAGGTTTCCAATCCAAATGTCCACGTAACGTAATTTTTTAAAAATAAAAAGACAGCTTAGCCTTACCTGTGATATTAAAAATTAACTTAATTTTGTGGTCAGACAATGGGACGTTTCTTTTAATCCGTGAAGATCTGGCTTTGCTGACACCGGTGGGTGTTTCTTGCACAGCGTCCAAGAAATCATCATAGGAATAATCCAGCCTGTTGGCTGTGCCCCAGCCACCTGGTCCTGACAGTTGGGGCACAGAAACAAACGATCATACAGTTGCAGCCTCGTCAGTATTTAGCTTCTAATTGCTAAGGCACAAATTAAATTGCACTTGATCATTTCCTAAATCTGTCCATGACGGACCACATATGGAATTTTGTATACAACCTTCTTCTGCAATTTTTGGACACTTCCTATTTAGATAACCAGTGAATTACATGAAAAAAAGGTATCTATGAAGGTGTTTAAACATTTACACCATTCTATTTTTGAGTAAATAGTTAGTTAACTTTCCTAGATTTATAGACAAAAGGGGTTGTGGCAGAATTCTAATCAATTCCTACTTTACTTTAGGGCTCGTTTCAACTGAAAAAATATTAGTGTTGTAAACTTAATGCACATGGTTTTCCTTTTGTGGAGATTATTCATGATATTTAGATCATATTTTAAAGGTGGAGTAGTTTAAAATCAGATAGCAAACAAATTAAATGCTTATAGAATGGCCGCTGGAGGTGACGTGGGTATGTGGGATTCCCTAGACATGTTTAGTGTCATTGGGATTAACTACCAGGGTTCATATTGTAACTTCTTGACATATGGTGTACGGTTGTATAATTTTAATCAAACCACTATCATCTTGCTGAACCTCAGTTCCTTCACTTACAAATAGAGATGAGTCTTACGAACGAGGCATAGATGAGACAATACGGTATATACAAACCATCTGGCTAAGTATTTGACTCATTATAAAACCTCAATAAGTTTTAACAATTAATATTGTCCTGATGCTTATATGCTTTGAATAATAATTATATTCATATAGTCTTTCCACTTAAGTAAATGGCTTTCAAAATTTGTTTGGCTATATTGATGCTTTTGGCTATTAAAAAATGAAGAGGGATCATATTTTTGTCATTTCCCTTAAACATTTTCCCTACAAGTATTACATAGCTGTCACAGGGGAAAAATGCTAATACCGTACTTAGAGAGAGCTTTAATAAAAAGGACATCTGAAAATTTCACTTATATTGGACTTAATTGAATATTAACATTCTCTTGATGAGGACTATAAATATTACGTATATTTAATTTTAGAATTAATGGTTTGATTGCAATGTCGGTTGAATGGTGTATAAAAAGTTCTGCTTTACAACTATTGCAATTGGTGTATAAAAAGTCCTACTTTACAACTATTGCGATTCTCTTCTTCTATGATATCATATCACTATTTGAATTTTGACATTCCAGTGTGGTTCCGTTTTTGTTATCCTCAAGACTTTTGACTACTACTTTGAAATCATTTACCTGGTCCTAAAATTTAGTTGATCTATAATGATCAATTCATACAGCTATCCTAAAATATTTGGTGAATAAGTTAATAAAAATTAAATTTTCTAGTTTGTTCCATTCTTCTGGAACTGTTTTGTTATATAGATAAATCTGGCCAACCACTGACACTAAATGATGCAATTACCAATTGCAAAGCCATTTTCATAGTCATAATTATATTCCAGGCAATATTTTTTGGTCAGGTCCTCCAGCTTACAATCAATGTCCTCATCATCACTACAAAATGTTGGGACCTGCAAACAAAAAAGGAAGATGATAAAATGAGAATGACGTCGCTGTTGGAGGAGCCCTTTGCATTAACAGGAGTGGAGTGAGAGCCCCGAGCTCCTCGTGCTCCTAAAAGGTCTCCTGACATCCCCACTTCCCCACCTGCTAGTGACCACCAGGGTCAGCCTCATACCTTTTATCTACGTCTATCACCACAAACAGCCCAGAACTCTGGTGAGAGCTCTGCCCCTAGACGTTTACCTGGTATGGCTCTTCAGTCCCGTTCTCTGGCTCTGTCTCTCACTTGCACTGAGACCCTAAATCTTCCTCTGTGCCCTCTGAAGCGCACAGCCAGTGAAAGGTAAATCTCTTGTTATTTCCCACCTCCACTGTTTTTGTTCCCTTTAACTGTGCTCCAAGTGAAACCCAGTCTTCCAGTTTTCT
The DNA here is from genome assembly GCF_000276665.1 of Chinchilla lanigera. Classification (NCBI taxonomy): domain Eukaryota; kingdom Metazoa; phylum Chordata; class Mammalia; order Rodentia; family Chinchillidae; genus Chinchilla; species Chinchilla lanigera. Next base: position 16,677,148 of record NW_004955419.1, on the reverse strand, counting down.
GGATTATTTTCTAAAAAATGATTCTGAAAGCACAAGAGATTCTGGCATCCTGGAATTAATCCTGGGTAGTTCTGGAAGCGGAGGGATTGGCCTTCTCATTCTCCAGTGGCACTTCCAGGTCACACTGCCTCACTCCTTAAAGCCTCCACCACCTCTGAAGTTCTGAAGCACATGTCACCAACTATACACTTGTTGTACCTCTTGTAGCAGTTTCCCAGTCCGAGACACCATCTCATTCCTTACCCATCTTTCTGTCTAGTTGATGCCTCAGCTCCTTTTCCCCATCTCTCTTGCTTCCCAGCTTACTCTGGTCAGACCCTCGGGACTTGTCACCACAGCAGCAGCACCCTCTCCTACAATTCTCTGGCTTCATAAGGGGTTGTAATCCATCAACCCTGCTGCCTCTCCACTGTCCTCAGCCTGCATGTCTTCATCTTCTTTTCCATCTCAGAGTCCATGGGCCATCAGCATGGAACACCTCCTCCCTGAGTGAACGCCTGCTTCTCAATCTGTTTGCCAAGAGAACCTCTACATCTGGCTACAGAAACTACTGCTTCCTCCACTCCTGTCCTCAGGTGGTCAATAGTATCTTGAGGGAAAACACAACCCTACCCTCTGCCAAGCTTACTACGTCTCTTCCGTATTTCATTAACACTCTCTTAGAAAATTATTTTACACCATCTTCGCTCCTCTCAAACTTCCACCATGTACTGCACAGCCCTACTCATGGTGATTGCTTTTCCCACTGGTAACACTGAAGCCAGAAAAGACCTTTCACACAAACCCACCATGAGTACCCACTGCTGGCCCCATGGTCTTGTGTACCCTGCCTTCCTGACTCACAGCCTGCAGTCTGCATCCAATCTGTCAGCGAGTCTTACTAAATCTACCTTAAGGCACCTCCAAATCCATTCTCCTCTCATCACATCCAGTACAGCCCAAGCCACATCATCTCCTACTTTGCCTTTTTACACTCTCCCGCCCTCTGCTTCTCCCACTGCCCAAGATCATAAGAAAGTTGGTCCCTTTAAATGACTTTCTTACTTACACTAAAAGGCAAAGTCTTTACAGTGACTTTCAAGGCTTTCCCGTTTCATTTCTCTTCTCACCCCTACCTTCTCTGTCCTTTGATCTCTCTGACTATTTCTTATCACTCATTATCCTCTCTACTCCTACCACTCTGACCACTTTATCATTTTTAAGTGCCTATAGTCCTGCGAAGGGACCTTTGCACTTGCTGACTCTTCTGCCCGGAATGTTCTTCTCTTACATATGGCAGTGGCTCATGGCCTCATTCCTTTGGGTCTCTTGTCAAACAGGAAACTTATTAGTGAGGTTTTCCCATTTTTTTACTTTATGTCATTCCATAGTACTATACCTTCTGGCACACTACATATTTTCCTTGTAATTTCTTTATTGTTTATCTACTTGTTAGCATGTAAATTCTACAAGGACACATAGTTTTGACAGTTTCATTCACATTTAAATCCCTAGTGTCTAGAACGTAACACAGACACTAAATATTTAATAACTATTTAGTAGCATATTCTGGCCCAATTAATAGCACATTCTAGCCCATTATATCATTTTTAACCTGCTACCAACTTAACTGACTCTAACACACATAAAAGTCACTTTCACATAATTTTCACGTGGCCTCTATTTTTAAAAATTTAATAAGTACTTCATCAGTTTGGGATAGACTATAATAAATATGAGTATATGGTTGCCTTTTAAAGTATTGACCTATAATAGTAGTGGCCTACTTAAGTGCAATAATTTTTTGGTTTCCTAGTGATAATGTTAATTTTTTCTCCTTTTAGAATTTGGTTTTACAGAATCAATTTAAATACAACTTCTTAAAAGAAGTGTTTATTTGGATGGATGCCAGCTAATACCTTTAATATATTTATAACAATATGTGGTCCATGTCAAACAGTACTATAAAATACTTATCAACAAATAAAATGCTACCCTCTCTGTCAGGTATACAAATATGTATATAGCATGTCTCCTGTCTGCAAGATATTCACTACATTTAAATATATTGCTGTGTTTTCTCATAATTGGTGAAAGAAACCCCAACAAAAACACATGAGCACGAAAATAGTGTTATTGTCTAATTACCTCCTCATCATAAAAAATAAAATCTATGATATTTGAAATTTTTGTCAGACTAAGTAATCAAATAGCATTCTTTTTTTTTTTTTTTTTTTTGGTTTTTCTCTGGTACCGGGAACTGAACTCACGACCTTGCGCTTGCCAGGCAGGCGCTTTGCCGCTGAGCTAAATCCCCAGCCCCTTCAAATAGCATTCTTAAGCCACACAGATTGTAACCTTATCTGACTTTCTGGCTTACAGTGCTTTGAAAAATTAACATGCAGAAATACTTTTAATTTATTCCAGAACCCCGAAATCCACAAATAATTCTAAAAATTAGGCACAACTTTGGATCACAAAAAAGAAGAGGGACATAATCGGGGTAGGAATTTCAGTTACAAGGGATGTGCAGAAGCTATGATGACCTTTAAAACATGAAATACAGCAAAGGACCGCCCGTGACATACCATTTTCCCCAGAGTAGTTTCAAATGCTTCAGAAAACTTTTTCAACAGATCCATGTCATCACAGCGAGTGGCTTTGTACAACATTTCAAAGGACTTGAACCCATGGTTTGCAAAACGTTTTACTGGAAAATGTTGTGTAGAAAAGCTTCAATTAGTGTTTTCAAAACAAATTAACTTTAGTGTTTTCAAAACAAATTAACTTTGATACAGTAATCAAAACCTAAAAATTTAACTCTAACATGATTTGTGAGGCTGTTGGAAAAACAAAAGGTGACACTTAAGTAAGGTTTCTAAGACATTACTTCATCATAATAAACTACAAACCAAGCAGTACTGTAGTCAGTTACTTAGGGATGAGTTTGCTTGTAATATATTATTCTTTACCTTCCAATCAGATAAAATAGTAAGTATTTGACGGAATGAGGGATCTTCTAATCCTGGCTAGATCAAAGTTATTTTATTTTATATGAATCTATATAAAATCTATATCACACATTAATATGATATGTATATAACATACCCACATATATGTATATATACATATATAATATACACACATATCTTTATGTTAAATCAGCAACTATTAAAAAACTTCTAAATATTATGTGCAATTGTGTTCCTTGAAGGTGTAGTTTCTGTAAAGACAAATTTCTTCTTTGATCAAAAGCTCTCATTGCTAGATTTTAACAAGCTGTTCCAAAATATTCAGAGGCCATGCTTCCTAATAATATCCACGCTCTTGTCTAGATTATGAAAGTAAGTATGTTGCTTCTATTTACTTCTCTAATTTGGAAAAAAATTAACTCAAGTAAGCCCGCTTTGTCTTCTGAAAACATGACATTAGTATTTAAACTCTATTTACGGCTTTAGAGCAAAGGTTTACTCCAGAGAATATACACCCTAGACAAAGATACTGGGTTAAAAATGTAATGACAACATCTATTTTGGGTTATGTTGTCATACAATTTAAAATCTAAATAAAATCTAAAAAGAATGCAACTGATTTATTTTATTCTACCACTTATGTTGGCTATGAAGTTAAATGTAAGTGAATCTCTGGACCACGAGACTTTAAGTTCATGTTTACAAGTCAAGAGCTACATGCTGAAAAACCTCTTAAGTTATTTCTGGTAAATAATAAGAGAACCAAAATGCTTGTGCTTTCTCATTGCAATCCAATTAGTAGCAAGACTTTAAATCCAAGGAAAAGCAAATTACTTACTCATAAATCACTTACTCATCTCCATTAATTACTACTGTAGGGCAAGCTTCCTCTTTAACACATGAGAATACACAAGCACAAGCCCAAACACATTCACATCCATTAAGAGGGCCCAGGATAAAATTAAAACTTACTAGCACAGTCTGGCCATTCAGTAGAATATGGTGGTTTCCAGACACCGTCTTCATAAGCACAATAATACTTCTCCATAGACCCTTCTGTGAAATCATAGCCCTCCAGGCAACTTAATGTACAGTTAACTCCAGCACTGTCTTGGGTACAAATAAAATCCCCATTTGTAGGTGTGAAGGGAACTTCACAGGGAGAGCCTGTATTAAAACAACACTGTATTATTTGTCTGCGGTACTAGAAGTATAGATTAAATTCCAGTATCTTACGCTGAAATTTTAAAAGAACTCCTTCTATCACTAGTTCTAGGGAAAATTCCACCTGAAGTTCTTGGTGTAGAAGAGTGGCAGTGTCTGCATTTTGGTTCCTACTTGAGCACACACTGAAAAATTGTGCCTTTGTGTAATTAAGTATTCTGCATATTTTATAAAAACTAAAATATTTTATGTCTTGGGATTATTATATCTGGATTCCTTTGACAAAAATGAAAACTGAGTAACATTCTACAGCAAGACATTGTCAGAATCCATCTCCTCAAACACTCAAAATTGGATCCTTGCCGGGCGTTGTGGCGCATGTCTGTAAACCCAGCACTCCGGAGGCTGAGGCAGGAGGATCGTTGAGAGTTTGAGACCAGCCTGGGCTACAAAGTGAGCTCAAGGCCAGCCTGAACTCCATAGCAAGACTCTGTCTCCAAATCACACAAAAAATTAGATCTTTGATAATGCTTGGTAACTTCAGAGAAAAGATTAATGAAATGATAAACACTGCCTATAAGAAAATATTTCCATTTATCATGATGTTAAGAATGATAGCCAGAAACTTAAATAAAATCTGTCAGGTACTTCATTCTAACTTGAAAAATCTAATGCTCATAGCCTATCTTCTTTCACAAAATCGGGAATTGTAGTGGTCACATATATGGAACGTCTGCTAGATTCTTGAGATCTCATAAAGAGAATACCTTTTATGACAATGCGGATGTCACATGTTCTGTTATTGCCCGAGGGGTCTGTGGCTGTATACTTCACGATGGTCTCCCCATGAGGAAAAAGGTCTCCTTGTGTGTGACTTTTTGTGATCACCAAGATGGCACCTAGAAGATACAATTTTTGAGTTATATCAGCCTTCTGTAACTTTATGAGTCTTTGATTTGAAGTCTTCCTTTCTATTTATGCAAATCAGCTGGGCATCCCATTTATGTTGAGTTGCCTGGTAGCAGAAAAGGAAAGATTTAATATTTATGCTATGACACAGAAATGGTAGGTTCAGACCCCATTAAATGAAGGCATTTCTGCTAAACTAATTATTTTCATTTCAACTGGTCAGTTGGAACATTAGAAACAATTAAGAAATCTATCTAGTTTACATTTTTGTTGCTATTTTCTGGGTTTCAGGGAAACTTTTAAAGTGAACTTCAGTTGTATTTGCTCGTTTTTTCTACCTTCCTATGTATACCCTTCTATAATTTATTTAGCTAATGTTTAAGGACTGAGGCTGAATATACAGAACTGGATTAGAGATACTAGGAAATGCATGATTTATATTTTCAGAACATTGTGAGCTTAGAGATCTATAAATTCATTAGAACACATTTAAGTACAACATTTAGCAAAGGTTTAATAAATGTCCATTGACTACTGAATAAAGAGAAACCCCATGGGTACTCCATGGGTAGGTAAGAGTAATACTGTTAAATATTTACAAGCATTGATGCATTACTTTATATAACCATTCATTTAACTTTGAGAGCTATTATTTGCGTATTTCTTTTATCCTTTAGAAAAGCTTTTTAAAAATAAAACATAATTTAGCATTACCACACTGATACCAAAAGCTTTGTATTCTCACCTGAGTTGTCTGAGAACTGAGGCTCATCCCAGCTGGCAAGATGTTCCTTCTCTGAGACCTGGATTGGAGGTGGGGACCTGCACCGGTCTATGACAGGTGGCTCTACATCTAAAATACATGACAGCAGACAAACAAGTCACAACTGACCTGCAAAAATTCTGCAAGAGAAAACTGAAGTCTGAGTGTGCTGGCAGAGAACCTTGACCTTCTAAGAAATAATGCGGATCCTGTGGCTCCTTTGACAATAAGGTATGTCTTAGCCCTGATCCTGACATCAAAAGAAAGAGCTGATTTCTGCCCTCTATCTGTTGAAGAAGAAATAACCAGGTTATTAAAACTATTGTGAGCTTTTCTGTGTGAAAAGTGTTGTAGATGTGATGGGCACTGAATTTGTAGGTTCTGGCCACAGTAGTTGAGCTGGCCCATCCTTTCCTCAGATAAACTGAAGCAGTGAAATAGTCACTTCAATGATCCATGACTGTTCTCTGGTCTGACAGGTCAAGGTAAGGTTTTCAGTTGATGAAGTAGAAGTTCTAGGGGACAGAGATCTGAGTCCTATGACAGAATAAGCAAGACATTAAGGGAGAGCAAGATATTCTGGAAGGCTAGGAGGTCACATCCAAAGGTGGGAAACTGGAGTTCAAGATATGTAAGGCTGATAAATTCTAGGCAAAGACAAAGGGTAAGGTGTGGACCTAGAAGCAAGGAAATGGAAATGGGATGAAAGGCATAGTAGAAATAAAGAAGCCTGAGTCGGTGCTGCTGAAAGCTGAAATTCAGGTTGAAGGGTAGATCTGAGATTGAACGGGTGAGCCAGGTTTCAAAGCCCTTATTGAATGTGGTATAATGTTTAGATGTCAGTAAAAGATAACAAAGAAGATGTACAGGAAGTAATTTTAATACAAGTATAGATTTTACACATTTGAAGTGTTCTTATTATGTGATACCTTTGAAGTAATGAAGAAAATAAGACAAATATTATTATCCTAACTTTACAGGTGAGGAGTCCAGACTAGGCAAATTTAAGGCATCTTGCCTGAGATCATTAAGCTGGTAAACAGGCTCCAAGAGTGGCCTATAGAGTTTACAATCCCAGTTCTCCATGTATCACATCTTGACAGTAGGCACTGGGTGTCTACTGAGTGACTGATGTAAAAGGACTGAGTGGGAGATGCTACAAGAAACCATCTTCATCTTTTCCCTGCCCAAGGACTGATCTACAGTAGTGGTTGTGAGAATGGAGAGACAAAGATTCCAGCCATATTTAGCGAGTGAAACCAGGAGAACCTGATAAATTTACAGGATGTTGCTGATGGAGAAAAAGTCAAATCACTCGTAGGTTTTTGCTTGGTAGCTGTCTGGTCAGTTATACAATTTTCTGAGCTAACCAATATAGTATGTTTGAGTTGAGTTTGAAATGCCTGTGATATATCCCTCATGCGAAAGCCCAGGAGGTTGTTTTACATTTAGGTTTTGATTTCAGGAAAGAAGTCTGAGTTGCAGGTAGAGACCTGGGAGTTGTCAGAGAAAGAAAGGGCCAAGTCCAAGGCTGCAACCTTGGCGATGTGGTGGGAAAACAACATGTGACAGCTGGTGTGAAAAAGAGAAGCTCAGAGAAGAGGAAGAGGATGGTGGGGAGAAAAACGGGGGGAAATAAGAAATACTGGTGCCAGAGAAACTAGGAAAAGAGAAAGTTTTGGTTAAAAGAATGTGGTTAAGATAAAATCTGAGGGAAGATTACGTGAAATAAGGACTGAAAAGTGTGCAGTTGGAATAATACCTGAGATCACTGGTGACCTTTATATGAGTGACGAGAAGCCAGACTTGAGTGACTCAGAATAAATGGCAGGTAAGAAAACACCATGGCAACCATCAAAAACTTTTCAAGAGGCTCTTATGGGAAGAAATCAAAGAAGTGCAGTGATAGTTAAAGGACATGTAGGTTTCTCAGCCGGAGTGGTCTGAGCAGGTTTCAATGCCAGGAGGAGCAATCAATGCAAAGGAAGTTATTGAAGCTGAAGGAAAGGCCAAGTCCTGGGGTGCTGGATAATGTTTGCAAACCCATGTACGTGATTTGAAGACTTACCAATGACCTTGATGTGGAAGGTGCAGGTGGCTTGATTGCCGGATGAATCAGTTGCTGTGTATGTGATGGCCACATCTCCAATTGGGAAAAGGTAAGGCGGGGTAAAAGGTGGATGAACGTGGAGTGACACCTTAAAGTTAATGTAAAAAACACATTTATTCTCCTTCAGGTTATATATTATTAGCGAGGTGATATTAAAAATGGTACAGTATTTCATATAGGGAAAAATGCATCACAGCTTTCTACTGTATATTTTCCCAAACTACTTACATAATTTATAGTGTTGGTACCTGTATTAAATATTGTCCCATGTTTCTTGAACATAATGCCTTAAAATATTTTTTATGCTTTTACATAGTCTTTAAAGCTTAAGATGTCTCTATAACTTTCAAATGTCTCCATAATTTTCTGTAGTATATATGATCACTTAAGAAAAATCTGTTGAAAAACATGAGTTTCTTCCCCAATTTTTACTCTTGTAAATAGTTCTGGGATGGAACGTTTTGGATAGATAATTTAAAAACACTTTCATTGTTTCCTAGATTTCCATGAACAGAATTAACCCCAAACCATTAACATTTAATTCACAGATAATACAAAATTTCTGTCCCAAAGTATAGTAACAATTTGCATTCTCATTATCAATGGCCATATTGCCAGTGTCAAAGTTCCCTGATCTATATTAAATAGCATCACTTCTTGGGAAACTAAAAGTATGACACTAAGTCACCTTTCTCTGTGTGTGTGTGTGTGTGTGTGTGTGTGTGTGTGTGTGTGTGTGTGTATGATTCCGGAGAATCCAGCTCAGGGTCTCATACATGCTAGACAAGTGCTTTATCACTGAGCTACATCCTAAGCCTGTTTCTTTCTTTTATTTTTAATTGGTGCATGAAGAGTTATATGAAATACTGAGATTCATTTTGGTATATTGATATATGCATATAAGATATTTTGATTATTTTCATTCTTTTTCCCATCTATAAAAGCCTACCCTTGCAGTTTCCTATCATAGTTCCTCTATTTTTATTCTATTTATTTTTAAATTTCTCATATTAAGAGATAATATATGATATTTAACTTTCTGAGACTCATTTATTTCCCTTAACTTTATGGCCTCTAGTTCTATTCATTTTCTGCAAATCATGAATTACATTTTTCTTTCTGGCTGAATAATATGCTACTGCATACATGCTTGTATCACACTGTCTTTATCTGTTCCTCTATTTGTGGGCATCTAGGCTATTTCCATAGCTTAGCTATTGCGAATTGTGCCACTATAGACATGAGTATGCATATATCTCTATATATCTCACCACCAGTTTCTTAATGTCTTATGCCAAGATTAAGCTCTCATATGTCTGAATTATGTTACAGTATATTTTTTTAAACTATATTTTTATCTTCATCCATTTTGAAATTGTGATGTAATAAAATCGTATTAGCTTGTTATGTCATGGACATTGTAACTTGTGACAAATTTAAAATATTTTCACTGGTAGTGGTTTTTTAACTAAGAAATTTTTAGAAATACAGACTCACAAGTACTTACATAGTCAAATGTATTTCATTTCCACTGTATTTTTAAAACGTTCTTCAAACAAGGTTAGAAAGCCATTCATGAAGTGATTTGATAAACATCTAAATATATTTGATGGTATATTTTTAATGATTTTAAAAATAACTTGGAAGTGAATTTTGTGTGTGTTATGATCTGAGAATATAGCATCACATTTTAAAAATCAACCATCATTTCCCCTCGTGACATTTTAGAATCCATGAATGCGTTAGTTCTTCATTATGGTGTGGTACCACATATTTTATTTATTTTTATTTTGTGAAATAGTTTGGTTTGGGGGTTTTGATAGTTTTTGTCCCTCATTCATGTGTGTGTGTGTGTGTGTTTGTGTGTGTACATGAGACAGAACTGAGGGCTTTGCACATCCACGAATACACTCTGACACTGAGCTATACTTGGTCCTCTTTATCTAATTCTTTTTGATATTTCAATCAGTATATTATTCCACTTCACACTCAGAATAACATTGTTTCAAAAATATTGTGCTGAAAGTGTCTTTGGCATACATTTATTCTATAGATATTTAGCTTTTCCGTTTATAAATATGCCATGTTTTCATTTGATTTCATTATTTTAATCTGTAAATGTTTCATATTTTCCTTTAATTTCCATTCACCTTTCTTATTAAGTCCTGCATATTTTGCACTGTGTCTTGTACTCTCAGTAGAATAGCCTATTAGACACCACTATATCCTACATAATGGTGTCTGTAGGGGTATGAATTTATGTCTGGGTATTCAATACACATAGTTCCAGGAAGTCAAAATATTAAAAACGTAAGTTTAAAAGATTCATCTGGGACACAAAAGAAAAACCTAGAATGCTAATCATGGGATAGATAACAGATAGGGAAGACAGTAAGTAGATATAACGTATGAGTAACTGTTGTTCTTGAACATAGAATGGATGAGGACTGGGGATATAACCTAGTGGCACAAGCGCCTGCCTGAAAATAGAATGAATGAATGGAACATGAAAAATACTCAAAGTTGTAGAAGAAAATTTGGAGCTAAAGAAAGATATGACTACAGATAAAAAAGGACTCGACGTATCAGCAGAATCCATGCAGAATAATTAACACCTAAGCAGATTGTAAATAATTTAATGTATAATCAAAGAATCCCACAGTATCTGGGAAAATGCTAAAAGAGGGGGGATAAGAAACGTACATCAAATTTTCTTAGTCATTAAATGCCTGTCTGGACATAAAAGACATTCTTGTACATGCAGAGGCTCAGTAGACATGCTGCCCCTGTATACGTTTTTTCTGAAGGAAAGAATTTTCAACATGACAAACAGGAGATGAATCACAATAAATCCTTACAAGTGGAGAAGTCAGAGTATGAAAGAACTGCCAGCAAATGCCAGAAACATATAAATACAGACTTATCCTGAAATGGTTATAAATGTGGCTACAAAACAGACATCAAAGGTTATAATTTGCTGTATAATATACATATAAACTAATAATTAACCAATAATAAACTGAAATAAAAATCCCAGAGCATACCAACAAAACCCAAAGTAGCTGAAAAGTTAAAGTAATAATTTACTCATTTTACTTAGGGAGAGACCCAACAGATAGTCTTGTTTTTCCCCCCACAGAAAATTAGGTAATTATTAGTTTATGCATGCTTTACAACTTTACTTAAATTCGTCTATATACATAATGGAAGCTACATTCCCAAAGCTGAAGTGTATATATGGTAAGTAATATCATATTCTTTTTTTTTTTTTTTTTTGGTCTTTTTGAGACAGGGTCTCACTGTGCAGTTCAGGCTGGCCTTGAGCTCATTTTATAGCCCAGGCTGGTCTCAAACTCGCAATGATCCTCCTGCCTCAGCCTCCCGAGTGCTGGTATTACGGGCGTGCACCACCATGCCTGGCAGTAATGTCGTATTCTAAAGAGAGCCCCTGCAGATGAACGAATTATTAAAAGGTTGACATTTAAGTGGCCGGAATGGTCCTGCACCCCCAGCCTCACCATCAGCCATATTAACAGACTTTGATGAAATCGGAGTACTCACTTGCGCAGGTGCCAGAACCTCCTCCCTCTCTCCCCCATGGGAAAATGACCACCTCAGATCAAATGGCCGGGCTTCGGACAAGCCCTCACAGAACGTGGGAGGGCAGGGTGCCTGCATAAAGCAGAGACCAGCTTCCTACTCCCAGGCCGGAGGCCTGCTGGCACAGAAACCCACAGATTCACCCTCACGTGGTGAGAGCTGGGTGAGATTGACACCCATCCCTTGGAGTTTAGAGACATATATGAATGTGGACAGATGCCTGCTTCTCCCCTCGTGAAGGCTGAAGGCAGGAAGCTTGATCAAACAATACAGGCAGTATAGGAGGAGAGACGCTGTGGTCATGGGTTGGCTTGCACTGGTTAGCCTGCACTCCCATTCTTTGGCATGGTGAAAGCAGGCAGGCCAATGGAGAGGGGGTGGGGTGCTTGAGTCATTTTGCCTGTATCCCATTGTAGAGGTTTTCAGAAGTTGTGAGCTGCATCACAGGGCCCGGAGCAGAGGGCGTTTGCAACAGGGGGCCTACCAGAGTGCATCTCCATGGCAGCAAACTGTACGGGGAAGAGGGTGTGCCCCGTGAGGTCTCCTGCAGAATCTATATATGGACTGGATTTATATCTCAGGGCACATCAGCAATATAGAGAGGACTTCCCAGCATTAGCTAAATGAAAGACTCAAAACCATCCTCAAAAATACACTCTTCCCAGCTGTGTTCATTTCCTACCGTTATCATAATAAATTCTTCTAAATTTTGCAGTTTCACAAAATAAAAATTTACTCTAGCAATCCTATAGGTCAGAGTACTGATGCATCTTACAGGGTTAAAACCAAGACATTAGCAGAGCTGAACCTGTTTCCTCCCCTTTTCTAGCCTCTGGAGACTGCCTGAGCGGCCCCTTCTGCAGCTGCTAGCACCATCAGCGGCCAGTATAGTCCTTTCACCTCACATCTCTAATCCTGTGGTCATAGCATCTCTCTCTAACCAGAGTTGGGAAAGATACTCCTTTTTTAAGGACTAAGATGATTCAATTGCATTGACTTGGACTACAAAGGCTCATCTTCCCATCTCAAAATCTTTACTTAGGTCTGTAAAGTTCCTTTGCCATACAAGGAAACATATTCATAGGTTCTGGAAAATAGGATAAGGAGATGCTCAGGGTGGACATCAATCTGCTTCTCACACAGGCTCTGATCCTAAAGATGCCAGAACAGGGATGGGAAGGCACAGAGAGAAACTAAAGAGTGTCCACCACTCTTCCTTCCCAAGTCACTCAGGCCAGCTCTGGGCTGCAGAAGAAAAAGAAAAAAGCTTTGAAGTAGATACAGGATTCAAGTTTTTATTTAGATAGCAAAATTCTTCATTTTAATCCAAGAAAGTGGGTTTAATTACAGAGAAACCGTTTGTATAACCCAAAGTAACAAAAACATCTGACTAAGGAAAAACTGTTATTTTCTACTGATGCTTGTTCATAACGAGTCACACAATTGTAGTTTTGATCATACTGTACAGGCAATTTAGTGTCCTATTTTTCCACCAAGAAATTTCCCTGTTTTGCAAAGTGTCATAGGAAATAATTGGAGCTAAGAGCAAAGATTTAGTGCAATGATGTTTACAGCAGTTTCATTAGCTCTTTCTTTTCTTACTTTAGTTTGAATTCACATTTTATGTTCTATTATTACATTTAACTTTTTTGCAATAATCTAAAATACTTTGCCTCTCTTTGTTTTTTTAATATTCTGTATTCTAGAGAAACCCAATTACCTTCCATTTTTGTGTCAGTACCAGAGATTCACACACTGCAGAAATTCATATACTGAAAAAGTTCATACACTAAAGAAATTCACACAGTAATGTGGAGTAATCTCTACAAATTTATGACCGCCAAAACTCAAAAGGGCCCACAATACTATTCACTAATCATACTATGGCCTCTGGTCTGCTCCTAAGCATGCTGTTATCAAGTATTCACACTGCTATTTCTCTGTTCTACTCAGAATGACCTTTTCAAAAGTTTTCAACTCTCCCCAAAACTCACTCACTCACTCTGGCTAATCCTTCTAATTCCCCGTTTTCTGACCAGGAGCCATACACAATCTTGTCTCCTCTTTTCCATTTATATTTAGCTTCTTTAACTCCACTGGTTCTCTCCATTTCTGTTTCGGTTCCCTTAGGGACATCTAAATTTTCCCCATTGTAGTTCTCCTGAATAATGGTCCCCCAAAGATGCTTGTGTCTTAATCCCTGGAACCTGTGATTATGTCACCTTACAGGGCAAAGGGACTTAGCATATATGACTAAATTAAAAATCTTGGCATGAGGAGATTATTCTCAGTAGTACAGTTGGGCTCGATGTAACCACAAAGCTCCTTATAAAAGGGAGGTAGGGCGGTCAGAGAGAGAAGATGACGTGGTGATGGAGACAGACAACAGAGTGATGCATCCATAGCCCAAGAAATGAAGTGGCTTCTGAAGTTAAAAAAGGCCAAGAAAGGATTCTCTCCCTGAATCTTCAAAAGAAATGGGTACATGAGTTCAGGCTGCGTGCCCAGCTGCCCAAGAACCTTACCAACTTGCAGGGTCCACACAATCTTCCGTCCTGTTAGCCTAAAGGTAAGGGCATTCTGTTGGTCTAGCATCTCCCACTCCACGAAATCAGATAAGTTCTGCATTGGTTTTCATCATCTTTCATCAGTTTGGTTCCTTGTTTTTGCATTCTTTTCATAATTTCTGTCAGGATTGAATACTGGTGGCCTTAGGTGCCTGTGCTCATTTCTTCAATGATTTATGGTGGTTTTGATTCACAAATGGTTTTAACCATTCAGCCCATCTACTAGAATATCTTGTTTATTACATTTTTACAGTCTCAGAGAAAAAGAAAACCAACAAGTAAAAATGTCCCTCAATCTATTGTCACCATCCGATTTGCCCTTATTCCCTTTTTTTCTACAATGAACATGAAAGACATTGCTCTTCTCAAGTTCAACTTGCATTTTCCTTGACCCTGGTCTCCCTCCCCTGTCTTCAGAAGGACCGCATTTGATTCATTTTCTCTCCTCCTTTATCATTTTTTTGTCTCCAGTAGGTCTCTTCTGTCATCCATTAAGCATGTTAAATATCTTTTGTGTTAGAAAACAAACCACATCCCTCATTCTACAGGAATTGTCATCTTTCTCTTCTTCACAGTTAGTTTCTTTGAAGAGAATTCTACATTCCTTAACCAACTGTGATCTGTTTTTTCCACACTCTATTAAAACAGATATCATTAAGGTCACTATTCAGTTTCTGGATTCTAAATCTAATTTACATCTTTCAGTCTGGTATAACTGAGCTGTAGTCTAGTGTACGACATAGTTGACCAATTTTTTGGAATGCAAAGCTTTCTTAGTTGTATGATGGTACCCTTCTCTAATACTTGCTTTCCCTGATGTCTCATCATATGGTGCCTCATCCCCCCATTCCTTGCTCTTTCTCAGGTTTTAATCTCTGTCACTTTTAATCTACACACCCTCCCTGGGCAATCTCATCCACTCCAGGGCCCTCAGATACACTCTGTATGCTGACAATCTGAACAGCACCCATCCTAATATTGCACTGCTTCTCCGTGGCTCTGTTTGAGTTGGGTGGGAGACTTTCACCCAGCCACTGTGTTTATGAACATGGGCCATAGAATAGATGAGCCATGGATTCTCAGGTTGTTGCTTGGTCTTCCACAAGCATGTGGAGTATGTGGAAGCCCATAAGCAAAAGCAGGCACTGTCTCCTTGCAACCCCTGCCTCCCATATCTATTCTTGTCATCTGTGCAGAGCTTTTCTAGAATGAATAACACATTCTGGGATTACACATTCACAGAAAATTCCCAGTGTTCTTCTAGCTATTCTTTGCTGTAGAAGTTGAAATGTTTGAGTCAAGTGACAAAAAAGGAGATTACTGTGCTGGTGAGTTGGGGTCAGGTACTGGATAGAATTTGAACTGCATGAATTGTGCCCAAGGAATGAATGCAAGAAAAGGAGTTTCTGGTTGGGAGAAGCAGAGACAAAAACTCCAAGTAACTAAGATTGATTCTAGGTCTTCCTTCTTTCCTCCTTCCTTTCCTTTCCTTTCCTTTCCTTTCCTTTCCTTTCCTT
>NW_004955419.1:16624434-16661107 GCF_000276665.1 Chinchilla lanigera | reverse complement strand
GGCTCAAACTTGCCCTATCCTCCTGCCTCACCTTTTTGGATGCTGGGGTTAGGATGTGCACAACCAGGACAGCTTTCTTTCTTAGAAGACCTTCAAATCCTAATAAGGGGTGAAGAATTTTTAGTCAAGTAATCTTAGTAGAAACAGCAGTACAACAAATCCATGTAATGCGGTTTCCACTGTAGAGATTTTCATCTGAAATTTCTAGTTAAAAACTAAGTCTGATCATTCTACCAAATAAGACATTAACATTTATGAGTCGACTATACAGGGAGTACTGTATTATAATTATCAGAGTATGGTAGATCTTCAGTATCACATATATTTGCATAATGTTTAGTATCCATCTGAAAATGACTGCAAATATTTCCACAAACCTTACCTTTTCACCTGAGTTGTCTTTAGCTGTTGGGATTTGCCAGGTAATGTTAGCAGAATCTTGCTGTTCCTGAGCCTTAGCCTCTATGTCCTTAGGGCAGCTGATCTGAGGAGGCTCCATGTCTGTTTCAGAAAACATACAAACCAATTAATGTCCTGATGCATACTAAGTCATTTAAGAATAAGATCACATCAATACTTTGTGACTAGCATTTTATATCCCAACGTCTGAATGATTTAAAATATGAAACTGCCTTCCAACAAGTTACCTTAGTCTGGCTTATGAGGCCCTTACTGCCTTGGCATCTCTTAACCTCATTTCTTACAGTTCCTTCACTAGAATACATCCTCACATTCTCTACATTGACTACTGTCAGGCCCCAAAAGTTTATGGTCTTTTTTTTAGGTTGGAAAGTTTTATTGGAAATAAGAAGAGAACAGCAGCCCCTGAATTTTCAGGAGGGATCTTGAATGGGTTGCCCAAGGTCCTCTTTTTCATTGGGGCCCTAGTATATTCTTTTCTTTATCTCGATTAATGTCCTCATCTTCCTTTATCTGGATGACCACTGCTTGTTCTTTAATTCTCAGCTTGGGAAGCTATCTCTGACTCTTCTGGTCCATTTAGGGGACCAAGTCCCCAAGTTGTCACAGCCCTCTGTACTTCCCAATAATATAACTGAACACGTCATTTTGAAGTTGAATTTTCTCCCCTCCAAAATGTAAACTTTTTGAAGGTCACGATGCCTCTTAGTTCACTGTCTTATTTAGTGTCTGGCATATAATTAGAGTCTGGTAAATATTTTTGAATGAAATAAACAAACAGAAAACAATAAATGTTGACTGCAACAAAAAGAAACCTTGCTTGAAAATGAGACTATCAAGAATTAATTAGCAGTCCTAGTATGTACTGCCAAAACAAGCAACAAATTTAAGCTGGTGTGAAACTTTACACTACAAATAATTAACATTATACACAGCCACGAGCTACAATAAAGTTCTTATATAATCTAATATACCCTTTCAGTTATGTTACATGTGATATTGTGTAACTTGTAGGTGGATATATGTAAATTGATTTCATTGTGTCTCATAACTTTTGTCTGTAAAATTTTATTCAATTTATGTTTTTCTCTGAGAGGCACTCATATCTGGAGAATTCTTCCTTGCCAAGATGCATAGTAGCATATTAACTAAAAAAGCTAAAAGAATATACTTAATTTTTAATACTTAAATCACAGCTTGATTGGGTTTGAATTGAAAAGATTAGATTAATTTTATTTTCATGTTGTATAGACATTATTGCATTTTCTTCTGGCAAGTAGAATTATAAATAAGTATATTTGCTTCTTGTGTTTTGAGCACAATTTCTCCTTCTCTTTGTAAATTTACATAATATTTTCTCATTAACTTTGTACTTGAGAAACTTCACTTGGAAGGCAGAAACTTTGCTAGCCCAATACTCAGGGATTATTTTTTGGGGTAAGGATGTAAGTGTTTCTTCAGATCACTAATATACTTCCAAAACACTCATTTCACTTTTATTTCTATTTTTTGCCTTCTTCTCTTAAAGATATGATATCTATACTTCTGAGGATGCTTTCCTGTTTTTAATTCCTTTTTATTAGAATATTCTGCTCTTACTACAGGGAAAACGAAAACATCCTCTTGTAAATGCGACAAATGCAACTTTCAAAGTGCTGATAACTCTTATTTTATTATTAAAAATCAGTTAGTCCCACTTGCTTTATATAGACCAGAAATTCCTCACCAATTTTCACTTTCTGATGGAAAACTTACCTGATTTTCAGTGCTAACATTCCCCTTATTTTTTACTTCCTATGCCACTGCCTGATTTTTTTAATTAGAATTTAAACAACCCTCATAACTCAGATTGGAGCAATACTTCCTATTTTATCATACGCTTACAACAAAATTTGCACAGAAGGATAGTTCTAACCTCACTCATATACCGTTATTTAGCAATTTGGTTTTTAACCATCTGAGCTTGAGACCCACCTTTACACACAGCTGTCTGAACTCTAGCACTCCATTTTCCAGAAGTGGTACATCTCACTTCTCGCACGCCAGATAAAATGAATCCTCTACGGCAGCTTAGCTGACACACCATCCCTGGTCTGGCTGGCTGCTTGCCACAGGTGGGCGGGGATACGATGACACCTTTGGGTTTCTGGAAGATGGGGCAATGACGTTCTAAAATTGGGAAATAAAAGAATGTTATTTGTATTCCCAAGTATTAGAAATGCCATAGATTCTCTTTATTCAAGAAAATTATAGCTTTTCTGACTTAGGATTGTCACAAATAGCTCTATATGACATTGAATATATGATTATTTTCTTTTCTGGGTTTTTGTTTTGTTTTGTTTTGCTTTGCTTTTTTTGAGACAGAGTCTCACTGTGCAGTGCAAGCTGGCTTTGAACTCACTTTGTAGCCCAGACTGGCCTCAAACCCACGTGATCCTCCTGCCTCAGCCTTCCAAGTGCTGAGATTACAGGCATATCATGATGTGTTGTTAAATAATGCTGAACTATACCTCTTTAGTTACCTCTTATTATTTTTGTCAGTGAATCAAAATCTTGGAAAACTTCTGATATTTTCATCAGTGCTATTTTCCACTTTTTTTTAGTTTGCAGAATACTATTTATGGCTTTGGAATATAAGATAATAAATTGGATCTTAGTTTTCATAACTTGAGTGATATATTCTGCAATACATTTCTGTTTTATGAGCTTTTGGGTGCTATCTTGAAGAGAGAACATAATGAGAAAAATTTTTATACCCTCTCTAAAATCATTGTTTGATCCTTACTGGTATCTTCAGCACAGACCAGTGAGAGTGAACCTTTTAAAGCTTTCGGTGATGCCAACAACCCACCGCAGCACATGTGCTACCGGTTCACCATCCCTGGCACAGACAAAGAATGGCAGATGAGGTAGATGAAATGCAGACAGAATGGAAAATCAAGGCTAGGACTTAATGTGAGATAAAGTAACGCATGCGCAGTTCTTTTCTGTAGTAGAGATTCTACTGGCAGCGTGGCTCACACCTTCAGTTGTATTTTCTGTGCAACAATAGCAAGCACGTATTTGATACCTACTATGCGCAGCATATAATTCTAAGAGCTTCATGTGTATTTAATTCATTTACTTACTTAATTCTATAAAGATTACTGTTACTTTCATTAACAAACATGAGTATTGAGCATTGTATTGAGCATCATATAACTTTCCTGAAGTCACCCGGCAGGTAAGGGGCAGAAACCTGTGTTCCTAAATACTCCACGTGGTCTCTCTCTCTGAGTTGATTTCTTTCAACATTTTGCGCCAGCAACAGCCATTTTTGCTGAGAAATGGGTTTGCCTCTATTTTGGCAGTGTGAGCCGTGTGCCTGCTCAGACTTCCTGTCCTGGTTTGATCAAGCGGAATATCAGAGCCATATCTGTGACTCATACACAACGATGAATGGACTCAATATCTCTCCTTCAGGATTAGTCCTTTACAAAGTAAGAAAATTATCCTTTTGGCTCTCAGAATTGTTGAAGATTTTATTTTCTTTTATCTCTTATTCATGGTGCTTTGGGTGAACATGTCTGAATTTTTTTCTACAATCTACTCTACTAATTTTTTTCTTCTTAAATATTCTCATTGCTTTTTTGTTTAATGAGTTTGGATATTGGTTAGTTTTCATTTACATATATTATGTTTTAAATTTTAATGACTATTTTTTGCTTTATGTTTTAAAGTATTTATAATTTATTTCAGTGTGTGGCATGAATTAAAGACATAAGAAAAATTTTATTTTGTGACGTTTCTTCAAAGAATTAGCCAAATTTTCTATATAATTAGTTGACCAAATCTTTCCTCCTCAACTGATCTGTGATACTTCCTCAATAATACATGAAATTTGTAAGTTTCAGGATCTGTCCAAGTGACCTTGATCTGTACAGTAATCTTTGCATGGCTTTAGTTATTACAGCATTAGAATATATTTTTAAATCTGTTGAAATTATTTTCTCTCTACTATTATTATTTTCAAACTTATTTCAGTGATTTTTTGTATTTTGGAAACAGAGTTTCACTATGCATTTCAGGCCAAATTGAATTCACTTTGTTGCCCAGGCTGGCCTTGAACTTGCATCGATCCTCCTGCATCAGCCTGCCGTGTTGGGATCACAGGCATTTGCCACCATACCGGGCCTTTAGTGATATTTTAAAAAACAAACCCTGGAATCATTTCCAAATTCCAAAATGATAGTAAAAAGCAAATTTCATTTTAGGCTATTAAGTAAGGTTAAGTTTTACCTGTACATATATTTGAAGAGTACTTAACATTTTAGCAAAATTGTATATGCATGTTACAGCATTCTTTTTTTTTTTGCCTTTCAGTAACATTTTCTCATTTAACACAACTTCACATATTTCTGTTTAATGTTATTCTGATATTTTTTAAAAAGATCTTTTGAATGTGACTTTTCACCATTAATCTTATTTATCATTGTATAAAAAAGCTAATTGGGCCAGGGATATAGCTCAGTGGCACAGCACCTGCCTGGCAAGTAGGAGGTCCTGAGTTCAATTTCTGGTACCAAAAAAAAAAAAGCTGCTTATCAGCTATTCTTGTGAGTTTAATAAACTCAGATTTTTGGTAGATTCATGTTTTTCTAGTAGATATATAATCTACAAATAATGATGAGTTTGGATCTCAGCATCTCTGATCTCATGGCTTATTATCAAGGCTACTTAGAACAATACTAAAAAAAATGGATGATTCTGAGCATCTTTTCTTTTTCTGGATTTAATAAAACTGTATCTTGTTTCTCCATAAACAACTTCAGGTTAAAATGGACATTTTTTTACTGCATCTGAGATATCAATATATATGAGTTTCTTAAAATTTTATAGAAATGTGTTTTAAATGATAATGAATGCAGTTTTGTCTTCTACCAAGTGACTAAATGTTTCCCATTTGTTACAATGAAGTAATTTATTATACTGATAATTACTTAATTTCAAATCATTTTTTGCATGTCCAACATGAACTCTCCTTGGTTTTCATAAGCCACTTTTTGAACACAGATTGTTAGTACAGTATATTTGCTATTATAGTTACATATATGTTTGTGTGTATTTTTTTCTCAGTAATATGTCAACATCAAAATACCAATAGTTTGTTAATATGAATTGGAGAGCTTTCTATTATTTGGGCCAGGTATATGGCTTGCAAATTTCGTTTTTGAATTTTCAGTTATTTATCCTTCATTCATTTTTGGAGGAATAATTAATACTACAGCAGAATTTTCCTTTTTTTCCTCATCAGACCACTTTATGGGGGTGACCAGGCCACTGGCTGCCCCATTCACGGTCCCCGGGCCACTCTCACCTCCGGCCTGCTAGCTTCCGGGTCCCCAGCCTCCAGGCCCAGTGCAACAGGGCCACGCAGACCGCTCACCAGCTCCCTCCCGGTGGTGGCCGCAGGAGGGACACCCTGTTCCCCGCATTTTCCATTTTTATGTGTAAATGTATATTTGAATTTTTGCTTTCTTTGAATTATTTATGAATTTGTATTTTATTAGAAATCATAGATATTAAGAGTTGTCAATTTATATATAAATTACAAACTACACAATATTTTATTTTTAAAACCTTCAGACATCTATATACTTTGTTGTAGCATCTCAGAAAAATTCTGTTTTTATATTTTCTTTGCTAATATATTAAACTCTAATTCACTGAATAGTTCTTTCTTTAACATTCTACTACATCCTATCTCCTTTTATAGTTCATTTTTCTTTATTTAAACAATGATTGCTAAGTCTTTCAATTTTCCCTGGAATTACTCTTTTCCTAACTTTTAAATTAAATACTCAGTTACTTTTATTTGTGCCTGTTTAAAGATGAAAGGATTTTAAAAGTTCACCAGTTCGTGATTTTGCATTTTCAATAAGGCAAAGGTAAATCATGTTTGACAAAGTAAAAGGATCATGAAGCATTTCTTTAAAAATGAAAATGCATCTAAGTTGGCTTCAGTGTCAGGGAAGAAAAGCATTGTTACTTGAACCTGTAAATTTCACTGAGTTAGAAAACTAATTCAGACTAGAAGTCTCTTTACCAGTGCAGAGGAATAAAGCAACACTATTTGTCAGTGTGTCTACAGTGTCACACATCTGTCTATGTGGACGTTTAGTCACATTCATTATGAACCAGTGTAGGTCTTCAGAGAACAGGAGAAATGAATCACCCAAGACCCCACATCTTCTAGGCTCTTACCCACACACTGGGGTTCTCCTCCATCCCACTGGGCGTTTCCTTGGCAGGTAAGTTTCGCACTTCCTTCTAGTCCGTACCCTTCGTCACAGGTAACCAAGCAAGTTGTCCTATAGGACATGTCCCTTGTGGAACAGCTTATGCGGCCATGTTTGGGCTGGCGGAGATGGGGGCATGTTCTCACTACATAAAATGACAGTCAGATCATAGCTTGCTAAATAAGGATAAAAATAGTAATTTTCAGCTTAACAATATCACATCACAAGCAAGAAGTTCCTGTTCTTAAAAATGGAAAATAGTAACTCACCATAATTTTGTAGTATTGTGGGGTAAATAAAAGCCTTTGTTTTATCAAAATGCATTGCTAGAACAGTGTCACTATGTCCAGTTCTCTATCCTTAGATGAAAAACTTACACTGTCCAAGAGGTCTGTGCCTAAATGGACGATGGTGGCTGTAGTGGGGGTGGCTGACAGTGTATCCATCAGGATACATTCCAACAAAATGAAGAAGTATTTTCCAGGATTATGGTTTCAGGTTCAGGGTCAACTCAATTCTTATAACTCAGAGCCATGCCCCAAGCTTTGTAATGATCCCAGCCTCTGTAAATCTGTGCAAGTTCTGCAATCTGAAATTGCAATATTCCAGTGGCTGCCCACAACTTCGGTCCTTTTAGCTTTTTCTCCTCTTTCTTCCCACATACCTCCTACAGATGATGCTAGCCTATGATGCTAATCTTGATTTGTGTACTGACACTGGTTTGTTTGCCTATTTCCTGCTGCAGCAGAGACTGTGAGTTTTTCTCCTAAAGCTATTTTCTCAGGCTTAAAAAAAATTAGCATAGTAATGTGCCAGCTATAAAATTAAATTCTCCCCTTCCATCACAATTACTGAGAGTAAATTAGATAAGAGCGGCAGTTGTGTGGACGTCTTGGAAAGTTTTATAAAGGAGGTCATCTCAATTGAGAGAACACGGGGCTGGGGATTTAGCTCAGTGGCACAGTGCCTGCCTGGCAAGCCCAAGGTAGTGAGTTCGATTCCTGGTACTGGAGAAAAACAAAACAAAACAAACAAACAAACAAACAAAAACCCAAATTGAGAGAATACTTCTTCACCTTTCCCTTTTTCTTACCCCCAAAATATAGACTTGAGAGTCAGTACCTTAGCATAGTATAGTATATTTATAGAAAATTATAGGAAAAGTATCATGCATTAAGGCAATAGAATAGATGAATAAAAGAAATCTCAGGCTCTGATGATAATGGAATTATCACTCCAGCTTTAGATTAAAGCTGGTTCCCATTAACTCCATCATGTCCTATACCATTGTCCTGTTAGGTGAGAAAATGCAAACCTTTTAATTAGGTTACAGCATTGTTATTTGGGTCTTTGACACTAGTGGCTATGCACAAATCCTAATGTAGCTTCCATTCACTTTTCATTCATTAATTTTCTGAAAAACAAAATCTTTCCTCTCTTTCAGGGACTTGTTCTGCACTCCACTGGGGTAGAGTACATGACCTAGAATCCCATTCCCCAGATCTGAGTAGTGAGCAGATACAACTAGTGTTTGGTTCCTTTCCTGACCCTTTATGAATCTACCATGAAAGTGCAGCTAGAAAGATATTCACTAATCTTGGAATCCTGGAAATGTCTCCACTCTTAAACCCGCTCTACCACTTCCATCAAGGGGGAAGTTCCACAGGGTGGGTGTTGAGAGAAACCTCTGTTTTCTAATTCTGCCACCTCTGATTCTCTTGCCTCAAATGTACATCAGAGAAAATTCAAGGGAGAACTTGGGCTACTCCTGTGCAGTCCAGCAAACTCCCCAGTGCATCTGAATCAATGAATTTCATCGTGTCCTGTACCACTGTTCATAAAATTTTGTTAGGAAGCCCTGGCCTCCCAGCTCATCCTTCATCGATCAGGTTTCTCCCATGCAGCTGTGATCCAAATCTAACCCTAGACTCTGCATTTGCTTCCTAGAGTACAGGATAAGTCTTCAGTACATTTCCCTGTGTCCTAAACTTCTTTCTTGAATGTCTTCACTTTATCTTAATCAAAATCTTACTGTCTCTTATAGACAGAGTCTGGAGGTCCGAGTGGGGACTTCACTGGAGAAGAATGGAGCGTGGAAGAGCAAGGGGAGGGAAGAGGGAAAGTGCGTGGGGTGATGCAGGAAGAAAGGGGGTATCAAGGAGGAGCGATGCTAGGCAAAACTACGGGAGGCCATTCTTTGGGACTAAGATCCTGCCCTACTCCCCAAGAAACCACAACAAACACAATTAGGGTCACTCATGCTCAATGTCACCTAATGAAACAGTTTTAAGGATCCTACACGATAAGTTTTTCCAGGGAACAGAATCCCAGTCTACTTGAATCAGTGAACAAGGAATTCAACTCTGCTTTAATCACTACAAAAAATGTAATTTGAGGTAACTGATGTTAACCGATCTGTTTTTTCTTCTCCCCATTGTTCTGTTTCCTTATTTCTTCCTTATAAAATCCCGCTGTTCTGACACTGCCTAGGGGGAGCTCATTCTGTTTTGTAGAATGGAGGTTTCCGTGAAAAATGAATCAGAAACAAGTGCTAATTATGTCTATAATTACGTTGCTTGTAAGTTTGTCTTTTGCAGGGAGGAGGGAAGTGTAGAGGCAGGGAAAATGAAAAAGAAGAAGGAATAGGAAATAGGGATGCCGTCCAGACCACGGTAAATGTACTGTTGTCATCAGATGGCATGTATACTACTTTTATGGGTAGAGAGACAGAAGAAAACAGAGTGGGTGCTTGCTGACTATGCCAACAGATGGGAACATACATTCATTTCGAAAGCATATAGATACTCTGCAGGCACCAGACATTGTAGAAAGAACAAAAATACAACCCATACAAAAGAAAAAAAGTTTAGTTTGCTCTTAGAGAGCACCTGTAGAACAACAGGAAAGGCCTGAAGACAATATAGCAATCTCTAAAAACAATGCATTTGGAATTCAAGAATGTTATTGGGACCCTGGGTGAGATATAGTATTATTTCTTCTATTTTTGTGCATTTGTTATTTTTAAATACCAGGCATATATATATATTTATTTATGATGAATACTTAACTTCACGATAAAAAGGAAGCTGGCACAAAATAGTCAAGCATATATACAGTTTAAATCATGGACAAAATTGATTCTCCAGGAACCCCTTTATTATGTTACTTGACAGAACATAAATGCTGAAAACATTAAATATGAATTTAAGACTGATTACTCCCTAGAGAAAATTCAAGAATTACATTAGAGGTTAAACTGTAAGTCCTAATCTCCTCTATCCAGAGGATAATTTGGCATGAAGCCAACTATTAATAAAAAATGAATTGAAATATTTTGCCTTCCTAATTTTTACTTTTAGTAAATGTGTCCATCATGTGGGATACAATGTCATATGCCAGGCTGGCTTACAAGTTGAAGAAGATAAATTCTTATGTTCAAGAATGTATAAAATTTGGAGAAAAATATTAAACAACTGCTTTTAGCTTTAACAATTTTTAAAAAATCACTGCAGCTTTTCAAACTGGACAAAAAATGGATTTGCACCATCTCAGGAGAACTGATAATAAATTAGAGCTGGCATCTTAGACAGATGCAAATTATACTGGTTCTCAAATGTTGGTTTTAATAAACCCTCATTGCTCCTTAGGGAAAACAAAGCATATAAAATGACTTCTATTTATTTTATTAAACATTTTATACTCTTTCACTCAAGAATGACTACTTATTACTATTGTAGTAGGACTGCATTGATTTACTAGATTCAATTTCAAACTTTCTTATTTTAACAAGCTGAAAGATCCTACAATACATATTCCTTCATTTAGATTATGTTAAAGCAATCCTTAAATATATATTTAGTATTTTTTATAAAGTAACAGCCTATCCTGATTTGGTTACTACACACTGCATATATGTATTTAATTATCACAATTTACCTCATTGATACTTATAATTGTTATGTGTCAATTAAAAAGTCTGGAAAGTAATATTTGAAACAAACAGTAACATAGTCGTTTAAGAAAACAACCTACTATGTGATAGACAATAAAAGAAACTGAACCTGCTGTGGTTCTCATCTTAAATATGTCAGACTTTTTCTTAGACACATGCTTGCTGTCAACTTCCAAACTTTGATAATGCCTAGTACTGAAAATAAAGAAAATCTTATAGTAAATTTAGACCTGAATCTTTTCTCAGGAAAATAAAGAATAACAAATTTTAATTTTCTATGATGCTGTGCTTTAGCTAATTATCATTAAGAAACCACAAAAGAATCCCTACTGGCTTAGAAAGAAATGCATAACTGAGATGAAATTAGAAATGACGACAAGTGCTTTATGAAGAGTGCCTGGGAGGAATAAGAATCAAGCTTACCAATTACTACTCAACAGTATGGAAATAATAATGTAACATGAGCTGTGCAAAATACTGTACATTTTCAGTGTGTTTCCTTTATGAATCAACCTTAGGAAGACTTTCACACCGAAAATATGACATATGTAAAATTATTCTTTATTATTGTAATTGATTTAAATTAGATCTATAAAAAACATTACTTTCTCCATACCAGAATCCTGGAAATAGAGGTGAAACTTAGCCTTTTACCATATTTCTCTGAATCCCACATACTCCAATTGCAACATACACTGCTATCGGTATAGTAATGTCAATAAAATGATTTCTTGCCAATGATTTTAAAACAAATTTCAATTTCAAGGATTACTAAAATGCGGGAGGGATAGATTTGATGAAATATGGTATGGTTTAATAGACTATCTCAGTGTCTAAAGTAACTAAACTCATCAACTCAAGGATCTAAATCCATCAACCATGAATGAGGAAGGACCCGGGTCTCTTCATTGAGGACCCCTCTATGTATTTGTAGTGCTTTGGTCCTGATGTTGCAGGGTTTTAGCAAGATCCATGATCCCAGAGCATTTTTCTCACTCTGATGAAAATTATTTTATGTACATTAGAATAACAATAAAAATTACATAGAAGAGAATAACCACACTTTTTAATGGAGGGGGTGACATGAGCAGGCCATCCATATATAAATAAATACACACACACACTCAGGGAAAGGCTGGGATAAGTATGTACACACAGAAGTCATGCTGCCCTTCAGGCTGAGGAGTTTGGTGACAGGGAAACATTTAGGAGGACCAAGATCAAAGTCAGGGCACTGGGGCAGAGCTTGGGAAGGAGCAGCTTCCTGAACAGCACGGCTACATCTATGGCTTTAGTGACTGTCTTTCGTTTGCCTTCCCCCATGAACAGTAGCTTGTGTGAGACTGGATGTCTAGGATCTAATTCTTTTCCCTCAGAATCCCAGAAATACATTATCTTCTAACATTTAAAATGGCCAACAAACCCCCAAAGGTCAGTCTGATTCCCTTTCCTTTATGAGTGATATTATTTTTCAACTATCCAGTTGACATAATTTTCTATTTTTCCAGGGCACTCAGAAATTTCACTAAGATTATTACCAGACATTTGTCTGTTTTTAATATTTTTTTTTTTCTGGCACTCACTCAGTGATTTTAGACTGAATACAAAAGATTTGGGTTGTGCATATTTATTTTCAGGACTTCAGCTGGGGTATATAGTCTTTGATCTTCTATGACTCCTCTGTTCTGTCTCTGGATTTTTAATATGAGAAGAGTACTGTCTGTGATTATTCTGTCATTTTATTCTTTCATAATTCTATGTTTGAAATTTTGCTCTACTTTCAGATGAATTTCTAGGGTTGCTTTTTCTAAATTTATTCATTTGGCTTTCAGTGATGTCTGTTTATTGTGCCTGTAGTCCCCCCCTCCACCTCTGTCTGTCTCTTTCTCTCTCTGTCTCTCTCCTAGTCTTATTTTATTTTATTTTATTTTTTTTGTTTTTCTCCGGTACCGGGAACCGAACTCACGACCTTACGCTTGCCAGGCAGGCGCTTTGCCCCTGAGCTAAATCCCCAGCCCTCCTAGTCTTATTTTAGCAAAACAATGTAAGTGCCTTTGAATCTCAGGAATTCCACCCGACCCTTTTCTGTGTGTCTTTGTTCAATCTACTGGTTCTTCTGAATTCTCCTTGACTTTTTATAGGAAAACTATGGATTGACACCTGATTAATGCAAGTACAATATTTATAGGTGGACCAATTATCAATAGCTGATAAATAGAAACAACGGATAAACCCTGGCTTTACAAATGATCTTAGACTGATGAGAAAGGGGGCTTCCTCTATGAGTATGGGATCCAAGAGAGGACCAGCAGAACAGAACTCCTTATCCTGTGAGCTGGGTGATTTATGGTTTTGAAGAGGCCAAATCTTCCTCAAAGAGTGGTGCTAAAGAATGCTCAGGGATGTGTTGGGGGTAAGGAGGACAAATTTAGCAATGGACACTCAACTAACCCAGATCCCCAGCTAAATATGACCCTCAGAAAATCAATAATTTAAAAAATATAAATAGGTCCTTAATTTGTATGTCCTTATTGCTTGTGTCTAGATGTCCCCTTAAACTTTCATGTGGTCATAGGCGTGGCTTTTCCACTGGTGCTTGGATCTAACGTGTGATTAATTCATGGTGCCATGCTGAGATTAAGGAGGCGTGATTACTAAATCAGTCCACTGACTGGTTTGTCACTGCTCTAATCTCAGTAGCCTAGATAGAGTATAAAAGGGGCGGAAAGATGCTGTTAAGGTCCTTTAATGCTTTTGCTTTGCCCACCATGAACTGTTCTCCTCTGCCATGTGCCATTGTGCCTTGGAGCCAGCCAACTATGGACTGAAACTTGTACAAACTGTGAACTAAATAAACCTTCTCTTCTTTAACTTTGGGTGCTTGGAATTTTGTCTCAGCAACGAAAAAAGTAACTAAGATATACTGTATGAAGAAGCTTCACAGGCAGGGACTTTGGTGACAGTCCTCAAGTCTTTGGCTTGCTCCACTCTTACCATTTCTTTGAAAACCTTCCTTTCTTGTGCTACTTGTAAAACCATAGGACACTGGCTGTGTGACAGTTGTAAGAAGAAAGAATGTAGATGCTGGATATGGCTGCTCTTTTTAATGTTTCTCTGTGCAGTATTTAATTTTGGAACTTCTAGCCCTGCCTCTGGTACTGTCCATTTTCTTCTGGTCTCTCTAGGCTCCTGGGGATTTCACCATAGCACATTCTGCACTTTCTATAGCACCCCAAGTCAAGGCTGGAGATAAGCCAGCTGGCTACCTGCTTCTCTTGCAGGGTACTGGTGTGTTTTCAAAGTCCTGCACTCGTGGTTGGCATCTAGCCTCCACCCTGACTATCCCCAAGGTTGGCACCATGTCTTTGGCACTGTGTCTTGGCTCTTGAAATTTGAGGTTTGAATAACCTGTCCATTTAGTTTCCAGCAGGCCTTTCTTTGGCTTCTTCATCACAAGAATGTAAAAGGTACAGTTTATGATGGTATGCCTTCAAATTTCCTATAACTTCTGTGGTCTGTGGTTTGTGAAATAAAAAAAGAAACAAGAAACTGACCAGTCGATTAGAATTTAAATCAAGCAACACAATCAGGAACCAACACGAACAGGCAGTTTGCATACCTCTGCAAGAGCTCTCTGAACTGGACCACAAACCACTGGGTAGACACAGGAGGATGCTGCTTCCCACGAGGTCAAATCCAGGGTGACATCGGACCCCACAGGCTGCATTGAAGTGGTTGTTGCAAGTATTTTGGATAAAGTAACCATTTTCAGGAGGCTTCAGAGCAGGGCAGTGGACAACTAACATTTATAGAAATAAAATTAAAAAGCAAGGTCAGGCTTTGTCTGTGGAATGTTTTCTTTCTTTGCCTTGCTGAAGAGGTTATGCTTTACAGATTTCTCAATTCCCCACAGCTTTCCTATTTAACAGCATTTGAATTTCTAAGAGCAAGGTAGGAAGAACAACCCTTACATTTGACTCCTGTTAGGTTTTTTTTTTTTTTTTTTTTCAGATTAAAGTTTAAATACAGATTAAATATTTTTAAACTTTAAATTTTTT
Source organism: Chinchilla lanigera (assembly GCF_000276665.1). Lineage (NCBI taxonomy): Eukaryota > Metazoa > Chordata > Mammalia > Rodentia > Chinchillidae > Chinchilla > Chinchilla lanigera. The sequence goes on along the minus strand of NW_004955419.1, from coordinate 16,646,399 downwards.
TTGCTATCTACATAGATATGAAATTTTCTAGTTTTATTGGGGAAGTGCTGCAGGGGATTGAACCCAGGACTTCACATATGCTAAATACTAAGCTATGCTCCAACCCCTATTTCTTGACCATCATTATTCATTAGGTATTTTCCTTCCTAATTAGGATGGTATGAAAGAAAGAACAGATAAAAGTAGCAAGGGGTATTTGTTACAATGCTCAAGAGCCACAGCTTCTTTTACACATTATATGATATTTAAATATATTCAATTTTTGACATGAATAATATTGGGACACTATTTAAACCTTTTAAAAATGAATTTGACTGTCATTGCTACCAACATAAGCTCCTTGGCTATTCAAATTTATTAATAGAATTATAATATCTCTCTTTCCATTCATTTTAGTACTAACCCTATTCTCACAATTAGATTACTCCTAGGGTTTCAGATCAATTTTTGCTTTGCAAAGATATGTATGTGATCAATGATAATAAATGTTAGGTAATAAAAGCAAATAACACCCCCCTACATGACTAGGGAAAGAAATATTAAAGATCATTCTAAATGAATTGAATGCAAATATCACTATTTCTGTCACAGAGATCAGCTTTTCTATTTCCTATCTGCAGTGGTGGGAGCCTTACCTTCACATGTCTGGCCAGATGCCTGGTATCCCTCCCTGCAGACGCAGTCTTCGGGGGACGTGCTTCCGGGTGGGGAGGTGTGGTTTTCATCAGGACAGGGGATGCATGTGCTGATACCTCCTGGAGAACCTTCAGGCTTGTATGTCCCTGATGGGCAAGCTGTGGGCAGATAGCCAGGGAGACCATGCTATATGGTACATCAATCAAGAGTTAACAAAATATTTGAAACTAACCAGAGGGAGAAAAACCAAACAATAGCTTTTCACAGAAATAACAGCATAAGGAATGCAAGAATAGACAATAACTTTTTTAAAAAACAGTGATGTAGTTTCTTACATGTGGGTTATGAAGGTCTCCTGTACCTGTCCCACAGTTAATTTGCATCACAATGCAACACAACACAACACAGCACAATATGACATGTCTGGGATGATTTGTGAGAAAATTCCAAATAGCAACATAAGTTAAGAGACCAGAAGGAATCAGTGATCTTCAACAGATTAAACAAATCTTGTTATAAATGGTATTCATCATATTTCATTGCTCCTAACCTGTAGCTCTACCTCCACCATCCAGACACACAGGCAAGCAGGGAGGCAGGCAGGCAGGCACTCACGCACGCAAGCACACAGGCCCGCATACTGCCCAGCAGAGGAGAGAGGAATCATGGTTGATATGCAAAAAGCACTTTGACCTTTTATTTCTGTTCAAAGCACTTGACAGAGGATGAGGAGAAAGGACAGGCTCATGGGAACTAATCCCACAGATGGGACCTACGCCTTTTGAAGAAAACAGAGATAAAGGCCCTGCATTTTCCAGTCTTCTGGGAAGAAAGATTAAAAGCAGAATCTAATTGACCTTGCTTTAACTCTTCCCTCCACATTGACACTGTGTCTTTGAATTTGTAACTTCATCCCTCTGAGGCTACACATCTATAAAATAACTCAAAAAATAAGAATTCTAATAATAAATGAAAGGACAAAAGGAGCTTGCCATATTCAGTTTTGCCAATTAAATGTAGCATAGTCCCAGGATGCATTTGTCTGTTTAAAAACCATAGCAACCAAGGAATGTCTACCTGCGTGGTAATAATTTATATAAATTGTCTCATTTAATCCTTACATGTTAATAAGTGTATTAAAAGTTATTAATATTATAGATATATGCACTAGTATTATTAGTATTATATCTGTCATGAGATGAGAAAAAGGATGTTTAGAGAGACATCACTTAATTAAAATAATTCAGTTAGAAGGTGACAGAGTTAGTATTTTTTAAACAGAAAAATATATTTATATAGCATTCATTAAGTTCCAACAACTGTTCTATGTATTTTATAAACATTATGTTTTTAAACTCCTTAAATTTCTATGAAGTGGCTAATAGTATTAATCTTATAAAGTAAGTAAGAGTACTAATCTCACTTTATAGATGAAAAAGCTAAAGTTCTAAATAACTTGCTGAAGTAGGTGTCAGGTGGGATTTGAACCCAGACAGCTCGGATCTAGAGGCCATGATCTTTCCCACGACATGAGTGTGTCTCTATTCCAAGTCTCTTGAATGCTGAAGCTAAACCAGCATAGCAGTATAAAAAATCATATTAAGAGATAAGACTTATGATATAATTATTAGAAAAAATAACCATGCTTCTAAAATTCTTGATTATGTTCAAAAACAAAAAGGTATCATATTTCTATGACATATAGTAGAAAATTAGAGATCTGGATTAATTTGAAGCTTAAAATGAGAAGCATATTTTAAAAATAGTAATAATGATATGTGATTATTATAGTTTGTGTCTAGCTGTCCTCCAAAAGCCTCATGCAGTCATAGGTGGGGCTTTCTCAGAGGTAGCTAGATCTAGTGTGTGTGATGCTGGGATTGATTCATAGTGCAATGCTAGGATCAAGGGTACTAGGATTAAGGGTGTGCTATCTGTCCTAAGTAGCCTGGATAAGATAGAAAGGACAGAAAGCTGTAGTTGCCCCTTGTTTGCTTTCCTGCCTTCTGCCCACCATGAACTGCTTCTTCTCTTCAATTCCTGTCTGCTATACACCCTGCCTTGAAGCCACCCAATTATGGACTGAGACCTCTACAAACTGTGAGATAAATAAACTTTTTCTCCTTTGACTTTAAATGTCAGGTATTTTGTCTCAGCAACAAGAAAAGTAACCAAAACAATGATTTATGAAAAATAATTCAGCATAAGGAATGAGAATATGCCTTTGAAGCACTATATTACTGAATATCAAATTATTACTGAATTATTCATACTGTTGAAAATTTCTTCCTATATATATTTCAGTAAATGTTTCATTAGAATTCTCAAGAAGGTGCAGAACAACATAGTCTCCTTTAAATAGAAGCCAGCATTTGTAGAAGAAAGTGACTGAGATAAATACAAAAATTGAAAAGAAAATTTTAATTATTACTGCAAAATTAAAAATGTCATTGGACAATAAAATAAAGCCACTTCCAGAACAATAGAACTAAGTAGACCTAGCAAGAGTAATAGTTCTAATATAAATACAAGACTATTTCTTAAATTTTAGTATAAAAATATTCACCAAATTCCAGGCAAAATTAATTAAAAAGGTACATCTGGGATAAAGGAAAAATATTACAAACTATAAGAAAGACAAACAAGATACTTTAACTGGAGAAATCAAAGCAATACTCCATTTCTCCTGTGTGAAAAACAAACATCAGAAAAAAAGGAGGAATAGATGCATAGCAATACAATAAAAGTATTATTAACCCAAAATATTCAAAATATTGGGCAAGACATTGGTACATGTGAGGAAAGAAATAATACATTGGAGAATGTGCACAGCTTTAGTAAAAAAAGACATACTTCATTTCATGAGAAAGAAATCAAAATAAAGAACACAAGAATGAGAAAAATGTTAATAAAATCCTAGATATTGAGAAACTTGTGGAACATACAGTAAATTTTAAGTATATTGTTAAAATAATTGTGAAGATTAAAACATATATAAAATAAAGTCCTTTTTAAAATAATTGTGAAGATTAAAACATATATAAAATAAAGTCCTTTTTTTTACAGAAAATGCATGCTCAAAGGAAGAAAATAATCTTTGTACAGTTTAATGAAGAAATGTTTAAAATATGAGAGAAACTAGGAAATAGAAAGAAGATAAATTTCTCATTTCTTTTCATATATACTAATGTAATAAAGTGGAAAGAAAATTTTAAATTCAAATTTCTACATAAAGTGCACATAATTAAAAATAGAGCAAAAGATGTAACCTCCACATCAATGGAGAAGAAAAACCACAAAGAAAATCTAAATAATAAAAAACATAGAAAAAAGAAATAGTAAGAAAGAATAAAAAACAAAGCTGCATAAAGAAGGGTAACAGAAGTAAAACCAATCATGTCAGTCACTGTAAATATTACAGAGTGAAATTAACTAGATTGGTAAGATGTAAACCTAAAACACATCAGACATATTGTTTAAAATATAATTGGATGTACAAAGACATATAAAATGTTTGAAAACATTTTGATGAATCAATTACTTTCTTAAGGAGAAACATAAAATATGTAAATAACTTTTTCTAGTACATGAGAATGGTATGAGTACTCTAATAGGAATATTGATAAAGAATAAGAAGTAGAAATTTCCTAAAGAAGAAATGTAAATGATCAGGAATAATAGGATAACTTATTTAACCTTACTCATAATAAATGAGTAAAATTTACTCTGGAAAAATAGGTTCTCTCCAACACCTTTGAGAGTGTGTGAAGCTTTTCTGCAGGATGATTTAAAGGTAGACACCAAAAGCCTCAACTAGAGCTTTCTCTTTAATGCAGCATTTTGCCTCTAAGAATCTGTCCCAAGTAAAAGTGAGCAAGTAAGCAAAAATATATGCATAAATGTTATTACTACTTGTACAACACTAATGATAATATTTAGAGACAGTCTGTCAAATTCTTTTGACCCATCCATCCAATGGAATGCTGGGATACTACCCATAAAAATGTAGTTCTTGACATCAGAGACATTCAAATTATGTAGTTAAGTGTGAAAATGTTAAAACTCATCTGAATTGCATGATCCTTTTTTTTAAGACAGGGTCTCACTATGTAGTCCAGGCTGGCGTTGAAGTCACTATGTAGCCTAGGCTGGCCTCAAACGCATGGCGATCCTCCTACCTCAACCTCTCAAGTCCTGGGATTACAGGTGTGCACCACCCTGCTTGGCTGTATGATCCTTTTTAACTTACAAATGCATAGATGAGACATGCAGGAAATGACCTGTAAGGTTATGTACACATGCTACATATTCAGGATACAATTTTGAGGCTTTCAAGTTTATTTTTCCTGGTTTACAATTTCTAATTTCATTACAATGAATAGGTATTACTTGGGTAGAAGCAAAAATAAATGCAATTATATAGAAAAGAGCCACTGCCTTCAACCTTAGATCTCATTTCATGAATACTCATTCTCTGATTTTGGAAACAGTCTTGATCCCTTATTCTTCCTCTTTTTTCTTCAATATCTAAATGAAAACCATGTCTTTTGGACCTAATTGCTTAAAAATGTCCTGACTTTCTTTTTTCCATCAGCATTCCTACAGTGTGACCTCCTCATTTCTCCTCTGCATTTTTACAAAGCCCTCTTTACTGGCTCCTCAATCTTTCTTGGTTCTACCTTTAACCCATTTTAGATGTTGCTGCCTGAACACTGTTCAAAAATGTCAATTCAGTTGAACCACTCTGTACCTAAACACTATATCAATAAGATAAAGCCCTCACTCTTTAGTCTGGAGTACAGTGACATCAGGGATCTCTGTCAGTTGCAATGAACCAACGAACTGCACACGCTAGTTAGAACATACCTCAGAATCAACCAGCACCTAGTGTTGTACTATAGTCCTTCCTTACTCCTACCGCATTTATCAGACTTGGGAGTTTGAGTAGCTTACTTAATTTCTCTGTAACTTTGTTTTCTCTGGTGCAATAGCAGTAGTATTTCCCTTACACATTTTTTTTTTTTGGTTAAGACTCACTGAAATAAATTGAGTAAAGCAATAATTCCTGGCATATAGTTTGGCATTCAGTAAATGTTAGAATAATGTCCCCAACCCTTCATTTTCTCAGTCATAAAATAGAAATGATACTTTTCATAGCTTTGTTGTGCCGGATAGATGCTCTGGCCCTTGGTAAATATTACTTCCCTATTTCCCTTTCCTAGCCTCCACTTGGCTTCTAGCCTCCAGTTGGCTTCTGCTTTTGCATATGTTTTCCTGTCTCTTAGTGAACCACAAACATCCTTAAAAAATCCAACTTTCCCTTTGAAGCTTCCTCACTTCTCCAGACAAATTGTCTTGCCTATCCCTCTGGGCCACCCAGAACACATCACCCTTACCTCTGCTCTGGCAGAGAACTCTGTATCTGGCACTGTAAGTAATATGGACTAGTCTTATTCTCTCTTGGGCAACATGCTTCGTACTTGAAGAAAGCCTTCCAATTATTTGAGGTGGCCATTGTCTGTATCACTGCCTGAGCAGGGAGTCATTCAATCAAAGGAGGGCCAGAGAAAACAAGCTGTATTGGCGGAGGAGAGCTTGGAGTACTAAAGTCAGGAAGGGTAACAATAGGACAAGGTGAGAGATCATTAGATTTGGAGTCTAGACCCCTAAGACTTGGATCTTCCACTAACAAGCTTTGGGTTCACTGGCAAGTGATTTTCTTTTCTTTTTATACAACATACAGAAGTTACAACTAATAACATCTCTGATCTTTCCAAAAAACTAACATTTGATGTTTCTATCAATAGACTAATACCAAAAAGTAATTTAAAGAAATTTTTAATATGGGTAGTCAGATTCCTGCTATAGATTTTACAATTTATTTTAAAAATAATATTACTTGAAAAGGAAGTAATTTCATATGTTTATGCTCCAAAATCTTTTGAATAATGAAGGGTTTCCAGGATTGGAGAACAGTTTTTTGGATAAAAATATCCAAAAGTACGTTTGGAAATGTATTGTGAAACCCGTAACACTAATGGGAAACAGACTTTAGGAGAACCATTTAAAGGCATTGCACAATTCTGGTGGGAGATGTGTAATCCACTTCTGTGATTCCCAAGTGGGAAAATTCCTCTTCCAAAACTGAGCAAAAGTTGAAGAGATAAAATAAATCTGAAGTTTGAACACGTTTCACAAGTCTTGGCTACAGGGCTATTGCACTTTTTTTCCTTAATGAGATGTTTCCTTCCTGGAAGTGTATCAAATAATATTTCTTAATTGCTCTTTCTGTTGTTGTTAACATAAACTTACTTTCTCTTTTCAGAAATACATTGGCCGTATCAGCTACTATTACTGGAAGCGTGACTCCTGACGCTATCATGTTGTGCTAGCATTCAATTTTTTTCGGCTGACAGTGCAATTTTTTGAGGAAGAGAAAATACCAACAGGTCTGGAATTTGTAAAACACAGAAAGTCTCCATTCCCTTTAGTCTATCTGGCCCATTAAATATCAGTTTCTTAGAAAACTTAAGTCGTAATTAAAATGTTACTATCCATAACATGTATTATACAGTGACTTACATTTTGTACAATTCCTCCTTATACATAAGTTTAGTTTTTTAAAACTCTGATAAAAAATGAAAGCCTTTACTCTATCCACAATTCATCTCAAAGGCTAATGGTAATTTTAAAGGGTATAGTGTCAGGGCAGTTGAATGTGCTGCATTTGACTGCAGACTGCGTAACACTGAGGGTGCCCATTCATGTGCATTATGATGGCAGCCTGTGGAATTGAGCGACTCCAAAATCCTCATTTCTGTTCTCTCTGGGTTGGGCACCAGAAAAGTATGTAGGTTTTCAGAGAAAGGGTCTTTATTATTACAATTTCATGCTTCCTTTCAGTTTTGTGGATCTGATATGAATACAGGATGTGTTCCTACAGATGTTTTTGCTAGGACTTTGAGCTCCAGGACTCAATGACTTAGAAGAGAATCAGCTTCCCCTAGGCTGAGCCAGTGTCTTCACACACATTAGACAGGAACCTATGCGTGTGGACAGGAACTTTGTTTTGGTTAGGCAGCAATTATCCTTTTTACTTTCATCAGTGAATTAGAAGAGGAGACTTTCCCCTTCTCCGAACTCTGCGTGCCCCGAAATCAGCACGGCCTGGTTGTTGATCAGAACCTATGAGCTCACGCACATTAGCACCCTGCCACGCTCTCTCTGATTGGTCAGTTCATTTGGCTGCAGTACAGAGTATTTGCACAAAACTGTAAATTTGAGCCTGGTGTGGTGCCATAAAAACAAATGGCACCTTCACTGCAGGATGCCATGTTGCGAATATAAGCATCTGCTCAGACTTGTCAGGAGATTAGTGCTGGATCACGACAAGTTTATCAAAAACCAAAACCCTCAAAGGACTGCGTATAAAATAGAGCAAATCACCAGAGAACATTGCATATACTCCCATACAGATTCACATGGAAATACAACCTGGCTGAATATAGAATATGTAGGTGAAGACCTTCCTGTATTCTTAATTTTTTAAGGAATTTAGAGTTCGGATGAAAACTGTGAGCTAATCCTGAGTTTTATAACTACAACTTTGTGGGCTTGCTCCTTTAGGAGCTGCCCTCTGAAGAGTTTTAGAATTACCTCCAACTCTATTATTCCCTTCCAAAAATAGCTAATAATTCAGAATCATATAAAGAAATAAAAATACATAAGCTAAATTAGTTTGGTTTAGTTATTCTTTTAATGTTTGATGTGTAGGTTGATTCTAATTTTTCTATAACCTTAAACAATCTTTTTAAAACATCTTCTTTCCTTAAATCTTTAGTTAAGATTTTGTCTTAGGCAAAATAATATTAATTGTTTTAACTCACAAAGCCTATGTATTCTCATTATCAGTATTGGAAGTGCAAAACTTAATTGTACTCTTTTTTGCCATCAAGTATTAATAGTTTTAAAAATCACCAATGAGTCACTTAAATGTAAAGGCCTGTGGATTTCAGTGCAACAGGGTTTAAATTTGAACCTAGATTTGCTTTGTCTGGGGAGTCACACATTCCTAGGTTCAGTGAAAGACCATTTGCTTGAAGAATTTAGCCTTCTGGAAGAAAACTCCACCTATAGCAAGAATAAGGTTCAAAATATTACAACTTGGCATGGACTGATTGTTGATCAGTGAGAACACACAGTATAGAAGCAAAGCAGGTTCTGCATACTGGCTTATCTGCTAGATGTTCCCCGTATAGATGCTGGATTGTGGGAAAGTACAATACCCCTATACAGGGGTCCTATGAGTAAAAGATCACTCAAGGGACCTGGAACAGTAGGTTTTCCAACCAGTGCATAAACATTTCAGTGTTTTAATAGCTTTTACAACTGTACTGCTGCATACCTACTGAACATTAGCCTGTTCTAAGGAAATTGGCATATGTCAGACCTAGTAACACTTGACCTTACCAGCTGGAATGGAAAAAAAAAGACTCCGAGTGTAGTTTGGTGCCTGTCAAATTTGTTTTTCACTGGGTGGGGGGCCTATGAAGAGTGACAGGTTACAAGTAAAATCTCAGGCCGTAGCTGCCTACTATGTTTTCTTTCTTCCTTGCCTCTGTCTCTCATTCAACAAGACATTGTGGTCTCTGGTAATTTGGAAATGTAGATTACATCAATTTCTGTTCTTGATTTCCATTATGATCACACTAAATTAGGACCTTATTAGTTTATTCCTTGTTTGATTCTACAACTTTTCTATGTACTACTATTTTATATTGTTTCACATTCAGGTACAAAATTAATACGCTTAACACATTTCCTTATTATTCTATTTTTCTGCCCAAAAGTCTCTGTTGCAACACCACTGCCAATTGAACAATGACCATCTCTGTGACCTGGAAGTCAAATCTCAATACAAGCCACTTTTCCATTTCATTTTTCTTGCCTCATATCCCATTATATCTATAGATTAGGCTACCTTCCCATCTAGATAAGCTACCGCATGTCCCTATTAAGGTTTGGACTTCTTAATCTTTATAATAATCTCCCCAGTCTCTAAGGGTCCAAGTGTTGTCATTGAAACCCAATTCAAGTCCTACCACTTTCAGAACTAAAAATAAGCATTTTATAAAAATTCCTACACCATTTATATCACATCACATATATCATGTTAATTTTGTTTCTATTTAAACCCAGTTGCTCTAAACTGGATTAATCATAATTTTTGGTTCATGACACACATTGTGACTTGTTTATAGCAATTAAAGCTCTATTTCATAATAAGATACTTAAAGAAAAGTATTGTACAACAATCTCATACTCCAGTATAGCTAAAGATATAGTCAGTAAAGAGTTAAGGAGTTAATGGACAGATTTAAATGATTTTCTTCTGTGGTATCCATAAGATGTGATTCAGACTGATCTGATTTGCCTGACACTCATTTTGATGATTTGTGTGGTGTATTCTACCCCATTTTGAAGTACTCTAGTCATGTAACAGTTGTTTTCTTTTCGTAGACCCATTTTAATATACCTGTTCAATATATCTTTTGAATAATATGTGTATGCATAAAATTAAGTATTTTTTGGGTATTGCAATGGTTTCATCACATTAAATTTCACCATGTCACTGCCTTTTCCCCATTTCACCCACTAAAATGGGGCATGGTACAAAGGATTGAGTGTAAGAGTAAGAAATTTGCAAATTATTCCTGGCTCTGATGCTGTGTGCTCCTAAGTTATGTAACTAATTGGAGAACTGGTTTTTCCATTACTACTGCATGGGCGACCATGTGCATAGCCGAACTGTAAAAGTAAAATTCCATGACCCTTGTTAGGGATGAAAAGGATAAAACAGGTAAAGGGATAATGAAGATAAAGCAAAGGACAACCTTTGCCAGTTTTAGCCTTAAACAAACACAGGAAAAGTACCGCGTAGCATCATTCATCGTTGTGACCAAAAACTGGAGAAAACAATTTAAAGGAAGAAAGGTTTATTTGATTCTTGCTTTCAGGGTCTCAGAGCATGATTGGGTGGCTCCATTGTTTTTAGGCTTGTGGCAAAGCCCAAATACCAAGGTGGAAAGGCACAGTGGAGCAAAGCTGCTCACCTCATGGCAGCTAGGAAGCTAAGAGAAAGGGAAAGACCAGAGAGTAAGAGGCTGGGAACCAGGGGGAGTCCTAAGGTCACACCCCATGATCTACTCCATTCCTACCTCCTGCTTATCTCTCCTCCCAGTATTGCCACAAATTATGATCTCATCAATGGAGTAATCCTCTCCCTGAAGTTAGAACCTGAATGATCCAATTACATCCCAGAAGCCCATCAGCTGGTAAGCAAGCTTCTAGTGCATGAGTACTGAGGGACATTTCAAATCCAAGACATCACACACGACAATACAGGACAGGGCCGTCATCCAGACTGGAGAAAGTGGTAGGGTGGTTGAGTAAGCTTTGCTGGTCAAAGTGATTTCAAAGAAGAGACAAACCATGAGTAGACACGAGAGGAGGAGTAGAAGCAGGGTGAAAGCATTACAGAATCAGGAACCATCATAGGCACTAAGGACATGGTAGACTTGAAAAAAAAGGAGGGCACAGAAGGGTGAGGCTAGAAAGGTAAGGGGGTATGAGAAACATCAAGGTTGGGGAAGTTACATTCAAAAGTTTTTCATAGAGACAACGGGGAACAATGACAATGTTTTAAATTACGGAGTGGAATAAAATCACTCTGGATGCAGTTTGAAGAATGCTCTTGGAGGACAACAACATTTCATTCTCAAACGCACAGTGTTATTTACTCACGTCCATGGATTTCTGTACATAAGGATAATCTAAGAACTTTAATGTGTTTAATTTTTCCTTCATTGATTTTGTTTTATGATTGTTTGTAAGACATTTAGTCTTTTCATTGTTAACCAGTAACCATTTTTTTTTCCCAGATCACTTTGGTTTCAGCAGAAAAAAAGTCATTATCCAGTATGAAATACAGGAAAAAATAACATCTTTATACTTCTACTGTGGGTGTCCCAAATTAAGCCAACCCGTAAAAAGTATAGCCTGTTGGGCTGATATAATGAAAGTGGAAAAATCTGTCAACAGAAAGGAAATAATACACTTAACAAGCATTTATTTCTTGGAAGATCTACTTTTCCTTAATTCTCCTACTAAGCACATAAAAATCCTTGGTATTATGCATGAAATAAACATAAAATGACACTGATGCATAGAATAAGAAGCAAGACCAGGCAGGAAACTCAAGATTCGTAAAGAAACATGCAGGAGGCCTCCTTGGGTTTTCTCTTTCCTGATGTATTCCACACTTGAAGTTGAAAAAGCTTGCAACCCATAAACATCAACGGGAACTGGCAAAGATAAAACAATACGCTCAACAAAATGTGCTCTCTCTAGTCAAAGGATGGGGAAAAGAGAAGCCCACGAAGATATGACACTTTTGGACAACAATACTCTACTTTTCTACTTTATCCAAGTACTACACACACACAAAAAAAACTGTACCCCATGTCCAGTTACAATAGCAAAAGCCAAGTGAGAATCTGGATTTCCACTCTTGCAAGGCTTTTCTAGCAAGGTAGCCCGAGATTTCTGCAAGAGTGTTACCAGAGAAGGTGAAGTAGGGAGCTGAGTCCCAATGGAGACCACAGAGGAAAGGCTGTACCTTACTTCCACCATTTGTTCAGAAGTAAGGAAGGGCCCTTTCCCATCCTCCTTGGTGTTCAAGGAGGTTTAGTGAAGAATCAGGACATTCACTAACACTAAGCAGTAAAGAGGTCAATGTACTGTTAGAAGGAGCAATAGTAAGGAACGCCTATACCTCCCAAACAGGTTTACATCTGCAGAGGCCTAGTGAGCAACCAAACTTCTGTGTCCTCCCAGCAGTAATGAGGTCCGTCATCCAATAGCGTCAGCAGAGATAAAATGAGGAACTTGCATTTCTATTATCACCTGGATAGAACAGGGGGTGCTCTCAATTCTCCTTCCCTTGGTGGTGTGGTGTCACATTAAACCTGCTAAAAATGAAGGGTTAAATGAGACCCAGACCCATGAAATATAACATAAAAATGTCCAGATTTCTGTCGGAAATTATAGGTCATGCCATGAGCCAGGAAAATCCTAAGTAAATGAAAAAAAGCCATGAATAAGATACCCAAACAAAGATGATAAAGATATTAGAATTACTGTATCTGACAATGAAAAATGTTTCAAGGTACATTGCAAATACTTTTGAAACAAATAAAAAAATTTAAAAGTATAAAGAAAAACAAAAAAGATATTTTAGAACTGAATAAAAGGTAATTACTGAAAAAAGCACTACCTCCTCCCAAAATTAGATGAGTACAACAGAAGAATACAGGAACAGAAGGAGAAAATATCAGTGAACTGAAAGATAGAATGATAGTAATGATCAGATCTGAACAACATGGAGAAAATAGATTAAAATAAATAAACAGAACCTCAGAAATATGGGGGAGTATTACAAGAGATTTAAATGCACAACACCAGAAATTGAAAAGGAAAGGAAAAAGGTAAGGAAAGTACTTGAAGAAATATGACTGAATTTAGCCCAATATCGACAGGAGATATAAATCTACAAATTCAAGTAGCTAAGTGAACCTCAAAATGTATTTGATCTAAAGAAATTCATGCCAAAATAAACGACAATTAAACTTTTGAAAGCTAAAGGCAAAGAAAAAGATCTGGAAATCAGCCAGAGAAAAATACAGGCTTAACTACAAGGAAAAAAAAAAAAACCCAACTAGAAAACTATAGAGGAAAAATTATAGGCGAGAAATTGTTTCTCAGGAAAAACTATGGAGGCCAGAAGCAACAATATGTTTTTCATCTCCTAAAAGAAAAGAGCTGTCAACCCAGAATCCTCTACACAGTAACAATGCCTATCCGGGATGGGGAATCAAGACACAACTAAATAAGAGAAAACAAAGAATTTTCCACTGAAGATCTACCCTAAAAGAATTGTTTAAGGAAGTTCTCAAAACAGAATAAAAATATTAAAATAAAACACCTTGAGATATCCAGAAGGAAGGAAAAGCATGATAAATAAAAATATGAGTAAACACAATATATTTTGCCCTTCCTCCTGCATGTTCTGTATTATATGTCATGTTCGAAGTAAAACTCTCTAATATGGTTCTAAATATATGTAAATAAAATATTTATGACAGTCATATTGTAAATGGGAAGGGGAAAGAGATGTAAGATTTCTATACTTTGCTGTAAGTGTAAAATGATATCACCAGTAGATTGAGTCATATATATGTATATAAACATATATGTGTATATATGTATACTATATATACATACATACATAGTCAAAATCTATACATAAGTCAAAATAAAATTCTAAAAAGTTTTCAAGTCATCCACAGGAAAGCAAAAAAGGCAGACAAAGAAAAACAAAATTCAAAGCTAACAGACAGAAAACAAAAACAATTAAATGGCACCCTTACAGCCCAACATATCAATAATTACATTAAATATAATCTAAATACATAAAAGAGAATGGCAAAATGGAATTTCAAAATGATCAAGTACATATATGATGCCTATAAGAAACTCATTTCAATTCTAATAATATATGAAGATAGAAATCAAAATGATGAAAGAAGATATATTTTGGAAATAGAAAGCAGGAATGGTTAAGTTAATGCTTAATAAAATGCATTGAAAAGGAAATTTATAACACAAAACATATGCATTAAAAAAGAGAAAAAGTCTCATCCCCTATCTAATTATACCTTAAGAATCTTGAAAAAAACAGCAAAATAAATGCAATTACACAGAAGAAAGGAAAAAAATATAAGAATAGGAATCAATAAAATTAAAAACAAGACAAAAATTAATGAAATAAAGGATTTGAAAAAAAGCAATACAATTAACAAATCTCAAGAAAGATTGATATAGAACAAAAGAGAGAAGACACAAATTATCAATATCAGGAATGAAGTGGACCACTAGACATGATAAACATAATAGTTTTACATATACATTTGACAAACAGACCAATTTGCCTCAAAATACAAACTACCATAGTCTATTTAATATGAAATACAGCAAAATTTTGGGTTGCAAGTAACTTATTTTGCTAGTGTTTCACAAGATGAGCAAGCATTTCTAATACATTTTAACTTGATAAACGAATATGTCTTGCAACATGATTAGCAGGTGATGCTGAATGTCACATAATCACAACTGAACTAACGGTTCTTCTCTCTCTCTTCCTTTTCCTCTCCCTTCTCTCTCTCTGTCTCTCTCTCATTGTGGGTGATCGTCTTCCAACAGCAAAAGGTTATAAAGGAGAGCTCTTCTGCACAGGAGGAATACCTCACTTCAAATAAGATTATGGAGATGTGTAAAATGTGGGAAACAGTGCAAAATTTTGTAGGAAATACCATCTGAATAAGCCCGTAGCAGCCCAATAGATGAATCTGTTTAATGACAATGCAATGTCACATTTCTGCAAAATCCTCAAAAGGAGGCAAAAGCAAGTCTCATTGGATAGGTTCTTTGTTATAAGGTGCATGGAAATAAAAATATTTCACTCAGTCAATAGATATCAGTGATTCTGTTAGTGATAGGGAAAGTTGTCCTACACAGTAACCCAGCTCTCTCGTCTCTCTCACACCAGCCATGAAGGTTTTCAAAGGCAAGTGCAGATTAACTTATTTTTCCTTATATACTGTATTTTCTTTATTATTTTGTAATATATTACAGTATTGTAATCATTTTATATGAATAAAATGTGGAATGAATCATTTGAATTTCCACTATCTTTTATGGGGAACTTCACTTTGATATACAAGTGCTTTGGATTACAAGCATATTCCCTGAACAAATTATGCTTGCAAACCAAGGTTTTGCTATGCATACTGTAATTTGAATAGCTCTAACACAATTTATTTCATAGTTGAAAAATCTCCTGCCTCATAGGAGAAATCTAGGTACCAGATATCTTACTAGACAGTTTTAACAATATTTACCAATACCTACAAAAACTTCACATAACTTTTACATAATTTCTTCTAAGAAACAGAAGAGAGAATATATTGCAATTCATTTTATCCCAGTATACCCTTATATCTAAGCAAGATGCAGGAACCAGGTGTGGTGATGCATGCCTGTAATCCCAGTGCTTGGGAAGCTGAGTCAAGAGGATCTCCATGAGTTCAAGGCCAGCCTGAACTATGTAGTGAGATCCTGTCTCAAAAAAAAAAAAAAAAAAAAAGGAGAGAAAAGATTCAGAATTCACTGACAGACAGATGGTAGAAGGTTGATAAATTGACACATACATACATACAGGCAAATATCAAATCAAACTGAACCACTATCACCACCACAATAATAGCAACAAAAACAACCCAAACCTATAAACCAATACCTCTCAGAAATATAGACACAAACATTCTTAGAAAAATATTAGTAAATGAAATTTAGCAACATATAAAATAACTTATACATTGTTACCCAATAATATTTATCCCAAGGATACAATGCTAGCTCAATATTTGGAAGTTATTAAACGTAAGCTATCACATTAATAGGTTAATAGTGAAAATTCACAGGTTATGTCAATTGATGCACAAAAGGTCCTACAATAAAATTCATTGGTGATAAACACTCAGAAGAGGAGAAGTGCAGAGGATTTTTTTAAGAAATTGATTCTCAAACCATACAAATAACTTTATACTTAAGATGAAAGACTAAACATTTTTTATTTAAGACTAGAAAAAAGCAGTTCTTATTCAACACAGTGCTGGGAGTTCAGGCCAGTATGGCAGGGCAAGAAAATGAAAGGGAAGCCATGCAGATTAGAAAGGAAGACATACAACTCTATTTGTAAATTACACAATTCTCCTTAGAAAAGGCCAACGGATTTGCCAAAAACAAAAAAAAAGTGAAAGCCCTTCCCTTAGAACTAATAGATGAATTAAGTAAGGTTGCAAAGTACAATGAAAAAAATCAATTGCATTTCAATATACCAGTAAAGAACAGAAGGACGTTGAAAGTTAAAATACATTTAAAATTATTTATTGTTGCTCAAAGTAATAAAAAACTTAAGCATAAATCTAAAACGTATATGCAGAACTTGTATAAAAAACAGTATTATACTAAGGGAAGAAATAAAAGAATATTTTAAGCAGACATCATGTTCATAAATTGCAAGTTGTAACACAGTAAAAATGCTAGTTCTCACCAAACTGAGATACAGATATGACATAATTCTTATGAGTTATAGCAAGATTATTTTGATGGTGTAGACAGTATTAGTCTAAAATTTATATTAAAAGGCAAAAGAACTAGAATAGCTACACCAGTTTTGATAAAGAATGAAATGGAAGTGATTTCAAGACTTACTGTGTAGCTGTAAGTAATCACAGCTAAATAATCAAACCACATGGTATTAATGGATAAGTGGAACAAAAATACAACCCTGAAATAGACTTATTTAATGAGTCAATTGATTTTCAAAAAAGATGCAAAAGCATTCAGTAGAAGAAAGATAGCCTTTTCAAGAAAGAGGAAAAACTAGACATCCATGTGTACAAAAATTAAGTTTGACCTAAATCTCACACTTTATACAAAAATTATAATGTATCATAAATTTATATATAAATGCAAAACTGTGATAGGCATAGGATAAGATTTTCCTGAGACAGGATGAGGCAACAAATTAGACTTGATACTAAAAGCACAATCCACAGAAGGAAAATTTGATAAATAATTAAAGAGCATTTACGTTAAAGCAACACTCTTAAGGGAATTTAAAAAAAGACAAACTACAGAATAAAGGAAAAAAGTTGAAAGTCGTATGTCTGATACAAGACCAGTAAATAGAATGCATGGAGAATTCCCATAAATAAAAATAAAGAAACCAACAAATGAATTAGAATACAGACAAACAGCTGAGGAAACTGAAGAAGATGCACAGGCTATGAATAAGAATATGAAAAGATGTTCAAAATCACCATTCACCAGAGACAGGCAAATTAAAAATCAAATAGGATATCCTAATACAGTTATTCAAAATGACCATAATAAAATAATGACAACAGCATAAGCTAACAGAGAAGACAAGCAGAGAAATTGAATAACTCATATATTTCTTTGGATGGAAAGGGAAAGATTTGAGCCACTTTGGAAAACATTTTTTCAGTTTCTGTCATGACTAGGCATGCAATTACTGTAACAACCTACAGTGTCACTGGTGGACATTTAGTCTAGTGAAAATAAAGCCCCTTTCACAGAAAAACCGATATGTAAATGTGTATAACAACTTTTTTTACAAAAGGTCAAAACTGGAGACAATCCAGATGTCTTTCAACAGGCAAATGGCTAAATTGCAGTGCATCTGTATTATGAAATATGATTCAGCAATGAAAAGGAATAAGTACTGACACATGCAATATCTTAGGAAACTCTCCAGAGAACTGTACCAAATGAAAAAACCCTGTCTCATACTGTTATAGTCCCTGTTCCATGTGCTTTACATTATTAAAATGAAAAGCATATGGAAACGGAGAACAGATTGGTGTTTGGGGCAGGCTAGAAATAAGAGGAAAGTATCTGTTGCTCTAAAAGAGCAACAGAAATGACCCTGGTAGGGGTGAGGATATTCTGTATCAGTGTCAATGTCCTTGTTACCATAGCATAGGTAGATTTGCAAGATGTTACCAGTGGAGAAACCTGGAAAAGAATAAAAGTGCTTTCTGACATTTGTTTTTCAAAACTTCATGTGAATTTATAGTTATTGCAAGAGAGAAAGTATAATGGAAAAAAAAATTTAAACAATACCAAATAGAGAAACAAAATTTCAAAGTACATCCAGAAATATACAAGGTAGAGAAATCGCTTTTTTGAGACTAGTGAATTCCAGTCACTACAGAGGAACTGTCACTGCTTTGTAGACACCACGATACATGGGAGAGGACAATGATGAAAAGTGTACATAAATATTATGACTGGAATGGGCAGTTTATAAAGTGGCATTCTTGTTCACATAATGTATGTTTTAATAAGAATTTATAATGCCTTGAGAGGCGCACAATTTTCTTTCCAGTTATTTTAAGGAAATATCTCTTTTATGTGTTTCTGTATAGAAATATTGATTTAAAATAATTTTCTTACTATCTTACAAACCTGTTCCGTTTGTGCCAGTGGTTTTCAGCTGAGTCCTTTGGATCTTCTAGGTGAACAATAACATGGCATGCATGTAGTAAAGACTCTTTTAAACATAAAGTAGCTTCATTTTATTAATTTTTATGGTTTTTCCTTAACATTTTCACTTTTGATGTGTACTTTTCCTTGAAAATTGTTCTGGAGTTCCTGATCTATTTTCATATTACTGCTTCCATATTTCAAGAAGATTTGCAAGCCTCAAGTGTTAACAGAAAATTCCCAACAGTTAACATGATGCAATGTATAGTAATAATGGTTTGCTTTATATGTTTGTCAATGATTGCTTAAGCAGTAAAAATCCACAATACCTTGAAATGCTGTGTCTTACACTGTTAAACGAAGTAAAACACTACCTTGAACCACCTGTACGTGCAAATAGCTTTATGTGTGTGTACACACACAAACACACTATCGTGGTTTTAGTTATAAATTGGGAAATAATCTCAGTAACTAGATAACATAAAAGAGATAAATGTGTGATTAGCTACTTCCTACTGTTGAACTGGGCCTTCCAGATGGCTCACTTTGATACTAAGCCAGTGTTTCTCAGGGTCAGTAGAGTTGTTCACCTTTGCTTCTCTATAAAAGGAATGGAAAATTCCCAGGAAGTTGAGAACCAAGCAGTGTCTCCATATGCTCTGCTCTTGTGTCTAAACATGCAACACATTTTATTTATTTACTCATCCATTCATTCACCAAAAAACTTATTAATGCTCACTCCAATCTATGAGCTGTGCAGTAGAGGCTAGAAAAAAAGTAACTGTGATTTAAAGGAATTCTTGGAATATTAGAGAAGAGAAACCTATCAAAAATTCTAATGATACATAGTAACTGTGAACAGAGAGAAGATATACAGGAGAACTGAAATATCTAGCTCTACCTGTGCCATGGTGACCAACTGATGGCTGAGAGTGAAGTTTCCATTGGAGAAGTGCATTTGGTGTGAATCTTGAAGGCCTGGTAAAAACTGGACATACAGAGAAGACATACGAGTTTCTGGGAAAAAGGAATAAAGCTGCAGTTGCATTTATCCATGAAAAAGTAGTGGAAGTGTCTAAGCAGCTGCAAGAGCCCTAGAGTGGCTGGAGTAGAAGGTGGTGCAATGGTTATACTCAAGAACAATTCAACTCTAGTAGAATCACATGATGTTGTTTCTTTTCAAACTTTTTTTTAAAAAGATGCAGTATTATTGCTTGCATCTCACTTTACTACATGAATCTAATCTGTCCAATGCAGAACTGGGCTTTGCAATTGACATTTGAAACTTACTGGGGGTTGCGAGGTATGTTGTGGGATGTCCTGCAGCATCCCTGGCCACCATTCACTAGATACCAGTAGCACTTTTGGCTATAACAAGCAAAACTATCACTAGATATTGTTAAATGTCCCCCGATGGGTAAAATTATTCCTTGTTGAGAACCATCGCTCATAAGTGAAAGAACATTAATCAAGTACTTACTATATTCCAGACAATTTAGTAAGCTTTTACACATATTTCATTTTTGACAGTCTTTCTATTATTGACTCTGTTTCATAGCCTAGGAAACTAAGGTACATTGAAGGAAAAAATTGCCTAGCAAAAAAAATGAGTAAATGAACTAGGATTCCTAACAGTAGTTGCTACCAATACCTATGTATGAACACAAAGTTGCATATGAACTGAATCGTATATGTTTTAGCATTATTGGCACTTAGCATATTACAAGGGACATGATGATTTCAGTGAGTTTGGGATGGTCAGTCATAGCCTGATTCTTTCTAGTTTGAGCTATCATGTTGAAGTGGTGAATACTGGCTGTCATTCAAACTCAGCTAAACATCTAACATGTAATGAATTTCAGCTCCAAGTAGACCCAGTGAAAGCAAACACCAGGGATACTAAGCTGCAACTTAGAAGCAACCATTTATTTTACATGTAATCTGGAAAGAGTGGCAAAATACTTCTGGATCATTGATTTGATGGATCATGGCTGTGTAATGCGTGGTATGGATGGATTGGAAGGAATAGTGTGAACTCTGGAGTCAGACAGCTCAGGGTGTACATGCTAACTCCACCTCTTCACCACTGAGTAACAGTGGGAAAATCTGAATTATTTAAACTTTCGTTTGCAAAGGAAGAATTTAAGTAGACAAATACTTTGCCAGTAGCATATGGATGTGGCATGGATCATTTTAAGAGACCCTATTTTGAGAACTTCAAGATTCATATATAACTAAAGTGATAATGTGCCTGAGAAATTGTCTATGGGATCTTTTGACAACTGCCTGCCTTTATTTTTCAAAAGAAATGTGTACTTCTTGAATTATTTAAGACTTACTCAATAGTACTGCCCCAAAATGAAAATCTTGCAGCATCATTCAAGATCTTGATATCCTTAAACCTTATTTTATCCAAGGCACTACAAGCAGAGTCTCGAAGAAGCTTTTCTTATGTAGGAACAATGTCATACAGCAGCTCTCTAGAACTTATATAACTGAAATAAGCAGGTAGGCTTCCAATAAGTCTTAGTAAAATCCTTTTAGGTGGCTTCCCAGAAACAGAGACATTGAATAATGATAATGATTGGGTAACAACTGGTTTTGAAAGTCAGAAGTTTCCCAATTCTTCAATTTCATCAAATTTGAAAAAGGACCCAAGGCGATTGCCAGCTAATAGATCATTTAAAATACTTTTCTGATGACAGATAACTGAGGTTATTTTTGGCATGTAACTAAGGAGAAACTCCAACAATTGAGTGACATTAACTTAACACAACTCTGGTATGTCCCATTTCTATATTTATATGAAGAACGTTTTCAGCACTAAAATCTGTAACAGTAAGAGAGAAATTGATGCCATATGGTCTCTTACTCTAAGAAGAATCATTTAAATCCATGAATATATGCACTAATGATCCATCTCATTAAAAGATGAGTTTCCAAAAGTAATATGTATCAAAATATATACCATACTTAGTTAGACCTAGTGGTAAATACTAGTAATCCCAGTACCCTGGGAGGCTAAAATAGGAGGACAACAAATTCAAGTCCAGCTTGGGCAATTTAGTGATTTAACAAGATCCAGTCTCAAAAAAACCCAAGAAAGTGGTAGGGAGACATAGGATGGATATATATAT
>NW_004955419.1:16607759-16624334 GCF_000276665.1 Chinchilla lanigera | reverse complement strand
TACATATATCAAATTATATATCTCTCAATTTATATATAAGGCAAATTATATACTAATAACTGGTAAGGCAATCTAGAGGCAGATTTAGTTACCAGAAAATTTAAAATTATTGTAAATTTTTATCCACAACTTTTATAAGAGAGAAGCAAAACACTGATCAATAGAAAGTTTTGGAACATTAAAATATATTGCATTAGAATGCAATTCATATGTGGTAGAAGTAGAGTAGAACTAAGAAAGTAGAAGCCAGGAAAAATGTCTGCATTAAGAAAGGTGTTTGTTCACGAATAAATATTTGAAGGAATCAAATTTGTTAAAATGCTTAGATTTTAGTGGGTACATTATAAAGTGATATTATAGCTCTGTGGTTTTTTTGTTTTGGTGTGTGTGTGTATGTGTATGTGTAATGGTTGATACAATGTGTCAATTTGAGAAGTTTAGAAGTTTAACTAAGCAACTCAGCAGAAGGCCAGGGTCCTCCACTGTAAATATCCCAATCCTGTGCAACAGGAGGGCACGAAGATGGTGTGAGTGCTACACCCATCTAGAGGGATGGGGTAGCCTGCTTACAATATAAGGGAGGAAAAGAGGCTTGCTCTGCCCACCTTTTGCTCTTGCTGCTTTTGCTGTCGTCTGCCACCTTGAACTGTTGCCCCTGTGCCATGTGCCACCCTGCCATGCAGCCAGCTGATTATGGACTTGAACCTCCACAAACTGTGAGCTAAATAAACCTTTCCTTCCTTAATTTTGGGTGTTGAATATTTTGTCTCAGTGACAAGAGAAAAGTAACTGACTGTGTATGTGTGTTTTGTAAAACTGGATTGAACCCACAGCCTGACACATGCTAAGCGACTGAGCTACAAACTACAACCCCAGCCCTAGTAGTTTTGTTTTAAAATGTCAATACAGAATTGTAGAATTGCCACATCTAAAAATCCTTCTAAAAACTTTTAGATGGCCCCCTCAAATTCAATGACGAGCACATGGATTTTCAATATTCTTAGGTGGAAGGGAGAATAAGACAAGCAAAAATGGTTGAAGACCATGACTTAATAGATATACATGTTTTTTCTTTGCCTTTCCCATTATTATTGGGAAGACTCACTTAAAATGTTGCTGGAGAAAAGAATGAGAAGATTTTGTAGTGATAAGCAGAAATTCATTTGCTCAACTTTAGATTACTAGATATATTTTTACGGGGGTTTCAAAGGTACTCAATACATTGACTTTGTAGGTTTTGTGATGATTTACAGCCATAATCTAATGCTGTGTATTGATATGTTATAAAGCCATGGAACACTGGAAAATGCACCACCAGAGCTGAATACCTATTCCATTTAGAGGTAAACTGAACTAAATAGCCTCTATAAAAGCAGTTAGAAATCCTCTTTATGTTAACAGGAACTAGCATCAGCAAAGAGGAATACATCACACAAATTCCTTATACCTTACAAATACTTTATTAGGTACCATTGGGAGTGGAGGGGGGCAGGACTCATCAGCTAAGCTGTGGATGGAGGACAAGATTTCCAAATATTTTGGTTTCCATTCAAGAATTTCTACAGCAATTGTTCCTCTCTCTTTCTAAATAAATGGTACAATGTTTAGAAAAGAAGATGTGTGGAGGGGGAAGGGGTAGAGATTTATATGCATTTATGTACACATAGAGGACAACAGTCCCACATAAACATTTTAGTGTATCTATTTCTACAGGGCATCCTCCTTTGATGAAAAATAATACAACTGGAGCTTTGGCTCAAGTTACCTAAGCCTTATGGTTGGCCCCCATCCAGCGATAATTTTCAGCCTGCTCATTCCAAGCTTGCTGAAATGAACTCAGTCTTTGCACAAGAGCAGTGTCCTCAAGATGTCTGTTGTCTCTAAGCTCTGTGTCTCTCAAATCCCTTCAGAGAAAATCCAGAACAGCTGCAACTACTTGGATTTATGAGTTCCCTGGATATTCACAACTGACTCAA
Source organism: Chinchilla lanigera (assembly GCF_000276665.1). NCBI lineage: Eukaryota > Metazoa > Chordata > Mammalia > Rodentia > Chinchillidae > Chinchilla > Chinchilla lanigera. The sequence continues at coordinate 16,622,358 of NW_004955419.1, read as the reverse complement.
TGATCTACCCATTAAAATGACTACTCTCATAAATCAACGGGATGTCGTATTTAATTTATTGTTGGCAAGGTTAACCAAATGTAAATATTGTGCTTTCAAATAAATCAAATGCACTTTTGAAGTTGTCTTACCCTGTGTTTTTGTACCAGGGAGTCTGTGGTGCCCATAGCAGGCACAGACACCACACAGTTCCCTAAGATTGTAACAGTGAGTTCTCATCCACTGAAAATTCTGGTATTAAAGTTGACTTCTTACCTACGTTCTTTCTCTTCAGCATTTAGCATGGGCTCTGAAGGCAGGCAGTGGGGATTCAAAAATGGATTAGGAAGTCACTGCCTTTCAGAGTCACTAATCTGATACAGGAAGAACACACAGGAAAAGTTGGATGTAGTAGGAAAAAGACAGAAGAAGCATGAAGCAAGGTCTGAGGAATAACATAGCCTAATATTTAGAGGGAACTGTGAGTAGTTCTAGCTCTTAGCTCAAAGGTAAAGGAGGGGTGAAATAACGTAAGACCTTTATGTCGTGGTAAGAAGCCTGAGTTTATTCTATGAATGGGCCATAATTGGGAAAGGTTAAGCGGGAGTGTGACATAATCAGATTTGTCTTTCATGTAATTTATTCTGTTCTTTTCCTTCCAAGTACTAGGCTAAATCATATGAAGCTGCTGTTCTATAGGCTGAAAATGATCAAATATTGATGATCTTATTAGGGACAAACTAATGCTTACAATTAGAAATTGTATTTTTAAGAGTAAGTGTAGATTTACTAAATGTCTATCTTTGGCTAGCCTGCGAGTCCTGGAGCCAGACAACCTGGGTTTCTATCCCTGCTTGACTAGCTGCATGGCTGTGGACCAGTGATTTATTTTTAGGGTATATAGGTGGATAGGTTTCATTTTTGTAGTTTTGTTCATTTATGTAGCATACTTTGATCAATTTCACACACCCCCACCCCCAATTTTCCTCATTCTCCCCCGGGATTTCACATTTTCTTCTTTTGTGTTTCAATCCTTAAAATATATTTCGGTCATATGCGTTCCTCCGTTATCTACACTTCTAAACTTTCAGTTTCCTTACATCTACAAAGGAACAGTACTCCAGGGAGTTAGTAAAAATATTAAAGCAGTTTCTGGCCTGTGATAACTATTATTGCTCTATATCAAATATAGAAATGCTATTATACATGCTTGTCAGTTATTCTTATTGCTGTCATCATTATCAATAACCTTATTATCATAATCACTGCAACTGTCCAATTTCTATAGTTAAAGAATAGGGAAAGAAGTACCAATAATACAGCTAGAAAGCAACACTTTTCTATATTTTTAAATAATGCAACCATTTATATATACACTGATGCAAAGCATATACATATATGCATATATATATATAAAGCCATATACATAAATATACATAAAGATCTATGTATGTGTCCATGTATGTATCTATATAAAACTATGCCATTAGTAAGTTCATTTTACAGAAGAAAGTGAGAATCAGAAGAAATGAAGTTGCCCAAAGCCTCTTGGTTTATAATTGGCAGGAGCTGAATTTGAGCCAGATCTTTTTATATTTTTAAATATTTTGAGCACAGTTCTATGTCCAGGATATCTGGCAAGCAATGTATTCAGAAAGTTATTTTCAAATATAGAAAAAATAAGCCAAGTGATCTTTTGGAAATAACATGGGACTCAGGAAAAAGTGTCGAGGGTCCCTCCCTGGTTTCTGCTGATAGCTGGGTATATCAATTTGAGCACAACGCCATCTCTCCTGAGACCTTAATTTCCTCTTGCAGAAAGAGGGGTTTAAAACAGATAATCTTTAAAGTTCTTCTGGCTTGAAAAAGGAATGATTTCCTCGTTTCGACTATGAGGATAAATACTCAGCATTCCAACTACTCAGAGTAAAGGCTGACATCTTCTCTGTGAGTAATAAAGTAGCTATGGCCCAGGCATCCTGCAGCTCCGGGCTAAGAGATTACTTTAGCCTTCCCTGGAGTCTGCTTTTTATACCACTGGCAGTTTTATTTCATAGCACATAACACAGCTTGCAATTACAAAGTTGTTTGTATGGTTAGATGGTCCGTTTCAAGAAGAACGTGACTGCATCTTTGCGTTCACGACCAAATCCCTACTTCGGACCTTGCACAGACTTCAGCATGAAGAAGGTTCTCAGTAACATGTGTTGACTAAATGAATTCTAAAAGGGACTCCCTGAGTCCAGATTTGCAGAACTAGGTGGTTTAGAGCTACTATTTCTCTTTGTCTTTTGGAAAGAAACATCTGATAATGAGTGTTTCATGCCATAAGAAGGACATGATTTATTTCTTTTCTCGTAGCTTCTAGCATGCCAGAGAAGCCAGTGATAAACTTTGCCTTCTGCAACTACACAAACACACAGTGGGCATCTTGGAACACCATGTAATTTTTCCTAATTCCTTAGAAATAAATACAGAAGATGATAATATGAATATTTACATCAATGCAATTCTGATTTAAATTTGTGTGGCAGAAAGTATTAAACTGAGGCTTATTCACTTAAGAGAAGGCATGGGTAAGCTAATCCTCTCACGCATGGTGTTCTTGGCTAGAACTAATAGCAAAGGCCTCCAATCCCCTTTACTGACACTTTAATGACAAGACCACTCAACTGCCTAAATTTCATGGACGCTATACCTCTCAGTTTGGAATGTAACAGTGGTGGCAGCCAAGGCTGCTTGGGTAATGAGTTTGTAAACTGCCATTTTCTCCGTTCCTCTAGCATACCCCTGGGATGCAAGACTCCAGTGCCTTGGAGCAATGGAGTTGCAGCTAAGTGTCTGAGGCTACCCGGCAGCTGTACAGTGATGATGGTAGCTTGTTGGCAGGGACCGGACTGGTCAAGACCACATGGAAGGCAGACATGCTGACTGCAGCACGGAGCACTGAAAATGAGATTTTCTGCCTGTGTTTGGTGGGCTAGGATGGGAGGAGAGAGTGAGGGAGTGTTGGAGAGAGAGCCAAGCTGGGCTGTTGATGAGAGTGTGGGAAGATTCAAGGGGAGGGAAAAACAAGAGGAGGCGTTGTGCCAACTCCGAGGCAGCTGGGTTGATTCCCCTCCCCGCTCCTGTTCTGCTTAAGTGAGAAATCCTGCTGGATGAGGGTCAGAGCCCAGCCAAGAGAGGAGCGACTCTGCTGGGTGAACACGAATGCCGAACCTGGCAAGGATGGGTCTGCCAACTGGGATCAGTGCCAGGGGAGGGAGGAGAAATGAAGGGAAATGAGCTGAGGGAAAAGAAAAATAAAAGAGAGTAAAAGAATGGCACAAGAAGACATGCTCCATGAGGAGGAGAAACGAAAGCAAAGAGGAGAGAACCAGCAGCGCAGGCTGACCCACCAAGTGGCAGAATAAAGCTGTGTTCGCATGAAGCAAGCAACGAGCAACTGCACGGTGCAGAATAAAGCAAATCTAACGCCCCCGTTTTGCTCATGGGCGTTAATTTCCATGGGAAGACAGTTTTCCAAAACAGCAAATCATGGAAATGTCATAAGCTCTTTCTTTTTTAAATTTGATTTTTAAGGTAAAAACAGAATAAACAAAATGCTGTCCGATACCGCATACGACTTCTAAATATTAGATATTTCCTAAAGTACAACATAGAACACAAGAATCCTAAGAATGCCTCTCTAATAAAACCGAAAGGTCTTCTTGAAAGAACAGTTAGAGAAGGTAAAATTGCAAACGCTGATGAATTAAATTCTATTTTGAAGTGATGACACTTTCTGACGCCCCTTTGTGGAAGCTTGTGACGAGCTAAAAGGTGAACACTGAAGTGAACGTTGCTTTCGGGGTGGGGGCAACCAAAGATGGTTTATGTGAGTAAGGGACTGGGACCCCACTAGCTGCAATCCCATGGAGAGATGGAGGCATATTTCGGCTAAGGTAGCTAGAGGACAGGTTTTGCTAGTTAGATTAATTACAATAAAAGACACAAGGTAGCCTGCTGGAATTAGAGGCCATATACAGGACAGCCTCATTGTCTTAAAGCCATTTTATTGCAGCCTATTATCAACTGATTCCAGGGGCTGGGGATTTAGCTCAGCGGCACGGCGCCTGCTGGCAAGAACAAGGTTGTGAGTTCGATTCCCGGTACTGGAAAAAAACCAACAAACCAAAACAACTGATTCCAAAACACCAAAGAGAACATAGATGAGATCTGTAGAGCAGCCTACTCAACCCACAGCTGATGGCAAATGCATGATCCATGACAGCTGAGACCACAGAGCAGCCCAGCTGACCAGATCCATGAGCAGTAATAAACACATATTATTTTAAGGCATTCTGTTTGGGGATCATTTGTTGCACAGTAAAAGATAGCTGGCATAGTTACCCACCAACTGGAGACTCACCTGTGCATTCGTGTTGTAGACCTTTCCCATAATAGCCCTTCTCACAGATGCATTCGAATTGACCTGTGTGCGTCCCACATTTACAGCTTGCCATTCGGTCACAGCAGTCTTTGCCAGCTTCACAGAGATATGAGCAGTGCGACATATCCTCTTGAATAAAACTCCCGGAAGGTAGATCTATCAATAATGCAGGGCAGGGGGTAATTAATAAAATGATTAACAGTCGAAGGTTATGTTCTTTAGTCTTTTAAATGTAAGCCTAAGCTGAAGCAAGTATCTTCTCTCATCTGTCTGATTTCCCTCTGCTCCCTACTCCCACCCAAATATGAAAGTGTGTTATTCGCAGTACCATACTCTGGGAATTTGTTTCAGCCGGTTAAGTTATTTCAGTTTGGGACCTCATCCCAAGGTCATGCAGGGCCAGGGAGAAATTAAGTACTTTAGGGAGGAATCTCCAGATGCAGCAGGAAGTAACACAGTCGGTTCTTCAGGTCATTCCCCTGCTTCCAAACTAAAATGTTCCACTGACTCCATATGAGATCAGGCAGCAGTAACCACGTTTCCAAAATCCTTGTTTCAGTTAGAAATAAAGCCACAAGCCCAACCTCTGCTTATGGCTGTTGACTGTGAGCTACTGACTTTAGGATAAGTACAATGACTTCTGTAGTTATTTGATTAAAAATATAAACCACAGCACTGCATAAGTTAAATAATAAAAGAGGATCTGATCTGTCTCTTCTAAGTATATTAACACAGGTTACAGAAATAGAGACCATTCTGATTATTTAAGCCAAAGTAGGTGCTAGGTCCAGATGTAGGGATGGGCCCACGGTAGGAATTCAGGTAGGTGAGTGCCAGCGAGACATGGGCAATCACATACCTGGGACAGAAGCTGATGGCCTCAATTATGGAACATCTGCCCCTCTGCCTTAGGACTGAATAACAGGGTTAAAGGGAAGGCAATAGCTCCAAGAGAAAGACACTAGCATGATCAGGCACCCTACTGAAACTTCACCCAATAGACTGTAGTGTGGGTCAAAGATCTGCAACTGGTTCCTTAGAACTTAGCTCTGCGACAAAGAACCACAAGTGTATTTGGCAATAGAGTAATTTAGGGATTAGGAAAGCCTGCGTGTCAAGACTGGGGCTCTAGCATTCAAGTCTGGATGGGAGCAAAGTGGATAAATTACATATGGGGAAAGCTACCATTCTGCAACCTATGTCTATTAAGAATGGCCAGAAACACAGTCCTGAGACCAAACAGTGGATTCATGAAAAATAAAAGTAGGTCAGAGACAGGGGGATGAGGCTCATTTCCTTTGATCTGATCATATCTGTCCAATTAAAACAGTTTCTTCTTACCAACCCTGGAAATGTATTCTATATATTAGTTAAGTGTAATAAATGTGGAACCTTCTAAAACTCCATTGTATGACAATAACCTAAACCCTAAGTTCCCCCACTCAGAACCCCTAACTCCAGTAACTTTTGCCAGCATCCTCTCCTAGAGAGCTGCTAAATCCTTTCTGCTATATCCATAGTTATAGCATGATAATCCACTATTAACTCTTCTCTTGAAACTACTGTAGAGCTAAACTGCATATTATGAACATTACTAATTAGCTGGTTGTGGTGGTGCATGCCTGGGAAACTGAGGCAAGATCATTATGAATTCAAAGCCAGCCTAGGCAACATAGTAAGTTCAAGGCCAGCCTGAAGTATATAGCAAGACCCTCTCTCAGCAAAACAAAACAAAACAACCTAAAGAACTAATTATTTGCCATCTTGTTCCCCACGAACTGAATCTTTCGCATGGAAACCTGAATGCACCAAGCCTGATTTACCACAACCCTAGAACTTCTGTCATCTCATTACAGTCTGCATTCTCTTCTCCTGGCTCATCAAGACCCATAGCCATACTGTGATAGGAAAGTTCATCTAATTTAAAGTCTACAACTAAATATCCTTATAAATGCTGCACAAAGAATTCTAATGAATCCACTTGCTGATTTTCTTGCATTTTAGTATTGATGTTCTTAAGCTTATACAAAAGCATATTTATCCTAAAATTGTCAGGGCAAGACACATGTGCTATTTATTGTCCCTCTATCTTCATGCGTATTTCTGGAAGCGTGCTGCTGAGATTCACCACGCATGCCTCTAAATATTTACTTCATCTGTCCAATAACTGTAAATGAGGTCTAAGTCAAGTCTTCCCACTCTGTGTGGCCTCAAAACACACCTTAATTCATTCCATTGATTCTAGCGGTTCTAGATGTGAGCGTATGTATATTCTACTCAAAATCTATCACAGCTGTTAAGAAATAAAGCAAAACAAATTCCCTTGTTTCAAGGTCAAAATGTTATCTCCATGAAGTTCAGCATATCTCATGATGCACAGAGCACATGCAGCCATTATGCACAGCAAAAATCTAGTGAGGATTTAATACCACTCTTCAGGGGTTTTCAGGCAAGTGAGAGGGGAGGAACGGTTCTTTCACTGTGTTATTAGATTCCATTACCTTCATGTAATGCTCGGCGAGCTAAAGCCTCAAATTCTTCAAAACTGTGGAGCAGGTAGCAATGTTCCTCCTTTGGGGAGGAAGCCATGTCATTCAGTTCTCGAATGTTTCCTTGCCATATGCCAAAAGTGAAGATCTCCACCCCCAAGTCTCGCAACGATGCTGCAATGGGCCTGGGATCTCCTCCATTGGAATATCCGTCAGTAATGAGAAAGATAACTTTTGTTGAGTTTTCTCTAGCATGGCGAAGGATTTGCTGTAAAGAAATAGGACAAGTTATTCTGAGTGTATATTGTGTTGCCCGCTCTGTGCTTCGTTCCTATGTAAGGCAGTGCTTGGGAAGACCATTAGCACTTCACAGCGACTGGGAATGGAAATGCCTATCAGGGAGAATAAAACAGAAATGGACGCAGACTAAAAAATCTATGATGGGTGTCTCACAGGGACATAATAATCCTCAAAGTATTTAAAAGGTGTCATCTGCATCATCAGAATCACTGTCACTATGGAGGTTACAAACAAAGGGCCCAAGTGTTTGTGCAATTAATTTTGAAATTAATATTATTTATTTTAAGCTATCTTTTATTGCCAGGCTCTTTCGAGAACCAAACATGAATCCTATGTATCTATTTCCAGTCCTATCTATCTGTCTGTCTGTCTGTCTATCTATCTCTCTATCTTGTATCTATCTAATCTATTTATCTATCCATCTATTCTATCTATCATCTATCTCACTAAAAATCCAACTTTTAGACTTATAAGAATGAAATTTAACCAAATGTGTCTTTTCCAGAGTTAATAATGGCTGACTTGCTTCCTATATTTGTTTTTCCACTGCTCCTTCAAAAACATGGAATTGCTTCAATACTTCATGTCTTTTGGACCACCCAGTATTAGCATAAAATCAGCTGGTTTTGGCTATGTTCTTTCTTCGTGAGAAAACATTAATTCCCTAAATCCAACACTTTATTATTTTAGGATAAGCGAACTCTGTTTTACAATGTCATATGCTATCATTTTCTTGTAAATGGAAGAAAATAATGGGACCTTTTAAATAGGGATTCTCTATTCTACTATTAATGCCTTGCGACATCAAACCACAAAACCACGAGAACTCCAGTGGTGAATCTGGCACTGTAATTTTATTTGCTGATGTGGCTTTGCATGAGAATTGGGTAGGAAGGATAAAAAATTTCCAGGGTGTATTTTCCAGCAGGTTCTTAAAACAAATTCATGTTTATTAGGCAATAATCCAAGAAACACTACAGGTCCTCCAGACTTCAAGTAAGAATAGCAACAACAAATCCTATGTTTTGTTGAAATAAAAATAAAGTATTGTGATTTTTAAACAATTTGACCTATGTTTGCACTTTAGGTCAGTAGGTTCACTATATGATCCAGATTCTCTCAGATAAGATTTACATCTGGGGGCTGGGGATTTAGCTCAGAGGCAAAAGCGCTTGCCTGGCAAGTGCAAGGTCGTGAATTAGGTTCCCGGTACCGGAGAAAAACCAAAAAAAAAAAAAAAAACCAAAACACAAGACTTACATCTGTAGAAAGCAATCTCCAATCAATATATACTTACTTAATGGATACCAATTATAGTCCAATAATTCCTAGCTAAATTTTGTTAATGTTTATAAACTAAAACTAAAGCTGTTAAACCAGAATTTAAAGAAAATTAAAACGACTCCAGAAAACATCTGGGAAGCCAATGGTTTGAGAAGAGGTATTCAAACAATTCAGTCTTTCTCCAAAACCAAGTGAGAGTAAGGAAAATGGTGCAGAGGGAAACACACCGAGAAAGGTACAGAGGATGATTTTTGTGACAGAATAATGTGTGAGATATCAACAGAGACATCTTCCAAATGTACACACTGGTGTGGTGTCTAGAGTCTCAAAGGTCTTGGCTGTTAAAATAGACGAAGTTGCCCTCTTGATGAAAGACAAGAGACTTGCTGTGAATGCTTGGTAAGTGTAAGGTTTTTCTATCATCTCAATAAAAAATGAACTTCTAAGGAGACAAGGAGGGAGGGAGAGACCAAGAGACATTAAATGTTCCTGTGAGGTCCTGGTGTTTCTACCAATCCCGACTCTGTCACATGAAGAAATGATTGGTAGCATCCCTCTAGGGATGGGATCCATAGACCCTCTTTCCTTCTGGATATTCAGGATAACTGATGTCCCACAGAAGTGCCCTAGATCACAGTGATGTGTAACAAGAGTTCAGCTATGTTAGGAAAGAAAAGATGACCTGAGGAGTCTTCCATATTTCTAAAGAAATAAGGGGGAGTGGGGGAGAAAGGAGGCAATATTACGACTCTGCAGGATTGAAAGTCTTACGGTGTTGCACGGGTATGATAATGGATGGTAGTGGAAGACACCATGGACCACATGAGCCAAAAGCCAGACAGGTGTACCTATCTCCTTTGACTGTGTCTGGGTGAAGAGACCCTGGGAGCACCAGGAGATGGCAGCATCAAACTAACCAACAGACTTGCTAAAGACAAATTATGAACAGCAGGACTGATGAGACAACTGTACATCTCAGAAAGGAAGTGTAGGATGTGTCAGAGCTGAGAGATAAACACCTCCCACCCCCAGGCAGCTTTGCATAAGCCCCATGGCTTAGGCTCAACAACAGGGAGGAAGGGAAGAGAAAAAGCTCAGGAATGTGACTCAGTTTTCAAAAGTGAAGTAATTGAGAAACCTCATGTTTTCAGTTTCTATGGAATCATCTAGCGGGAGCTTTCTGTCATCAGGTGCACTGGCATCTCAAAGTGTAAGTTACACTTGGTATAAAAATAGAGAATTAAGAAATTCTTAACCAGCACATGGTGAAATATTACATCTTCTACTTACATAGTTTCTGTTCTCAGTGGAGCCTGTGGTATCTCGGAAAGTGGTAGGGTATATCTTTTGGAACCCTGCCATCCCCACATAGTTAGAGGGAGAGGAAAGGGCTAGCGATGAAGGCCAGGAATGAAAAAGAAAGAGGTCACTTTATCTAACCCCTTAGCACCATAGCTCACAGATATTCAGAGGTGATAGACTTAGCATTTCAACAGTAGGGACAGCTTCAAACAGAAATCTGGCTCCCCCAAATGTGATGTCCTTGAAGGCAGGTATTTGTATCTATTTTTTCAATCCCTCTGTTTCCAGTCTAGAGAAGTGCTTGACAAATATAGCACACTTAGTAAATATTTCTCAATAAAGAGCAGCCCATGCAGCAATTCACCCAATTGCTCAGGCAAAAACCTTGGAATCACCCTTATCCCTGGTATCTTCCTGTATCTTGCTTTAGAGAATTTCACCACCCAACCCTAACATTCTTGTGTACTTTACACTAACATTTTCATTTTTAAACACATTTTGAAAGATTCTTTAATGAGATAAGATTCGTGTAACATAAAGTACACCACTTTAACCACTGTAAGGTGTACAATTCAGTGGATTTTGGTATATTCAGAATGATGTGCAGTCACTACCACTATGCAATTTCAGGACTCCCATTATTCCAAAAAGAAACTGTTCCTCCTATTTCCCCTCTTCCTCCATCCTCTAGCAATCGCATAGCTTTGTGTATGTGTGTTATTTGCGTGTGCGTCTTTGAGGTGAGATTATCATTATTTTTGTTCAACCCGGTAAATCATTTTCCCAAAATCATTTATTGATTTATCCATTCTTCCCTTGGTTATAATCTCTATTCTACTGATCTAGTTGTCTGTTACTGGCCAACACATCTGTGGTTGATTTTAAAATTTGCCTTTTCCAAATGTTTGAAGGTCATCTTATAAAATTCTTCAGTAAAATTTTTCTAATCATTTGACCCAATAATCCCATTTCTGGGAAGCTATTCCAAAAATACAGCAGTATCAAGAGCATGCATGTGCATGCATGTGTGCACACGTGTGCATGCACACACACACACACACACACACACACATGCAAAAACTGAACCCTGGTTCAGCCCCAGTAAAATGAGCATCTCTAAACTTCTGTGTATAGTTTCAAAACAGCATGGCCCATTAGAAAAATTCAGAAATTCATGAAGAAATGCTTGCTTTCAAGTGAGGCCAGGAAATGTAAAACACGAGCTTGGACATCCTCTCATGACAGAAAGCAAAAACTTTGGAGTTATCCTTATCTGTGGTATCTTCCTGTATCTTGCTTTAGAAAATTTAGTTCTCTAAATTCTCTTTAATTTAGTTAAAGACTATCGTGGGTGAAGGAAAGAGAACCAGGAGCCAGGCAGAAGAGCCTAGTGGCCAAACAAAGGACAGTTTATTTATTTATTTTTTTTTTTTTTTGGGTTTTCTCCGGTACCGGGAACTGAACTCACGAACTTGCGCTTGCCAGGCAGGCGCTTTTGCCGCTGAGCTAAATCCCCAGCCCCTGACAGTTTGAGTATCAATAAAAATAAAAACAACGTGTCAAGCATAATACATACACATTTAAATGACATATCTTCATAACTAGCATGGACTGAAGTGCAAACACACACACAGAGGCACACGCTTTCATTCAGCACCACCTCTGCTGCCTACTCAAGACCTACTCACTCAATTATCTTTTCTGGGATACCCTGGAAAAGTCCAGGTATCTGTAACGGGTAACACAAATAAGACATTATTTTATGTGTCCCTACAATTATACTTTTCCATAGTCAAAGGGTGGTTCCAAGTTCTAGTTCTCTAAGATGTGGCAAGTTGTATTTAAATCATCCTTGCTATAACTAAGTAACAAATTATCTTTCTTTCTAGTTGTTCCACTCAGAAAGATAATCTTACCTCCACTGGCACACCCTTATGTTTTTGCTCATTTTGAATTCTGTCTCTTCTATAAAGTCATGTCAGTTAAGTGTATGCAAGACAAAAATAAGAACAGAAGAAAAAATGGAAACAAAGCTTTTGTAAGGGAAAGACGGGTTGCAGCGGGGGGAGGGGATTGGGGAAAAAAGAAGAATCAAGATATATCATGCACAGGTACAAATTCCCTGTCATAAATATGATCATTAAATGTACCTAAAATGTGCAAAAAAAAAAAAATGAAAAAAATAAGAATAATCATGGAAAAGAAGACAAAGCTGAAAAGCAAATGTTCTTTTTCAGAATGATATTCTTGATAGTATCTGTGATATAATAAATGCTCATAAAACTCATTCAAGGAATGAATAAATGAATAAATTCTAGGGTACGCTGGAAAAGCTAATTGGGTGAGTTGGTCTTAAGTTCGTAGTAGAACGCATATGTTTTATATAGTTTTGTACCACAAAGAAAAAAGATAGTGTGCCTTTATTTTCCTGAAACAAATAAATTCTCTCTTGGAACATTAACCTTAGCTTTGCACTAATTTGCTTAACACCCAGGGATATTCAAGAGATTTGTTCCTGTACTGCTAATTACACACAAAACACTTTAAGCTGTGATTATATTTTCCTTCTCTTCCTGCAGAAAACTGATGAATATTTTCAGGAACCATTAGATCTGTTGGCAAGGCAATATATTAAGCTTAAAATAGCAAGAATAATGGCAAGACTAGTTATCTAAGCAAAGAATTTCACAAGATCTGGGTTTAAAATGTAATTTCCTGATAGAGGAGGAATAGATGATTTACTGAAAATGATTTACAGGCCCCCTTTATCTTTGTGCTTCATTATGTTTGAGTAAAAATGCAATTAAATGAAAACATTTTTCATACCAAGATTTAAGAAGTAAATTGATGTGGTGACATTTGTGGAACGTAGTAGAAGCTTGATACTTCTTCTTCTTTTTTTTTTTTCAGTGTTCCTGAAATAGTTTATATCATCTGCTACCCTTTATGAGGCATTTCAGAAATGAAGAAATCAATTTTTTGAAAAGGGAAGGGGTCCAAGAGATGGGGTAGGTTTAAGATGTATTATGTACATGCATCAGCTTCTCATGATGAATGCCATTATTATGTGCTGCAAATGTGTGCTTACAAAAAGAAACAGGTTTTTTTTTTCTTGATCCAGAATACTGAATGAGGCAAATCCTTTGCTGCCAAAGAAAAACTCAACATGAACTTTGTATGGAAAGAGGTTATCACCATCTGTATTGTATCAAGCCTCTGATTAGTTTGTATAAATATCTGGCAGGGAAGCAAGCTTCCCGTGTCCAGCAATAGTTACTAGAATGACAAAAATGCAGAGTTGTGTAACATCATTCTAACAACGGAGATCCATCAGCATTACACAAGACTGTATCCCCAGCCCCATCCCAAGTCCAGCCACAAGACTGATGTTAAGAAAAACGGTGTGAAACAGAGAGAGGTCACAATAAACCTGGAGGAGGAACTATATTTGCTGTTGAGCTGTATTGATGAATACTCAATTGATACATTAACTGCAACATTGCTTAAGCGGCGATTACCCATTGTGACCAGCATTAGGTAAAACTACAGGAGGTAGTTATCCTTTACAGAATTTGATACTACATACTTATAACAATTGTGGCCATGTCAAAGCTGGTCTCTAGTAAAGAGCTGAAAATTAGTAAATTATTTCAGGATTCTACTTTGTTTTCCACATTTTTTTCTTCTTCTTAGGAACCATGAAGTGGAAGCAGGTACCATAAGTTACTTATAACACTTTCTTCACCCTCCACACTATAAAATTTTACCAACCTTCACTTGTTATTTAGTTAATATTTTTAATATGAATATTCTACTATAAGTGATGTTCATGGTTGTATAATTTTGAATATTATTTATGGGAAAAGAAGTTATTCTCTTTGTTCATAATTTTCTGGATTTCACATATTTTGGTAATCTTTTATTTTATTTTATTTTATTTTCTGGTACCAGGAATCGAACTCAAGACCTTGTGCTTGTCATCTTTTATTTTTTAATTTTTTCTCGCTTCCCTCTAAGTCTGGCAGAAATGTGTCAAGCTTTTCTTCTATATCTTCTACTTCTACTTCTTTCCTTCTACTTCTAATTAAGGGTTGCTACAGGCACTGGATTTTATTTTTCCTGTTATAATATTTCTTTATTTTATTCAGTTCTTTTTTTATTACTTTCAGTTTTTCAGCCAGTTTTGTTTCAAATTCGGTTTGCTATTTCTTATCTCCACTTTAGTGTTTTATAATTTATGTTAAGTACATGTAATAAATGCTTTCTAGAATTTAGTTCTGTTTTTCACAGGGAACTCTTACACATTATTTATGTTTTCACTCTATTTTATCTAGAGGAAAACATACAAAGAAGCCAGATAGAGTTGAACTTTTTCTTTCTTCTCCTTTCTTTATCCATCAGTGAAATACATTCAGTCAAAGTGTTTGAATCAGACAATAAAGAACTGAGTAAAATAAGTGTGGGAATCCAAGACTGTAATATTTGTTATTACTGTTATTAAAACAAGCCCAAGTGATCAAGGTAGATGGTTAAAAATAAGCCATATCCTATCTTTGTTTGACAACTGAGGACCCCAGCACTCAAAAAACTCTCTGCTGATTGACAGGTTAAGTCTTCTGTTTCACACCGTAGTCATCTGCCACTGGTGACTGTTGAGGATTTGAGACGACATAGTAAAACTGAAAGTCTGGATTAATAATTTTAGTTACTTTAGATTTAAGTACACACATGTGGCTAGTGGCTATATTGGACAATGTGGGTTAGATTAGATTTATCTGCATCCTGGGATGAAAAGTACAAAGTGTCTGGAGAG
>NW_004955419.1:16605843-16607554 GCF_000276665.1 Chinchilla lanigera | reverse complement strand
TTATGGCACGAGAATTTAGAAAATCAAAACCTCTGTGAAAACAAGAACTGAAATCCTCAGAGAACAAGACAAGATGAAAAGAGAAATGTGTAGAATGACTAGATGTGAAAATACTGCAAGGAAACTCAAAACATAGTGAAAGACTTGGAAATCCACATTGTTCATAGTAAGATAACAGTTTCTATTTTTCTTTTTTTCTGTATACAGAATTGAACTCATGACCTTGCGCTTGCCAGGCAGGTGCTGTGCTGCTGAGCTACATCCCCGGCCCAATAACAGTTTCTAAAATGTAAACTGATGAAGTGTCCTGCAAATTTTTGTATAGAAAGTTACTGATGCACCTGAATCACAAAAGTAGCTACAAAATATCAAATAAATACCACCAAACTGAATTCACATAATATGCAAAGAATCTTTCTTCTTTATATGGTAAGAATTATTGCTTCAATGTAAATATGGATTAAAACTCATCTTTTGGTTTAATACAATTACTGTCCAAATTTTCAAAAAGATAACGAGATGCTAAAAAGACATTCAAGAAAATTAATTTCTGCTCCTCTTAATGAATGAAAATTAACAGGGCTGGGGATTTAGCTCAGCAGCACAGAGCCTTTCTGGCAAGCGCGAGGTCGTGAGTTCGATTCCCGTTCCGGGAAAAAAAAAAGAAAAAGAAAAAGAAAATTAGGAATAACAATAGATCTCACTTAAATGATGAATTATTTATCTTAAAACAAGAATGAAAACCATATTCAACTCTAAGAGAACCCCAGGATATTACCCAAATAAATAAGGCATAAATCAACAACCTAAGTATTTTCACACTTACTTAAGATCATTTTGAAATTTCTGCCCAAAATAGTAAGAAATTATTGCTGTTCTTAATGATTTTGGTCCTTTTTAAAAATAAAAATTAGAAAACAAGAAACCACCTGGGAGTTATGTACATCATACATTTCAAAAACAATACTAATCTCCTTAAAATATAAAGAACTTTCTAGATCTCTAAATAGACCTGAAAAGAAAAATACTAACACAATAAAATGAATGTGTTGATCAAACTACATAAAGACTAAAAAAAGGAAAGAAATCCTGTTTGTAGAAAATACAAAATGAAATTTAGCTTCATAATACCAAAATAATGTAAACTACAAATGGCCAAAAGGTTTTTAAATTTAAAAATTGTAAAATATATAGGCAAACCAGAGACTCCCATTGGGAATATCACCTGGATTAGTCACATTTGGAGTACAGTTTGACAAAGTCTTAAGAATTTTGCATTAATTGAATTTAAACTCTACAGCTATGACTATCTTAAGGAAATAACCATGAGAATTCATATAAAATGATCAAAAGAATGTGGACACCAATAATTTGCAATGACAAAAAACTGGAGACAATACAAAATTCCAGAATCAGAACACTAGTTAAAGACATTACAGAGCAATTGTGTAATATCATTGCAATAACACTGTTGAATAATATTAAATCTAAGAATTAGGCAGCTAAACACAATGATTTTATTACATAAATGTACATCAGTGGGTATGTATATGTGAATTCACTCTATGTGTATGTATGTATATTATTGATAATACGTAATTCAAATGGTTCACTCTATCCTGATAATATTTTTAAGAGATTTTTAAACTTACAAAAGAAAGACTAACCTTCTTCCCAGGTCTTTTTTTTTTTTTTTTTTTTTTTTTTTTTT
>NW_004955419.1:16578562-16605743 GCF_000276665.1 Chinchilla lanigera | reverse complement strand
CCCCCCCAGGTCTTTTAAATATCTAGTCCTAAATAGGTACAGCCACGGCTCTTACCGCATCTATCCCTACCCACTGTCTGCTCTCCTCACCCACCTTTTCATTCTGTTCTAGCTATACCATCTATTTGTGGGGTTTGAAACACGCCATCCTCTCTGGACATTTGCTGTGCCAAAAATGTGAGAATTTTTTATCATTCTTTTTCATCTCCCAATATATCCTCCCCTACCTCTTACTAGTTCTTCACAATTTACATAAACATTTATGTCCTCTTTGAAACATTCCCAAATTCTTCCACTGAGCATAACATAAATTCACTTTAGTACTCTCACTCATGTTGCACTGCACTAAACTCATCATAATTATAGTTAATGTTGATGTGTCTGGCTGTATCCCAGGCGTGATACTCTATGGTGGGAACTGAATCTTATATTCTCTCCGATGATGAAAAATAACCACAAAGCTAATGAATGAACAAGTAAATGAACAAATGCCATAATGTTCACTAGGTGTATGTTCAACATAGAAAATAAACTAATAAACTCTAGACTAAAAGTTGTTGCTATAGTAAATCCTGTTCTGCAATTATGAAGTGAAAACTCTTAGAAATATATTCAAATCTATTTCACCAAATCTATATTGGGGTTACATATAGATTTATCCATTATATACCAGGCACTGTGGTAAGGTCTTCTGATTGTGCTATTCAATGATGCAAAAGAAACTAACTAAAAACAAATAAAAATAAAACAATGTCAAAGGTATAACTGGAAAGACTATTTTGCAATTACTGAGCTTTTCTATTTACCTTGTAATTTCAAATGAATCATATTTAGTATGTCCCATTTGTTTTAAGTATTTACTTGGGCCTCACAGACTGAAATTCTAGAAGGAAAAAATGTTGGCTCAAGTCACATTTAGGCAATTTATGACAGTCTAGCCAAATCAGAGAAGAACCAGGAGGTCAAAGAACAACGTAACCTCAGATTTATGGTTACAGGGTTCTTCCACCCACGTACATGCTTTAGTTATTAAACACGAACACAAATCATTTTTGAAAAGGACCCATAGGGATAGAACAGCCAATTAGAAAATGGTGTGCAAAGGAGTGATAAGTAATAGACTTAATCCAGAGTATAAAAACAACAGGACAAACACGCAAAGACCAAACAAATTTCCAATCATGCCAACTGTAAATCCATTCTGCAAATATGAAGGGGAAAAAAATCTAATAACAAAAAGTCATTACAATGCAAATGAAAATAGGTGAAATGCCATGTCATTCTTAAGGAAACTGCTCAGTTGCTATCACATAAAAATAAAACTCTACTGTTCATATTTTTATAAATAGCCTGGTGTGATGGTACATGCAGGTAATCCCAGAACTAAGGAGGCTGAGGCAGGAGGATGTCCAGGAGGTCAAGGCCAGCCTGCGCTACTGAGTGAGTTCAAGGGCAGCTTGAACTACACAGTGAGACCCTGTCTCAAAAAAATTTTTAATGAGTAACCTTACAAAATAATTTCAGTTGATATATCAACAGCCTATATAATATGACCCAATAGCAAGTACCTCCAAAAGTCAAAGATATAGAATCTATTAACGTGCTTCACACCAAAAGGCCAAAGGAGAAAGCAAGTGAGGTAGTCTCAATGGTGCAAGTATTATTTGGTGCTCAGGCATTCACTTACAGTATTGTTGTTGTTATTTTTAATCTTCCCTCAGTTTTAAATTTTTATTAGTACATGTTAGCCTTTATTGTTTTAAAGATGAATTAGACAAAATATAGAGAAGTTGTAAATATGACAGGGATCATACACCAGTGACCAAAATCATGCTTGAAGGATCTTTATTAAACTAAAGAATGAGGCAAAAAAGCCCTATCACTTCAGTGCGGGAATACTAGCCAACATAATGAGGCAAGACATACAAACAAAAGTAATAAAAATCAATCGTATTTCAGATATAGGAAAATCAAATTGAAAGCAAATTTTGAAAGATGTTGAAAATGATTCATGTAAAGGATCACTATTTTAACTACAAAATTTTACAATAGCATGTGATCATTCATAGACTTAAAAATCCAGTTGTAGTTATAGCTACATGATAACATACACTTTAAAAATAATTTGGGGACAATTTTTTATTACAGTACAAGAAATTTTTATTATGCAACTTCAAAAAATTATACTAACTTTTTGTCACAAATTACATGTAATTATATGCGCATTCAGTCATGTCTAAAATGGTAAAAGACAGACTGTAGGAGTTATATTTTTCTGTTTCTCCAAAACTACTAGTGGATATATTATTTATACATTAAAGAAAAGAAGCAAAAGAAAAACTACAAATGGAAGTTCATAAAGACTTTAATGGTTCCCTTGAATAGAGGTATTCACATTTTTATTTTTTTATTTTTTATTTTTTGGTACCAGGAATCAACCTCAGGACCTTGCGCTTGCCAGGCAGGTCTTTGTGCCACTGAGCTATATCCCTGGCCCATGTATTTGCATTTTTAGATAAAAATTACAAAAGATGGCTTAACCACATTTCATTGCCCATAAGGATTGGATGTTTACTTAATTGGCTTAAAGTCAGCAATGTACTGGAGACATATGAGAACATCTCTCTCAACTCACAATCAGGAAGGAGAGCCAGGCCTTAAGGGAAACTGGAAATAGGAGCAAGAAATCAGTAGGAGCCATGGGGGTATCTCCAGCCTTCCCTGTTTCCCTCTGGGGTCATACAGTGTGCTGCCTTGGTTTCTCTTTGCACATTCTTCTTCACATTACATTGATGGAATCTGTATGGTTATCTGTGCACAATTGTAACTCTATATTCCCCAACTACTGGTAAAACAGAGACAAAACCAAAATCTATTCCCTTAAACCCACTGTGTCTTAATCCAGACCACTAGGAGGAAGGCTATAAAGCATCTATCGCAACATCTTGACTGTCACCTGCAATCTAAAGTGACAACCTCCATGGGTGGGCCTGAAGCAGAGTAGGAGAGTGCTGTGGTTCTCACTGAAACAGCTGTTGCTCGACATGAACTACAAAAGACATAAGCTACAAAGGAAAGAAAGGATTTCATGCTAGGATCAGACTTCTTCAGTAGAAAACTTGATTTGGAAGTTTACCAGGGCAAGCTGTCCTTCCAAAATGAGCACCAAATACCAAGAAACATGGTGTAGAGATTGGGAAAACTGAAGTGAAAAAATATTTCTGAGAAAGTAGAAAAATGTTATTTTTCAGAGCCATCATGAGAGACAAGGCATTGTCTTATGAGGTATTTTAATAACCATAAACAAAAATTTTAGCAGGAGTTTACAGTATATGAAAGACACAGACAATTGAACTATGATATTAAAAGTATTTAGAATCCAGCAGCAACCCAACTCTGAAACACTTCAAAAAGCCAAATACATTTCAAATCAAATCTATTGGCAATTGAGGGACTCAAGGGGGTGGACACTGAAGGGAGATCTTAAATTCATGAACTTATTATGTATTTTATTTGTTATAATTATCCTAAATCTATCAGAAAATACACATTTAATTTGTGACATTTATTAGGATTCCAAATAAATGATATTTAGATGTTTGTTTTTTATTTTTCTTTCCTTCTCTTTTTCCTTTTTGTATGAGTTTGTATTTAAAAAAACCCACATTGACCATTTTGGAGCAAGAGATTCTGTCTTTTTATCTTTAAAAAAATTGAACTTCTAGTTTGACTTACTGGCAGTGCAACCTGGGTCATTCTTACTTATATGCTCTGTGTCAGCTCCACTTTGAGAATAATTATAGTAAGGAGGAAGTTTGCTTTTATGAAGATTTAATGAATTCATACAGTGAAAGGGCTTAAGTGATGCCTGGCAAGCAGTAGTAGTCAACTATCACTATTGGTCATCATTTGTCAAAGGAATTACATAATATGTTCTTAGACTATGTCTGTCAAGTAGATTAACCAATTACAATGCAACCAACTTTCATTCAGAGCTGTGAATGGAAACCTGGCCTCACGCTAGTGGAGGCTCATGAGGTAGGACTCTGTAATCATTAGGGAAAACTATAACTCTATAACCAATAGTATATAACTCCACTGGAGCCAACAAGGATTTGGTAGCATACTGGACAGAAGAATGAAAAAATAAGTACTTGAAGCTGGGCTGTTATGACAATGACTGGAATGGCTAAAGACAGTACTGATGGTGAAATGGAGAAAAGACATGACTTCAGAACCTACAAAATTCCTTCTAATTTCTTTTCAAGAACTCCAAATTAATAATGAATACCATTTTCTAGTCCCTGTAGGAGCTATAAAGTAAAATAAGATGTGCTCTCTGCCTTCAACAAGCAGGAGGAAGACAAGCGCTAAGAAAGATTTTTATACTATGTGCCGTGCATCCTTATAATTTCTTCATCAAATAAGGTATTTCCCTGCAGTGTTTCCCCCCGCATTTTGGGCAAACATCAAATAGGTGTATACAGAGCACTGCAAAACTTTCTGAAAAGAATTGTACTGCTGGGACTATATTCTGACATTTGATCTTTGGCCTTGAAATTATGGGAAAAAGAGGAAAATTTGAAATAGAAAAAGAAAAAGGAATAAAGAAGAATTCATCAATGGTTTCTGTGTTTGTGGGCTGACTAAGGCTGGCCCATGTGTGAGTTCTTTGGAGAACTCTTTGGGTTTTTTCCACATCTCCCACTCCCTGTAGCACCTACACCCTGTAATCTTTTGTTGGAGTTTTCCTCCTTGCTTCCTCTACGGAAAAGTCACACATCTTTGGTTGCCCAACGTAGACAACGCGGGCTGTTCCTCTTGGTTTCCCTTTCTACCTGCACCGGCAGATCCCACTGGTGTCCTCACCACACCCCGGCCTTCAGCCAGCATCTGCCTCTCTGCCTCACAGCTTGCTTGAGTGCCTGGAGATCACACTATCTGTTTTGGGGGAAATTTGCAGAAAATAGAAGATAGAGAATTAATATCCTCACGAGGGACTGGCATGAGGTGGTCTATAAAAACCTGGGATCCCTCGCTCTTCCGTTTGACATTTCTAGGACTTGAATCTACAGTGGTTCCCAGTGCTCCCCAGAGGAAATGAGCACTAGCTACCTTTTGTTGTTGTTCCTGGCTGCCTTCACTAAAGAGACAGGGAAGTTTGTCCCACTTCTCTACTCTCCTATCAATGTTTACTTAGATCACCTCCCAAATAAGTTATTCTGCCACCCAGGTCCTCTTCCCAGGTTACACTTCTGGCAAAATTGAAACTGAGACACTGCCTGGGTCTCTATGTCATTTCTTCTCTAGTGCTTAGTCACAGGGGCAGCTCAAACTTGCCATCAAGTGAGTTTCCAACCAGTGTGCAGGATGTGGATCCCTCTCCCTCTGGCTGGTGGAAGGGGAAAGCACTATGCGAGGGAGAGAAAAACATCTGTCTTTCAGTCTGACCCTGCTCTGCTCCCAAACACCAAGATCCTCATGCTTCCTCTGTTCTCTCTGCTTCTCTTCTCAGTTCTCTGCTGAAATGGACTGAGCAGGGGAAGAAGGGGAGGTTGATTGTGTAAGGCCAGGTCAGTGCAGTATCCATGCTCTCTGAAGGACTGTATCCTACCCAGCTATTGTTAGCTCTGGTTAAAGAAGGAGAATACCCCACTGTTTTTCAGAGTGCGCTGTGGGCTCTGGTGCCAAATATTTGGCAACACTGAAGTACCCACATAACTTCCTTCGACGAGCTTCAGCTAACTAGATTAGGTTATTTACAAATATCCTTAATGTTGGTGTTTTCATTGCCAGAAAATTCCAACAATAACTTCCTGAAATCATTTCTTTTGAGACAAAATTTAAAAGCCAACACTGGACATTTTGCAACAAAACATGACTAAAAACAGAACAATCTTGGCTAGAAATAGTTCTGCACAAACACAAATAAGCAAATAAAATTTGCTTCATTTCTTTCAAAGTGCATCTCAGATTCATCTGGAAAAGCCTTCAGAAGAGGACTACAATGGATGAAGTTTTTGTTCTACAGAGATGACTAAAGTGGTATAGGTTAAAATGAATGAGGCAAGCACACTCTTGAACAATACGTGTGAATATGCCTGGATCTTCTCCACTGACAACAGCAGGCAAACAGACTCCCTCTTGCTGCATAAGACAAAAATTATAATAAAAAGCCAAGACTAAGAACTAAAGGAGGAGAATTACTTGTGATGGAAACTGGGTCCTTTGAAGCAACTATCTTATTTACATAGGATAACATTAAGTCTTAGGAGAAATTGTTCTTCCCTGGAAATATTCTTTGATGAGTATTACCAAGTGAGAATAAGAGAAACTGACAGAGCAGTGGGTCACTTCCCCATCTGTGTGACAAACCAAGGAGGGCCACTCTTGACCTCTTAGCAAAGGGATGGAGTCAGTTGCACCATCTGCAGCCGCAACACCTGCTCTAGGTTACATCCTAGCCTTCAGGCTCCCCGCCCTAGAGAGCTCACCAAACAGTGGACAACTACCTTCCCTGTGTACAGGTATTCTGTGTGAGTCTGAATTCTCGAGAGCCAGGGTGAACTAGGAAGGAGGAGACAGCAGCTAAAGTGAGCAAAACGGCCCATTGTAGCACAGCTTTCCAACCCTGTAAGACTCAATGCCACAGCATTTGCCATTAGACAAAAAAAAAAAAAAAGACTGGAATTTCATTTCAACTTCCTGATAAGCTAAAGCAGCATTTTTTTTTTTTAAAGCAGAGCTTTGTTGTGAAATAGGATGCAAAGTTCCATGGATATTTAAGATAAAGCTGAGAACTTAAAAGCATTTTGAGTTATACTTGAGATCAATCATTCCAGGACGTGCTGCCAGATGCCCCAAAGGTATGTCAATTTTTAATCACTTTTATCCAAGTAAAACAATAGTCCACTTCCTAGTAAAATTATTTGTGTGCATTATAGTTCATTTTTTAAATGCAGGAGAAATGAATGTATCTAAATTGGTTAATATATCTCCCATGGCTAATTATGGTTCATTATTTGGAAACTTTCTGCCCATTTTTTGGATTTACATGATACAGTTTCTTAAACTGATGGTAAACACATATAGTTTTACCTTATTTAATGTAGAGTCCACTAGAAAAACGTATACATACTTCAGGCAAAGAAAAACTTATACAAGGTACATGTTCTCTTAATTTAATACTTGTAGACTTTCATCTGTGGGGGACCTTAAAGAATGTTGTATATTACAGAAAGCCCACTATACTGCCACCCCTTAGAGAAGAAACTAAAAATGCATGTGCAGCAATCTCAGTGGACACTTTGACCAAGGTTACCCAAGGAGCAATTCATTGTACTAATAAATGTGTGGAAACAAATGACCACCACTTTGAGCACCTGCTGTAGAGGCCAAAAGTAATTTGTATTAATTTCATAATATCTCAATAAATTTAGTATTAAAAATATTTATACCAGTTTTTCCTTTCCTGAAGTGTATATACATTTTCTTGGTGGACTGTGTATATTTGGCTAATTTACTGTGCTACTAGTCTCTAAAGTATGATTTTATCGACTCTAATACATGTCAGTGTGGATATGTCATTATTTCATTAAACTCTCTTGAGTTGTTTGAAGTTGAAATTTGTTGTCTCTAGTACTCCATGTTTCTGTATAATATCTGTCACCTATGAGAGTGACCCTGCCAATGGGCGTCCTCTCATTCCTCCCTTTTGGGAACAGCAGGTTACTGTACGTAAGCAGACTCTTTGCCAGAAATCCATTCTCTATATGGCCTGGGAAGATTTAGTGAACAGTCTTAAAAGTCTATGGCAAAAGCAGAGACAATATACAACAGATAAATTTTTTACACTACAGAGACCTCTTAACCTGACAGCTTACCAGAGAAAAGACAAGGAAACTCCATGGCTTCTTGAGAAATGTTCAGTTACGCTTACTTATTAAGTTAACAATAGCATATTGATTTTTATATTGCATGTGATTTGCAATTCCACTTTCAGTATAACCCTTTCTTTGTGAATAAATGCCACATTATTTAGAAGTTACTGGCTTCCAAGAAACTAATATAAGAAGTTTCTGTTGCCAATATTTAAATGAGTTCCTTAGGAACTTTGATTATTTTTACTACAAGAAGTTTCTCTCAGTGAGATCTACATGGAAGTACTGCATTGCCACAGAGCCTCCTTCATTAAACAGATGTGATGCTCTACCTTTTCTTCCTGTTTGGGGTTTGAGATGGATTCCTGATAGTAACATCTCCCTCAGCCATTTTAGACCATGAAGTAATCAAAGATGATAGAGCTGAGCTAAAAGGAGGGATCTGGATCCTCATATCAGATATCTACCAAATTAGCTCTGAATTTCTACTCAAGCCTTGCTTAATTTGGAGCATAAATAAACGTTTATCATGTTTAAACCACTAGTACCTCAGATGTTTTTCTTTGTTACATTCAGCTACACCTACTCTTAGTCAAACCGTTGGGTTAAGAAGGAAGTGTACATGACAAACTAGAAACTTAATGTACCTATGTGGTGAATGTGGCCTCAAAGCCATGGTTATATCCTCTGGGTCAGGTTGCCTGTACATCTTATGTACACTTTTCCAGCCCTGGAAATGGAATCCATTACTTTTTCCTAGACTTTAATACAATTCACCCATAGAATACAGTAAAATGCTGGTGTGTGTGTGTGTGTGTGTGTGTGTGTGTGTGTGTGTGTAAAGGTAGGAGACAATTAGAAGACTAAATCAACTTTTCTTTGGCACTTACTTAGCTGTTTGATTAGTATTCAGCTACCTAAACTTTCCTATTGTCTATGCCTTTTCTGTGAAACCATGGCAAAAAATCATAATATAAGAGCACTTTGTAATTACAAAATACTTTACAAATTAAAGGTCTATCTATTCAAGATACATGGATTTAATAATTCTACTTCATGGTCTCTGTCAAGAGAAGTCCTTTCTAAATGTATATGTATCACCAGGTCATTGGTGGAAAATTTCCCTACCCTTTCACCAGGTAGAAATCTGTCAGCTTGGAAGCAGGACATAGCAGAATCTGCCCTAGCTATGTCTAAGCATTCACAGTCAGGGCATTCAAGCAAACATACTAAAATATAAGCAACCAATAATAATAAGTGTCTTCACTAACAGCAGTAGCTATACATCCTTATTACTTACCATATTCAGGGAATTTAAAAAACTAATAAATAAAACTAGTAAATAAAAAGTAGTAAATAAAATATGTGCATGTGTTTGATTTAAAAGTGGAATTTTACACGTGAGAATTATTTAGTCGCTCATTTCAAATTAAAAATTTTAGTACCTTTTTGACATGGAAAATATTTATATGTAGTTTGGTATCTACTTTTTGCATTCATTCATTCATTCATTCAATTCAATCTATACTTCTATAGTTCTGATAGGATTATAAAAGAAGTTCCTATATAAAGTCAAGGTCAATATCAAAATTGTTTAAATGTTTGTGAACCAAAAAGAACACATTCCAGAGGTACATTTGGAAATATATCTTTTCAGAATAAAGAGAGAGATTAGTTTCTTCAGCAGTGAGCAATTCCTGCCACCAAAATCATGCTCTGAGTTTCAATCTGCGGAATATGCTTCAGACCATATGAGCCTCCACATCTTCCTACAGAAAAGGGAAACCCAAACTTTCCTTATCCTTTCAGCACTGGGGCCATCAGACGGACCACCACAAAATGCACAGAGGCTATATGAAAAGAAGACACAGTGATCCTAATTTTCCTCATCAGGGTTTTAATCCAGTGGCAAGTCACATATTTTCAAGTTTTATTAGAAAAATAGAAACAGAAGTTTTCTTCCCATAGACTGAGAGAGGTTGCTCTTCCAGTAAAAGTATGACTGTGTAGAAATAGGGACATATAACAGATGATGTCTTCTCCTTAAAATTAGAAAAGCTTCCTCCTATCTATTTCCAGTGTCCTGGCCACCTAAACCTTGGACTTTTGGTAAGACAACATACTTTCAAATCATCTTGCTGGAACTCCAGAACAATGAGGAAAGCAGAATACTTTTCACAGGAAGCTGCATGCTATGTTTGTTTAACAGATATTTTTTAAAAAGTAATGTGTGAATGAAAGTATCTAATTTTCTTGTGATGTGAAATTGTTAGGCTACATAGAAGCTGATGTTCACAGTGGGCCCAAATCAAAATATGCTGTGTAGAAAAAGTAGTTTGTAAATCCATAGCAGAAAGAAAAACCAAGAAGAAAGGTTGTTATAAACAACCATTCCCCAGAAAGGAAAAGCCGAAGAGCTTTTCATTGATTTTGCAAAAGGTTTCCACATAATTAAGTTCAAGGTATTAAATCTTTCCCTTGGGTTATG
The DNA here is from genome assembly GCF_000276665.1 of Chinchilla lanigera. Taxonomy (NCBI): domain Eukaryota; kingdom Metazoa; phylum Chordata; class Mammalia; order Rodentia; family Chinchillidae; genus Chinchilla; species Chinchilla lanigera. The sequence continues at coordinate 16,595,375 of NW_004955419.1, read as the reverse complement.
GATTGTGCCTCTGGAAAGGTCTATCCTACCTACAGAGTTCACTGCGCTAGCCCATGCATTTGTTAATGAACACTGGTGGAAGTATCTAAAATCAAGTTCATCTATTCAAACCAAGTGTGTCAATAGAAGGTTTTCATTCTTATACTCCCACCAAGTTGTAAAACTCTGACACTGAATTTAAAAATGGAGTTGTTATCCTTTTTGTTTAGTCAATCATATGTCCTGAGAGATGACAGCAAATTTCATGTTGGTAAAGCAAATTCTACAACTCAAGACTTTACATAAGAAGAAAAGGAGTCTGACTTGTGAGGAGTAATTGAATGCTCTCAAGTATATATTTATGTGCATGTCTGTGTGGTTATGAAAGTGTGTATGTAAAGTTGAGTGGGCAAAGAGTTTTAAACAGAAAAGGTTTGTTATGGTGTATGTCTGCATGTCCCCCCAAATCCTCATGCAGTCCTGGGGTGGGCTTCTAGATTTACGATTGATTCATGGTACAGTGTTGGAATTATGGATGTGAGTGCTACACCTGCCCTGGGGTGGGTAGTTTGCATACAATGTAAGGGAGGGAAAGAGGCTGCCTGCCACCCCTCCTCTTTTTTGCTCTTGTTGCCTTTGCTGATTTCTGCCACCATGAGCTTTTGCCCTCTGCCATGTGTCACTGTACCTTAGAGCCAGCCAAGTATGGACTGAAACCTCCATAAACTGTAAGCTAAATAAACCTTTCCTTCCTTCATTTTGAGCGTTGGGTATTTTGTCTCAGCAATGAGAGAAAAGTAGCTAAGACAAGGTTACAAAACTAATTTTCCTAGGGAAAATAATCAATACTCTCCAAAAAGCCCTGATGTTCAATTTCACATAAAGACCAAATGTTGCTATTTTGCACACTCGTGGGAATCTGATGAATGGTGTCCTATCCATAGCAAATACATAAATTTTATATTTAAATCCAAAGTATACAAGTTAGCATTTTCAAACTAAGGTAATAAAACAGGCCTGTCTGATCTCTATGCAAAAATCATGTTCTAACTACTTTTTAAATATTAGATAATGTCTATCAACTTTCTCTATATATCAAATTTTTATACCTAAAAGTGCCCATCAGAAGCTTGGAGAAGCTACAATAAAGGCAAGTGGATTTTCAGGTTAGACAGGGACTGGGTCCAGCTGCCCTTCTTCTGCACCTTGTCATAACCCAACCAAAATGAGAAAAAAAAATAAAGTTAAGAGAAAGTCCAGTCAACACACACTTTGGAGAAATCTCTGCCGGTTGGATTAGAAATAGATCCAGACTGAATAAAGGCAGTGGGAACCTTTCTGGCAAGGCTGTTTCCCAAGACAGGATGTAGTGCTTGGAAAGGGGAAGGTGAAGACAGAGCAAGTCTTGAGGCGAGCACAATGAATTTTCACTGTTTGGATCCGCATCCTCAGAAACCCCAGGGGCAACGCCCGCCAACCAAAGAGAAGAGCTGCTTATGGCAAATTTCCCCCTAACGTAATCCGGTTCTTCCATGGAGGAGTGGGAAGTGAACCATATTTAGAATAAGGCAGCCATGAGGACTTCATGAGTGCTTGGACTGCAGGCCGAGCTAGGAAATACATCTGCAAAACTAAACTCAGCCTGGTACAACCGCTTCATTAAACAGCGTCTATCTGTAGTCATTTCATCTCTGTAAGGCAAAAAGCCTTTAAAAGTATACACACAATGATGAAATACAAATGGACAGTAGAGACCATAGTTGATAAAATAATAGATGCTACCACTCTCAACAAAATTAAAAGGGAGACTAAAAGAATATTTGCCACATAATTGGCAGCTGAGGGTTATTACCACTGAGATTTAAAAAAGATTTTACAAATCAGTTTGGAAAAAGAACCACCTTCAGATGAAAAATTGATATTAATCCCAAAATATTCTAGTGGGTATTGAAAACATAAGAGCTATGTATGGCCGTACTATATGGGAAGAAGAGTATTCAGCCTCACTCAGGGAAACGCAATTTTAAATGGGACTCTGTTTCCCACATATAAAGTTGGAGACAGAGTTCAGTGATGCTATCTTGTGCTGATCAGTCTGCATTCTATGTACTGACACAAGCACTGCACATGAGAGTGCAATTTGGTAACATTTTTGACAGACCAACTTGAGACATGTATCAGTGGCCTTAACAATGTGCATACTCTTTGACGCAATAATGCCACTTTGAAAATTTACACTAATGGAATGATTAGAGACATGGACAAATAGTCTACAGTTGAGAACTGTATGACTATAAAAAATGATAAAGGAGAAGAGTATGTCTTACAGAAAGAAGACTAAAATATGGTGGGATAGAAAGTTACAAAGTTACACGCAATTTGATTGCTCTCTATGTATGATACATGTGGATGTATGAAAATACACCTGATACCTAAACAACTGCTAAGAATGAAGAAAGGTATGCACCAAAGCATAGTGTATTTATAGGAATTTTTCTGATTATTCAATTTTCCATGCTACACATTTATTATTGGTAAAACAAAATGTATTCCAAAAGGGGAGAGAGAAAAACAAATTGAAGGGGACTCAACAAGAATCCAGAGTGCTGGGTGAGTGGCACACGTCTGTAGTCCAGCTATGTAGGGGGCTGAGATAGGCATATTTCTGGAGCCCAGGGGTTCAAGGCCAGTCAGGTCAACATAGCAAGACTCTGCTTCAAAAAAAATCACTATACGAACACATGAAAAGTAAAAAAATGCTTTGATACTTCAAGAATTGTTTAAGATATAACGTAAAAGATGACATTGATGAATGGCAACACTGAATAGAATCTATTGAGGCCTAAATTTCAAAAAAGTATGTAGGGTTTAATTTCTAAAATTCTACAACTTTATTGATTAATATAAAAAGAACTGTATACATGGATGTAAGGTACTTTTGAATTGAAAGAACTATTATAAAAATGTAATAGTCTTTGATTAGTTTAGTGTTTTTCATATTGAAATAAAACTTCTTACTGATCTCATTTGGGATATGTGAAAATGAATCACATCCGGTGACAGATGGGTGAGGTTGATCTACAACACCATAGGTAAGAAGAAAGGGAAGAGAATTTGCACTGGCAGGTATTTAAATACTGTATGGTGTCAAATGACAAGAGTTAAATCATTTTGGCAGTGCTTAAAAATAAAATAGGTAATAGAATAAAATAAAAAGCCAGGAGGAGAGCAAATAGCAATGTAAATTTTGTATCTGGAAAAAGAGGCATTAAATTAAGTTGGAAAAAGATGAATGGCTAGTAAGCAAGGAGAACAGATTAACTGCTTTAAAAAATAGGTATCTTTGTTTTACCATACCCCCCAAAAGTTCCAACTGAAGTACATTTTTAAATGGGAAACTACTTTTTCAACTTAGAATATAAAAAAGCCACTCAAAAAATAAGTAAATATAGGACCTTAGAACAAAATTTGATAGATTTGAGCATTTAAAAATGTAAATCTCCCATCTAATGACACTGCCATAAATAGAAAGTACAATGAACTGAAAAACAATTTGCAGTACACATAAAAAAGTCACTGCCTTAATATGTAAAGAGTTTCTACAAATCATCAAGAGCAAAGAAAGATGATTATAGCATCAAGAAAGCAAAAATTATGGCAAGGTAATTATCAAGAGAAAAATGTGAATGTCCAGTAAAAAACTGCATTTGTTCAGATTATGTCTCCATTCACCTGGTAAACTGGCAAAAATATTAAAATTATGGTATGCTATACCCTGAAATATATATATCTATATATATATTTGAGACAGGATCTCACTATGCAGTTCAGGCTGACCTTCAACTCACTAGGTAGCCAAGGCTGGCCTTGAACTCACAGAGATCCTCCGTTCTCAGCCTCTCAAATGCTAGGATTACAAGCATTCGCCACCACACTTGGCTACTGATCCGCATTTAGCAAATCCACTGCATTATACAGCTCTCTAAGGGAAAAATAGACAATATATATCAAGAAATTAAATGTTCATAACTTTCAATTTACAAATTAAAAACTTCTTCAGCAATCAGAAAAGTCTACAGATATTTGTGTTCCCTATAACCTAGTTAAGAAAAAAACCAAGGGTCCAATAAGAGACTGTTGACAAAATACACCATGGTATTTGCAGTCAGTGGCATAGGATTCTGCTAATGTAGAACATCTTATGATAGAACAAATGAAAATTGTAGGCTACACAACTGCACAATGCCAACTTGTCTAAAAGGTTGTATGAATTTGCACACTGAACAAACTTTAACCATCTGTAAACACTGGCATGCTAGAAGTGATGCAATTATGTTTCTCCTTTTCTCCATTCCTTTTCTTTCACTCATTCCACATACACTGAGTTGCTGTTATGGATCAGACATAGCTGTATTTCCAAACTGTCTTCCATGGACTATCTATTACTGTGTAATTGAAAAACATGTTGTAAAAGTCCATCGTCCAAAGCTGACTTCTCTTAGATGCTAAAAATTTATAAACGGTTCAGAGCAAGTTATGAAGGTCACGCAGGTTCTATTAAAAGTATAAAATAACATTAACAAAAAGAGACTTGAGGACATGTCCAGGTCACTACACATCCTACCTCTAGAAACATTTTGAAGATCATACTCACTCGGTTCAGCTTGGAGACAGCCTGTTGCTACCCGTGTAAAATGTGAGTGGTGTCTTACGAGCTCCTCTCCTAACTCTACTTAAGAATTAAGAAGACTGACAACTCGCCATTCTAACCCCTTCATATGCATTATCTATTGGACCTCACAACAGCAAGGGAGTAGCAATGACAGACTCTGTGGACAGGGACGCGTGACTCGGGCAGGTTATGCCTTGCCCGAGGCTGAACCTGGGTTGCAGGGGGGCAGGCAGCCCTGTGTGTGGGAAGGGCCCGGGGCGCAGGCCAGGGCGCGGAGGGCGCGCCTTGCCTTACCGCGGCTTGCTGGAAGGCGCCCTTGGTGTAGGTGCCGCCGCCGCGGTAGGTGATGGCCGGGATCTCGCGGCTGAGCAGCGCGCACTTGTGCTGGTGCGCACGGCGCGAGGAGATGTAGTCGACGCGCGGCACCACGTTGCTCTTGGACGCGAAGGTCACGATGGCCACCCGCGTGGCGGTGGACACCACGGGGAAGTCGGACAGCAGCTTACGGACGAACTTGAGCTCGCTGCGGAAGTTGGCTTGGCCCACGCTGGACGACTCGTCCACCAGGAAAACGAGCTCCAGACGCTCGCTGAGCTCCCGCAGCCGCCGCACGCGCCGCCGGAACGCCTGGCCCAGCCGCTCCACTTTGCTCTCCGCCGCCTCCTCCTCCTCGCCGGGCGCGGGCGGCGCGGAGGACAGTCGGCCCGGCGCCCCGGGTGCGGCCTCGGAGAGGAGGCGGAAGCTGAAATTGCGCGACGGGGACGTCTGCTGAAAGGTCGTCCAGCCCGAAACGAGCGCCAGACCCCAGCAACAAAAGGCCAGACGCGGCCACATTGCGCTGGCGACGGAGCGGTCGCCCCGGAGCGCAGGAGGCGGCCCGGCGAGGAGCTGCGCCCGGCGGCTCGGCGCGCAGAGGGTGCGCGCGGAGGGGAACGCGGGGCAGCGGCGGCCGCGAGCCTCAGAGCCCTTTCATCTGACACTGGGGACACAGTCCAGACTCCTTGGCAGCTCGGAGATCCGAGGGAACGGCGCGCTCTCTAACTGTCTGCGCTCCTCTTTTTTCCTGCCCTCTCTCCTCCTCCTCTCTCTCCCTGAAGCCTATAAAATATTTGAAGGCAAGGGGGCAGTCAAGAAAAATCCCCCGCACCCCTCCTTCTCTCTCACTCGCTCTCCTCTGTCTCTCCCGCTCCGCTCTGCTCTCTCCTGCCTCTATCTCTGCCTCTATCTCTCTCCTCCCCCTCTCGTTCTCCTCCCGGGACCCAACCAAAGGCTCTGAGATTCCATGACACCAGAACCTCGCGTCTGTCAGACTGTCAACATTCCCGCAGCAAGCTCACCAGCGCCGGGGCCCTGATTGATCCCATATGTCTGGCAGGAGCAGCAGAGGAATTCACTGGAGATGGATCCAGATACCGAGAGTGCCACAGTAATTGGAAACACTTTTGAGAAGAAAACACACACATGTGCTGGCCAAGGAGTTGAAAGCATCTTGTGAAAACTGCTTGCTCACCTTCTGTGTTTCCCACAGCTCTCGCCGAATAGGTGTCGGTATGACACTTCCCACTGGGCACTTCGGTGACAGTGTGCAGACTTCTAAGGGTCTCCTCAGATGACACCACACATGGGTTACATTTACCCATCCTGTAGGCAGTATTTGTCCCGCTGCTTCATTTGTGCCTTTATTTATTCAACTGTTTATTCTTTCCTTGACTTAACATAGTTTTTTAGTGCACAGTATTGTGTGTGCCAAGATCGATGTTAGGCACCAAGAACATGAGCAGTAACAGCAGTTGATGTGAATCTTGTATTCGAGAAACTTGTAAGGTCACAAGTGATTACCAGACATTCACACAAGAAATATACACAACTATGACTCATCCTGCTAAGCGCCATAAGCTGGAACTTAGGTACAACAGACCTTGGCCAAAGCCAGAAAAGCCTTTTCTGAGAGTAAGAAGTTTATGGTAAATTCTGAAATATGAGCCAAGATCCTTTTTCCAAATCCATCTTTTCCTTCATCTATTTCAGTAGGTGAGATGCATCTGGCTTTGAATTGTGTCTGGTATATATCTTGGAAGCACAAGCTGCTACCTGGGGTGGTTTTTTCCAGAGCAAGATCCCTAAGGGGTGCAAGTATAAGGAAGACACACACTTCATCTGAAAGGCGAGGCCCTTAGTTGAAATAGTCCAGCTGAGAGTCAGGAGCCCATTGTAGATTTGCCCTTGCAGTTATGCAAAGTACCAAAATTCCTGGCTTAGTTTTTGCATCTACTTCATGATGGAATTCAGTGATCTCAAATTTTCCTCTGTCTCTAATAGTGAATAGTTTAATTCCATGTATATTTGATGAACTATCTTCAATAAAAGACATCACAATGTATTAATATCAGTTGAAATGCTAACGCTCTGGCATCTGGTTGCCTGAGATGAAATCTTGGCCGTGTCATTTACTAGTTGTGTGATCATGGCATCACTTTGCTCTTTTAGAAAATGGAGCAATCATAGCAGATGAAGGGTTCGTGTAAGGATTAAGTCCTCAAAAGTAAATAAATAATAAATAAAGTTCCTAGGACAGTAATTAGAAGACCAAAGCATGGAGTGAAAAACTGCTGGTTGTTGTTATCACCATCTTTAATCATGAATGTTCTCCACCTCCTTATTTTTCTGATGCTATTTCTTGATTATTTACTATCTACTAGCATGTTAGATACTGAGGATTAAAAGGTGAGACAGACTCTGCTCCAGTTCTCCAGAAGTGCAGCATGTATCAAATTTTGCAAATAATTGTGAAACAGGATGATCACAAGATGGAGCAGAGGGAGCAAGGAGGAGAAAGAGCTAAAGCTTCCTGGGAATGATTACGCTCTCCTTCGAACTGGGACATTTTGAAAAGGAAGGCATTCCAAATTTCATCCATTCTGTGTGATTTAAAACACATCATTAAGAGCTGGCATTTCAGGACCTTTGTATGTGAGGCACCATGGCAACTGCTGTGTGCACCATCTCATGTGTTTCCCACAACAACCCAGAGAGGTTCGTATTGCCTTAGGAACCTTTGGTTACAAGTACTTGGGAGCCAACTTCTCCTTTAAACAAAAGGACTTCCTTGCTCAAGCAACTAAACTGTGGAAGGGGCGGGGTAGTAGGGCTGATCTCTAAAAGCCCTGGAAAAGGAAGTCAAGCACTACTCAGGTCTTCAGGGTTTCTCTCACTTCCACTTCTCTTTGCATACTGCATTTAGTCTTTTCTTTTCAAATAATTTAAAAAAATTTTTATGAAGCCATGCTTAAGGTACATAATGTTTACAGTCATCATGTAATTGGCACATATGTGTAACACATCTTATTTCTTTTTATTTCCTCTTCCCTTCCTCCAATTCCATCTCTTGGTCCCTTTTCTATTTGTGAAAGAGCTAACTGCTTCAGATTTATGACCTGAGAAAGGGAGATTCTTGCTCCCAATCTCAGGTCTAAAAACATTACCAAAAACCACCAGCACTACTTAACAGAAGGGCTGCATTGAAGCAGACATGGATTATATGCTTATCCCTTAGTCCACCATTGTGATTTTAAGTTTCAGCTGGGCACAAAGTTGCCTAGAATGAAGACTACATTTCATAGTATCTTCTGCAGCTGGATCTGATCGCATAATACATTCTAGGCTGGTTTTGTGTAGCAGGTTCCAGAAACCTTCTTTAAAAGACACCTACTATCTTTTTTTTGTTGTCTCTTCCTTTTATTCTTTACTCCATCTTTCTATCTAGAACATGAATATGGTGGCAGAAATTGTGGACCAGGAGAATGATGGTCTTAGTTTAGGGATGGGTGAAGCATGGGTCTCTCTAGACTTCTTGGAGTAGAACCATCACAGTTATCCCAGGTTTCCTAGCTATCTATTTCACGCTGAGAGTTCCTGTCACATCCAGCTGAGTTTAATGTGGACTAATATACTCAAACCTGTTGCTATGGAGTCTACACTGTTAAATTATCCCTTTATGACTATAGTGATAGAGAAAAGAGAACACAATGAATTGTACATTGGCTCTTCAAGGTGCCTCCCCAAATTAACAAACATTAGTTCTGCTCTCACAGGGAGTTCAAAGCAAATCACATGGCCATATCTAACTCCAAAGGGAGCAGGGAAGGACAAGCCTAACATATTTTCAGAGAGCAGAAAGCTAAAAATATTTGATGAAAAGCATAAATAATTGTTCTACCAAGTCACATAACAATGAGAAGACAGTTGAATGCAAAAACCAAAATAGACACAAAACTCTGGGATGCTTAGATTATCCTGAAATTTAGGAGCTTCCTATAGGAAAAACTTATAAATCAATTTCTGCAAGGACTTCCTGATCTTTAGTTTGGAATGGTAAATTCCCTCAATGCCAAATGGGAAGGGGACCAAGAGATAGAGTTGGAGAGGGAAGGGAAGAGGAAAGAAAAAGAATTAAGATGTGTTGTCTACATGTGCCAACTCCCATAATGAATGTAACCATTCTGTACCTCAAATATGTATTAATAAAAACTTTCAAAATTATTTGAAAAGAAAAGACTAAATGTAACATACAAAGAGAAGCTGAAGTGAGAAATTGTGAAGACCTAAGTAGTTCTTCCCTTCCTTTTCTAGGGCTTTTTGAGACCTGCTCTACTGCCCTGCCCTTTCCAGTTTAGTTGCTTGAGTGAAGAAATCAATTTTTGTTTAAATGAGAAGCTGGATGCCTGTTACTTGCACCCAAAGGTTCTTAAGGCAATTGTGAACCTCCCTGGGTTGCTGTTGGAAACACGAGATGCCTGCTAGATAAGACCTTGATTAATTGTGTAGCACATAGTGTCCAATTTTAGCAAGAGATCATAACTGAGCAGTGGTGGGAGTTATAATAAATTTTTTTTCTAAGTTTCTAAAATCCGAGCCCTTCCTGGAATCTTGTCTTTCTTGGCACAAAACACCAATTACATTAAAATACGGTCACTTTTGAACATTTTTTAAAATACAATTTGTTATATAGCAATACATATATCTCTTCATAGTCACATTGAGAAACATTTATTAACTGTTTCAGTAAATACCTTATATTTAAAGTGATGATATTAATAATATTTTGAGATATCTGCTGTAGTCGCAGGCACATGAAATCTCCTTATATTATTCTGACACATATACTAGGGGGTGACAGCATAAGGCCAACATACTCTGGTACTGTGTATTTCCAGTGAGCTGGTCAATGAGGCTTCTGACGAATGTCCTGAGGTTAAGAGTAGGGACATGCCAGAGGCAGAAAAATCTTTCCTGAACGCTGTTAAGATTGCAGCTTTGGTCTTGTCAGCATTCACCTGCACCCTGTAATCTATTGTACTCTAAAGTCATAGTTTTCAATACGGGGAGCTGATTTGCACCCGCATTCTGGGAGCACTGAGCTGTGGGGGTGTGGAAGGGCTATTGGTATCCATCCCAAACTAGGGATGCAAGCACTGGACAGTACTTACCGCAGAGAACCATCCATCCCAAAATGTCAGTAGTGCTGAGGTTGATAATCCCCAGCTACGCCACAGTACTATACACAGGAAATAGTGAAAATTCACTTTGCCAAAAGCTAGTTTTGATAAACAACCTCAACAAAAGGGCATTTTGGAGCTGAACTGAGAAAAACTGCCCTGGCTTCATCTCATGAAATAGACTTTGATGAAGGGAGAGAGTTAGTGAGCAGGGAATGAAGGGGTACATCATACTCTTCTCAGCTGCATCCTGGTTCAGCCCCAGGGTTGGAGTGATAGAAACAGAACCTCAGTCCCTGTCTGACCACACATGAGGGTCTGTGCCAGAGTTGAGGATGCCACCTCTATCCACCACTCACTGCAATTATCTTTCTACTTAAAGCAATCATTGTGAAAAAGAACCCCTTTGCTTTTGGAGTAATTTAGAAGGGGGAATGAGGAAGAAAGCAGAGGGCGGCAAGGGCAGGAATCCTTTGGGGACATCAAAAGTTCAATCCAGGGATGAGAGCAGAGGCAGGAAAAATTTTGCTTCCCTTGCTTTGCTGGGAATTCTATTCAGTTCTGTTTCTAAATCTATACCTGTGGGGGCCAGGGATACAGCTTAGTGTCACAGTGCCTGCCTGGCAAGCGCAAGGTCCTGAGTTTAATTCTCGGTACCAAAAAAAATCTGTAACTGTGATGGTCAATCACAGCAGCCAGCAGTGGTGACAGGAGGAAGATGCCACCTTGTGACTACATTTTATAGAAATATCTTTTTGTGGTGAATACAACAAAAACATACAAAGCTCTTGAAAATATATCACTCTGCGTGTTTTTTCTAAGCAGAATTAAGATGACATTTATGGTGGTAAATCCTTGACAGTAAATAAATAAACAAACAAACATATAAATAAATACATTAGATGTTTTAAATATGAGTATAACACTAGGTGCATATAATGTATTTTAAAACACCCATCATTTTATACACTGTATCTCACCTTATCTTGCCAAATAGCCTCATAAACAAATACAATGGTGATCCATTTACATACCTTTTTACAATTTAAGAAATAAACTGCATTTAATTTCATTTCATGACTTGTCCCAATATGTTGTTTTTTTGCTAGCAATGCAAACGTGTAAAAAAGGCGGTGCATTCATATGTTATTTTCATCCCTGGACTTGTGTCTATGATGCACTACCTCAGAAAACTCGGTCTCTGATTTCCACTGAATGAAATTAAGCCTTTGACAAACCCCAGAGGAAGTAATGAATGGACTTTCGATCTGATCAGCATGTAGTCTACTCTCCACACCATGCCAACCAACCCAGTTTTAGAAATTATTGTCTAGCCTATCTTTACCTTTCTAGGTGAATGGGGTGGCGTATCAGCCTGTTGGAACCATTCCTGGTACCTTTCTCCTAGTCTAACAAATGGGCATTAATTAGACTCTGCATGGTAAGATACATATTGCCAGCGTCAGACAGCTCTTTTAAAGAAAAATGGTGCCAAAGCAGGTTCTTCCCACAGGACATAACCCACCATCACCTTTCCTCATGCAAGGGTGGCAGAAGTCCTGAGTGGGATATCTTGATGGTTTTCAGACCTAAGATCACATGTACTATTTATCTGCTTTCCCTTTATGTAGAAAGTAGCTTGACCTCTAAACAGACACTGTCTTCAGGAAATCAGGTATTCTTATCTAGGAGATGCAAGCATCAGGAGCACATTTCTAAAGAGTGAGGATTATCCTTGGCTAAGCTCTGCAGACTTGCATCTGAAAAGCGTATGTGCTGAGAATTTTTTTATGCAATACTTTGAGGTACTCACAGCACCTAGGATATTCAGTGAGCTGGCGTTCTTTGGACTGCCAAGAAGTCTCCCTGAACACTGCCTGTCTCCTTGAATTTGTGAACTAGCTAGCTTTCCCAAGGTACTATCGGAGGTCATTTCTGGAAGAAAATGCACTGAAGGTTGTCTGACTGGATCAGTCCTCATGTCTGCTTTACAGGTACCATCTTTCATCATGTTCAGCCTATAAGGAGTAAAACAGTAGTATATTTTTCTAGGTATTACATCTGAGGTCAAAGACTGAATCAACCTGTTATCCACTATCCTGGAGGGTGTTCTGCTAAAAATTCATTAATCAATTAATAACAATAAGCATAGTGGCATAGAAAAGTCATATCCTTTTAAATTTTTCTTTTTTTCTTGTCTCATAAGTGTGTGAAATATGAAGGAACCAGAACAGGTAATTTCCTATTGACAAACTCTAGCACCACCACTCCTATTTAGAGCTACTTTGAAATTTTTATTTTAAAAATCATCATATAGCAAAATTGACATCTTCATGTGTAGAGTTTGATGAATTCAAATACATAGTTGCTTGTAACCACGGATGCAATAAAGGAGACACAACATCACCATCATTCTGAAAGGCAGCCTTTATATCACACCTTCACCTCCTCAGGGACATCCCTGATTTGTCCTTCATCATAGTTTTCTATTTTTAAGAAGGACATATACAAGGAATCACACTGTATGCATTTTTTGCAGAGTGGTCTTTTTTCCACTCAGCATACTAAATTAAATTTTCCTTCAGTTTGTGCAAATACCTTTGTGAGAATTTAAGTTTTTTATTTATTTGGTATAAATACATAGAGATGGAAATTTTAGATCAGACTGCAAAACCTGACTTCATTATAAGAAATTGTCCAAATGTTTCCTACAGTGGTGCATGCATCTTTGCTCTTCCACGAAAGGAATGTATGAGAATTTTAGTTATTCTGCATTCCATTGAGTACTTCATACTATGGTATGTGTGCGTATAGTATGCATGTGCATGTGTACACATATACATATATGCATATTTATACATACTTGTGAAACATTCACATATCTACCATCATTTGAATGAATGTGCAATAGTATATCATTGTGGTTGAAATCTTCATCCTCCAAATAGCTAATGACATTGACTATTACCCTTATTTCTAATGTTCTAAATTTCTCTCTTTCTTCATGAAGGATTTCTTTAATAAATTCTTATAGAACAGATCTGCTGGTAACAACTCTTAGCATTCTCTAATCTTAAAAAATATTTCACTTGAATTCCTGAAAGGTATTTTTGTTGGATATATAATTCTGGATTGAGAGTACTCCCCTATTATGTATACTCAAATCTACTATTCATCTCATTTAGTACCTTTTAAATATCAGTTCTTGTACTTTTCAGTTTTAAACTTTTTACTCAATTCTTCTTTATCGTTTTTATTTCTTTTCCTGTGTAACAGAAGTTCCACTGAGAGTTCAATAACCAACAAAGATCAGATCCACACATGAACAGTTTGGGAGTGAGTTCAGGAGTTTCCAAGCCACTTTCTACTGAGATTTCCCCTAATTACTTCTGGTTTTCTGGTACTCTGATGTTTTAGTCCTTTGCTGCCAAAACTAGGACTTGAGCTATCCTGTTTTTCTGCACATTTCTGTGATTATGCTCATGTCCAGGCCAAAAGACTGGAGGATAAGAACATGTTGCCTCATCTTGCTAGATTTACAATGCCTCCAGTAGGAAAAGGTATTTCCCCCAAGTTTTGGCTCCTTCAGGTCCTTGGCTGCTGTTGTCAAGAGTTTGCCTGGGGGAAATGAGAAAACAGAGGATAAAAAACAAACAAAAGGAGTGTTCTGTAACTTTCCACACCAGGACCCCACAGCTTCTCCCAGCCCTCTCTCTGTCTGCACCAATGGCTGTTTGTGGTTTTCAGCCTTTTTGAATCAACCTCAGAAGACCCTAAAGGGGAATACACACAGTAAACTCGAGGGGGGTACATGAGAGTCTGTACTTCTTCTTCAAACCACTTGATAATGTGAACCTTTCGGTGTCATCAAATGGAAGCCCCAAACACTCTGTGCAGATTTTATAGTTATAATCTGTGGGACAGACCAGGGGGAGTTGTACGTGCTCCATTTTATTCAGGACTGGGAGAATTACTTTATATTAAATAATAATTAATTTTTCTCAACTACTTCTGTGAGATTATCTTTTCATTTGAAGCTTTGGACCTTTTTCAAACTTTGTTATGTTGAGTACTGAACCACCACAACACCCAGGCCAACAAGCATGCGCTCTACCGCTGAGCTATATCCCAAGCCCAAAGGGTTAGACTTCTTAGGAAAGTTTTAGCAGTTTATAGTTTCTTAAGGACATTGTTCTTAATTTAAATTAATGCGTTTTAAGCTTTATTTACATAAATACTTAAAGAGTATATGCTTTTAATTATTGTATTTTCTTCCATAGCTACTGCATTATTTTATTTCTATTTTATAGTTTATATTAGTAATTTTCATTTTCTCCCTTGATTACATTTATGAACATTTTATTCTATTGTGTTATGCATTTTAGAGCACCAGCTCTTGAACCCGGTTTTCTGATAAATTAATTTAAGCTTTTATCCTAAATAATTTCTTTTGTAGTCCCTTGACTTGAATCTTTTGTTCATTTATTTTCACTTATTGTTTTTTAACAGTATTTCACAAGTACAGTTTTCCACTTAGGAAAGGAAGGAGTGGAAAGGAAGGAAAAATAAGCACCATGACTTGGTTTTTTCTAAAGCCACCTCTTTTCCACCACTTCCTTTTCTTTGTGGGGTAAATTGGTATCCACTACTCAATTCCATGAGACAGATTACCTCACCACTCCTTGATTCTGGGTTCAGCTGGTCTTGTGACTTGCTCTATGTATAACTTCAGCTAAATCTCATGTGTAGTATCTGTAACTAGTAGTAATCTGTGACTAGTTAATATGTAATTGGAGCTTTATTTCTGCTTTGACCTGGAATTTATTGCAGTGTTGATTTACTTTATTTTTATTTTAAATTCATGTGTCTATATGTTTCATCAGCAACTTTTAATTAATTCCTGAGATTATTTTATTGTGGTTAAAGAACATGTCTGGGCATCTGATATTCTTATTGAAATTCTTCATGACCTAGTATGTGACACACAATAAAATATGCCATTAGATTTTCAAAAAAATAAGCATTTTTAGTTGTAAGATATAAAATCTCCTATCCTATAAATCAATTTTATTATGTACATTATAATATTCCTATATATTCTTATTTACTTTATTCTAGCTATGAGACTGAGAATGTGTTAACATCTGGTAGGTTGGGGCTGGGGATTTAGCTCAGCAGCGCAGCACCTGCCTGGCAAGCACAAGGTCATGAGTTCGATTCCAGATACCAGAGGGGGGGGAAAAAAAAAAAAACCAACAAAAAACATCTGGTAGGTCATTTTTGACAATTTATGTTTATACTTTTAGAATTTGCTTTATATATTTATGGTATTGCAAAGTATATGCATAAATATTCATTAATAACTACTCATTTACTGTGAATAAACGTTCATTAATAATGTAACTGTATAGCCTTGAGTTTAAAGCTAATTTTAAATTCATTTCATGTATTTACATTGAATTTACCTAAATCTGGATGGCACTTTAATTTTATTGTCATCATCATCATCAATACCACTATTTTGAATATGTTTTATATTTATTTTCTTATTCTGTTTTTACTATATTTTACTCTATCTCTTTTTTGAAATGCATGAGGAGAATATTCATGTATTTGCATAAACTGTTACAGCCCACATGAGTTTCTTGCCATTTTATTCTAGGTTTTCTACTCTTGTTTGTTTGCGTCCTTCTCTTCCTCTCGCTTGCCTTTGTGGGTACATTAGTTTCCACTCTTCACTTCCAGGGAATGATTACTTCATCACCCTTCATTCTGAGCTCAGTCTTGTGACTTGTTTTAACAAACAAGATGCTCATAGAATGACACAAGTTTGGGTTTGAAATGTATTTGCACAGTGAGCTTTCCACTGACGCTCTTTTTTTGCCATAAGAAAAAACTGCGTGGTTTAGCATATTGGTCCCAAGAGGCAGAAGAGAGTTATGTGGTGCAGAGCCGAGCCTACATGGCTGAGCCCAGGACAGCTCTCAGATGGGTGCCCAGGGCCCCTGCTGAGATAAGCTGCACCCTATCACCAAGCCCAGCTGACCCACAAGCGTGTGAACCAGATCATGCTCATTGCTGCACATCTGGAGATGTTGTGGAGTTTGGTTTTTATTATCTCATTTTTCTCCTCTCTGTCTCTCTCTCTTCCTCTCTGTCTGTCTGTCTTGAAGTGCATACATAAAATAGAGAAATTATGTCACTGTGTACCTCAGTGTGTGACCAACACTTAGTTGGGTTCCCAGTGATTGCCAATTATTCTCATCTTTACTCTTGACAGATTCTTACAACTACGGAAACTAAAAAGGCAAGAATTTTATTTTCTTCTGAGAAACTACTTGCAGCACATGCTCATGTGATCCAGTTTGACAAAGAGACGGAAGTGGAAGGGAATGTGGATGTTTATAGGAAGGAACTCTTGCCCTCCACAGAAAAAGAGACAGAGTCAGTGAGACTTGGTGGCTCGTCCCTCCGCCCCCTATCTATGGGTGCCAAAAGCCCAATAGGGGTCCTGTGGAAACATGACACCCAAAGTTGTCAGGATGAGCCTCTGGGAGAAAGAACTCAGAATGAAGACCTAACACCATACTGAAAGGTCACAGAGCCACCTCTAAGACATTTACTTAGGACTTCCTTCTGAGAATATTCATGCCTTGTTGTTTTAAGC